>NC_077224.1:63991583-64342583 GCF_024763615.1 Phlebotomus papatasi
CTTTGCCTCCAGCAAGCGTGGGTACAATCGTGGGAGTAGCTGTGACACTTTTAAGAATTCGAGATTTTGGCTTTCGGGATTTTGGCCCATTCGGGATTTTGGCTTTCGGGATTTTGGAGTTCGGGATTTTGGCTTTCGGGATTTTGGCGTTCGGGATTTTGACCGGGACCCCTTATTAATACCTATAAAATAAAAAGAAATGTCCAGATGAGCTTGTTGTCACTGAGATTCTTTACGAGTGACCTCAGAATGCTTGCAAAGCGAAATGCATGCCAATTCAATTAAAAATTGAATTTTGAGGATAAAGAATCGCGTCGAGAAAACTGTTCTTGGCGGTATAAACGGATAAAATACTCATTATTTATATTAATTTTGATGTACTGGGATATTCCTGCCATGTTTAACATTGCATTGTTCAGTTTACAAATTTATTATTGAGTTTCTGCCGAACCGCCCAAGAGCGGAACGCTCTTACTAATTGCGCCACGTGCCCACACGGATAAAATAAAATCAACAGTTTCTAGTCGCCCATCAACATATAACCTTTGCCAAAAACCATTTGCCAAACGACGGGATGAAAGGAACGTCTACGAAAATCGATGGTAGGTAGTTTTCAAAAATTGACGGTGGTTCCCTGTGGTTTCAATTCATCCGGAGATATGGCTGATCAAAGTTTACGAAATTAAAGATGCCATATCTCCAGCTCCATTTGCCTTAATTTGAATCAGGAAGAAAATATACAGGCTTTCACAAAAGACTGCAACTTTTTAGAATATTTGAACTTCGTGGAATCAACGCTATAAGCGCTACAATCGAAAAATATTCAGTTCACTAGTTCTAGTTCACTATTAGACGCCTAGTTAACGACTGCTTCTCAAAAAACGAGTTCAAAAACAAATAAATTGAATTATATCGCAGCTAGTGAAACTTAAGAGCAATTTCTTTGTCAAAATTATAAAGGACATTCTGGTCTACATTTTACACATATATCAACTTTCTGTCAGTTCATCTTAATCCTATAGATATTTTAGTTTATTTTGAAAATTTGCTTTTATTTCAAAAAGTTGTTTCGAAATTACTGCATTACGGCCCCCAAACTCAGCTCTAAATTGAATTTGCATCCATTCCGAATTTGCTTATGTTAACAATCTCGTATACAATAAACTGATCTAGGCTTATCACTAGTTCTTAACTTTGTGCAGCTTCATTAATGTTAAACCAATATTTAGATATAATCGAAATCACGGATTTGAGCATTCCTCGAAATGTTTTTTCACTTGACCCTTCCTCCTATTTATGAAAAATGTGACACAAGTTGATGAAGTGAGAAAACATTCAAAAATAGAATGGAATAATTGAATTCATTATCATATTAATATATTTTTCTGGAAAAGTTGAATATCATGTTGTAAAAATAATACTTATTAATAGAGAATTTAGCACAAATTTTAGTACGAAAGTAATATTTCATGTCCATATCTTAATGCAGTTCATTAATTAAATATCTTTATTGTTTTTCTTTTCTAAATATATTGTTAATTCGTTTAATAAGAAATAATTTCAATAATAGCTTTGTTTTTATTTAATAAGTTAACTAATTACTGAATAGTGTGTAAAGTGCAAATACTAATCTGTAAAAGTTTGAGCAATTATACAACTTTACAATTTCTTTTTATGAAGGAGGATAAACTTTTTAAAATTTCCGACATCATTTACTTCCAAAATGTTTATGCATATTGAAACAGAAAAGACCATTATTATAATGGTAAAGTTTTTGCTCCACGCAATTTTTTGTTTAATATAAAAACATTAAAATTTTGTGACAGCATTGAAAAATTGATTGTCTGAATTCACTATCTTTTTTATCATAATAAAATCACATCAATTTTCATTAAAATGGATTATTTTTAAATGCTTTTAAAGCCATGCAGTTATTACCCGTCATTGCGGAGAAATAAAGTAATCTAGCAGCAAAATCTACACCCGGCATTTTTGCTAAAATGAACAGCTTACAGCAACACAAATCACTATTAATAATTTATAACACGTTAAACATAATCGATGATTGACACAATTTCTTTGGCTTAACGTTTCACACGCGGGATGATCTTCCTCAGTTCACTATCAACAACTAAAACATCAATTGTGAATGCCTCAACTTTTATACAAAATCGACCTGTGCTACTCCAAACAGCTAAATACGAACTGTTTTGTTGGCGTTTGCAGCACAAAAACGAATCACAGGCGGTACGCGTAGATTGTACAAACACCATCTCTCACTGATTTCATATACATTCAATAATTAAGTCGTAGTGTAATTTAGTAATTGAGAAAAAATTGTGAGAATTGTTGACACTAGATAAGGTGTCTCAAAAGTGTCACACATACTGCGATACTCAATTGACGGGGATAAACAACCACATTATTTTGTAAAGTGCAAATTTTCAAAACATTGTTTGTGACACTAATCAACTGTTGATTCTTTCATTGAGTTCAAGATTTTGGAGTGAACAGACTGTTTTTTCGTCACATTATCACACTTTACGAAGACATTGGAAAAAAATTCGTTGAAGAATATATACTTTTCACACAGAAAAAATAAGTAATCATCTACATGATCGCCTTTTATATGAGAATTTTAGTGCACTTTTAGTGCTTTAGAACAGTGACATAGATAAGTATAAGACGTGAAGGAAATACTGGAAACATTTATGAGAGCATCCCGGCTAAAGGTCTTTGCAATTTTTTTTAAAGAATTTTTCCCTATCATGTAGGCAGAAACGTCAAATTTTTAAAGGCAATTTTTTGACGAAAATATCTTCTAGTGTGTAGATAAGCGCCTGGCAAGTTGGCCTTTTTATATGGAGCTATTTGAAGCCAATTCTTAAATTGATCTCGGACTCAGCTCACAGTGCTCCAAGGAAAAAACTTATTTAAACAAAAATTTAGTATATTTATCCCTCCATACGGAAAGGTATCTTATAATACGGAAAAACTTCTCACTTTTTAAATATTTAGCATAACGATCACGAATGCAGAAAAATTCCCATACGCATTTGTACGTGAAAGTAAGAAATTGGCTTCAACTTTGTAGGCCACTCGCCGGGGACTAGTGTGTAGACGTCATGACATATTAAGAACTTATCATGTCTTTAATAAGATCTTAACTCAATGAATTAATTTTCAAAAATCGTAAAACATTCAACTATGGTAGGTGTGCCAAATTCCGACCAGCTTGCAATTCCGGCCACCTTTTTATTCCTCGAATTTCCAGGAAGTTTTAATTTTTATATACTCTAGAGATTATACAATGCAAAAAAAAACCGAAAATGAAATTTCTACAAATGAGATGACGTGAAACAGACATTGGAAGAAATCATGAAGGACAAGGAACTATGAGAATAAAGGTGGTCGAAATAGGGCACCAAAGCTATGTTGACGTTTTTATTCATTTTAAAATGTTCTAAGAATGATTTTAGAGAAAATAAAGACAATAAATTGTCAACAAATTTCCAAACAACGCTCCTTAAGAAAAAGGAATAAAAAAATCACTTTGTATTAAAAATATTACATTTCAAATTTGAAACTTTGGCGCTTGCATGCAACTATGCCGAAATTTGGCACACTTACCCTACTTAAAAAACGTGAAAACGATACAAATATGAGCGCTTTGTAGCGTGTTGAGAAAATGATATGGCATGACTTAGCCTTATCGCTAAGAAAATCAATTAAAGCCCTTGTTAAAGTCCATAAGTAAGTTTTTAAAGTTATCCGGGATATAAGAAGAACACAGTCTTTCCATACAGAAGTAGATCTTGAAAAATTCGAAAATCTATTTGAAGATCCAAAAAAGAGACTTTCTTACTTCTTAATACTTTCGCAAGGTAGCGGAACTTACATCCTGTTCGAATTTCGAAGTGCTCAAGTGTCAAAATGTGACGGTCTTCGTATTGTTGTGAGGAAAAAAACTGAACAACGACGTTTACTGTTCTTGCCCCAGTATTTAATCACTCCATATTCGCTGAGTAACTCTTTTGCTAGCTTTTTAGTGTGATATTTGATAAATTTTCCCCATCTTGTTCGAAAATTTAGTATGAAAATTCGAAATTGAATTTGAATTCTTCGAACTTCAACGACTTTTTGTGCAAATAGAGTTCCATTTACCTTTCATCCAAGACACTATTGGAGAATCAAAATCTACTTGTGATCGGGCTCAGTATGTATCAAAGCGTTCTAACTTTACAGAATACTCGAACTCATGAGATCTCGAGCCTTGCATCACGATCTCAACTCTAGTACCACAATACACGTTTAAATTTTTCATGTGTTTAAAAATACACTCTTATTTTTAATGACTGACATCATATTTTTTGATTTATCTACTGGACTTGGGCCACAAAAAATGGTTCAAATAGAATTAAATAGCATATGGTTTATAATTTAAATTTATGACAAGAGTCACAATAATTTTAATGAAAGCAGAAATCCATCAATTCTTAGGGACATAGCCTGAAAGTTTATCATTAAATAATACAAATTATAATAAATATACAACAATATAAAATAAAATAAAATAAGTTATGTTTAAAAAATTTAACAGCCAATAAAAACTTAAATTTTGCAAATTAAATAAGGGTCATTAAAAAACCTAAATCAAAGAGTTATTCTTCGAATGATCACCAAAATATCTGTAAGACTTAAAAAATTTAATTTTCTAGAATAAAATACAATTTCTATTTCAATTTTGTAGAAATAGAAATAAATCAAATGGCGCTAGCCATTGCGTGAAATTAAATCGATCGATATTTTAAACAAGTTGAAGTGCACATTGCAATTGGTTGAGATCAGTGGCAAAGGCAATCAGAGCCAGTGCCCCCATAGCTCAGTTGGTAGAGCATTCGCCTAGATAGCGAAGGCCCCCAGTTTAAGTCAGGATGGAGTCAGGGATTTTTTCCTGTCTCTATTTGGGTTAAATTTGTGGGTTAGGAACTTGTTCTGATTGTCGCTCTATGTGCACAAACACTTGAGATTACGTACCAAGCGAACAGAAGGCTGTTCAATTCAATCACTTTTACGATTTTTTTTATCTCATTCACTTTCTTATTTTCTTTCTTTCGCATTTAGATGTTATACCTCAAAAGTCCTTCGCATCCTTTACCGTATACCGGTTCTCAACCGATTTATAAATCAGTCAAAAGATTCCCCAAAGATACCTTAGGAATAACATAATTGAATTTCGGATAAAAATTACTAATCGGATCAAAACCGTCGCATTACCGGTTCTTTACCAATTCATAACCGACTGGAACTCGTTCAGCTTGTCAATAATCCTAAGACCTTTCCAACGTGCCCAAACATGATACGATTTGATTGAGATATACGCTATCTAATTTAATCTAATCTATTTAAACTTTTAACATTTAAAAACCGTTATTTTGAATGATTCAACGGCATTTTTGTATAAGGGCGAAATGTTGGCCTATGCAACACATTTAAAGGTACCTTTAAAACATATCCAAAAATAAAATAATTGCATGAAGCGTTTTCAAGCAATTCCAAAAAGCCATGGTTTTTGTGAGGAATGCGAGGGGTGAGGGAAAATAAGGGACATGTTAATGGTCCCTGGTACGACTATGGGGTCACTCGAATATCTCAAATTTTTATCTCTATCTCTAGAGACAGTGACAGCCGGTCGCACACGCGTACAGGTCGTACAGGTACATGCTTTTCGCATTATCCGAAAAAGCAGGGGTACAAAGTTACTTCCGGGGTTCAAAGTCTCTCACATCTACGGTTATCGTTTCAAAGGCGGTCATAAGAGCAGAGTTCAAAATGTCTTACCGTTTGACTTTCAGATCAATAAAGAAAAACGACAAATAAGAAATAATGTAATTTTCAAGGAACAGGAACGTAAATTATTTATTAATCGTATAGAGAAAACAAAGTAAATTGACAATATTTACCGGTTCATTATTGGTTAAAACGAATGCAGTCTTGATAGAAACAGTATTGTTTCAACAATATTCCGGAAACAAGTATTAATATAATAAAGAAATATTTAAGAACATAAATCAATTCGTAGTGCTTTTATTGCCATTATCATTTCATTTGCATTTGGATGAATGCAGTCTTATTGGTAATTGCAAGTCCTTAGAATAGTCAGTTAGAATAAATAATCGATTTTTAAAGGGTATTGTATTCGTATAAATAAGTATCAATTCACACCAACAAGCTAAATAACTAATTAACTGCAGCTCTATCAATCCAATCCTATCATATTTTCTCTAATTAAATTAAATAAATGAATTGAGAGCCCTGTGACATGAATGCTTGAAATGCAATATTGTTTAACTAATGGATTGTTATTGTTATTGTGCTACAATATTTGCATCTTGAAAGCAGAAATTAATTGCACAGATGAAAATTTACAAGTGTTACAATTTACGCTCCCATTTAATGATAAACATGATATTTGATCAAACAAATTTACTATGTAGTGGAAAAAGGAATATTTCAAAAATAAACTATTATTTTTGAAAAAAATAGGATTAATATTATTATAATAATTTGCTAGTGCAATATTATTAAAGAGAAGTTTTATACAATTGGTTCACGAGAGAATTTCTCAAGTGATATTTGACCACCAGAATACAGGATATATATATTATATATGTTCAGAATTCTTCTTTTATCATATTAAAAGCCACTGAACAGAAAAGAAATACTTTTATGCTGGAGAACTGTTTAGAATTCTTCATTCTCTCTGGTAAAAATCCTTCTATTCATGTGGATAATAGTGAAAAATTCTCCAAAATAAATTCCCTCTGGAATCAATATTTGACCAATATATCTTAGGAATTTTCATTACAATGCATGATGGATATTTTAGGCATACAAAATTCCTCTCTTTTATGTGCCTTTCAATAAAAACCATTTGTGTTCACACCCACTACTCATAAAGTTATTCCTCAAAGCACAAACAAACAAAGCTAGCAAAGCACAAAAAATATTATTAATAAATTATGTTTCTTATTTGCACGAAGAAAAATTTTTTATGGAATTTTCTACAATGTCAATGATGTCAAGCCATTATTTAGATAATTAGGTTAATTAGATTTTTATATTACAGAGGTGATATAATAGAAGAACAGTAAAATTTTCTGGAGAAATATTTCGTACAATTCTTCCTTTTTTTGGTATCTTATGATATTTTCAAACTTAGAAATATCTCACTATATTTATTTGATTACTTGCTTCTTGCTCATTTGATATTGCAAGGAAAAAGAAAGAAATTAGCTTGGGAATAATTTGCGTGATATAAAGCACGTGAGTGACACATAAGAAAGAACTTTTTTAATAAAAGAAACCTCAAGCAAAATGTGACAAAATGAATATTCCATAAACTCTCAGAAGTATCAAAAGATCTTAAGACTGCTTCTAAGCGGGTTTATTTCGAAATGTACCTCACTGTACTGTGTATGGCGAGTTTTTTGGTGAAATATCTTCCTTAGAGGTTTCTTTCTGAGAAATTTTCTCCATCTTGCTAGTATTTTATGACTTTCCCGAGTGTATAGCCCTACTAAACTAACTAAACCCTTACTAAAGACTTTATTCCCATTCACAACTGAAGTTTAATTCTCCAATAGTGTCTTGGATAAAAACTTAAATAGAACTCAAAACTGCTCAACAAAAACTGCTCAAAATATCATTATTTCTCAAACAGATTCAAACACCATTTCGAATTTTCAAACGAACTTTATGCACAGAGGTAGGGAAATTTGCGAAATATATCACATTCTAAAACTGTTAAAACGGTTAAAACACTCACTCAGTGATTATGAAAAGAATTATAACGAAACACGAGCATCATTGTCTTATGACCAGCGCACTATAACTTTGATTTGTAAACATGTTTTCAAAATTTCCTATGAGAATGAGCGAGATGACTAGATCTATGTTTCATTCACTCTCATTTAAATGTTAAAAACATGTTTACTAAACAAAAGTTATTGTGCGTTGGGCATTACTTTTCGTCAAAAGAAAGGGAAGACTAACTTTGTGGGAATAAGCCGACGTTAATTGCAATCAACAATAGGGAAATCCGGAAGTCGTCGAGAAGAGACAATCACTCAGGGAAACTCATCACCTATCTCCAGAGCTTTCGGCTCGGTCTGAAAACCTTCATCAGTGGTCAAGTTTTGCAATCTTTCTCTGAGACTCGTTCAGGGTTTTGGTCAGGATTCTAACAGGGCATAGGAGGAAACGGGGGCACTATTCTTACACTGTCTTTTAAAATTTTTGTATTACTTCCCGGCGGGACCAAACTACGTATAAACTGTGTATATACGTTGTACGAATACTCAGTATCATCATGTACGCCCATACATTTTACTCAGTACTATTTGCACCAAATGAGACCCGAAGTGTGCTTTGGTGTGAGTGTGTCCGTGTGAAGTATTATCTCTTACAGAGTAAATACGTAGTATTACATACATCGTAAACATAATAAAAACCCCGTATGACAGAAAATGCAGTTGGCAGGCGTGTTGTCAGCTGTTTTGACAACGGGAAATATTTTCCATTGGAATATTCTGTTTACAAATTATGTGTTACAATTATTAGTAATTTCAGTGATTATAATAATATAATAATTATGCGACGCTGTGTTATCTGTAGAAAACAGTGAAGTGATAATATTAAAGAAGTTGCAAACCTAAAATACGCGTGTTTTTATTCCATTCTGTGAGTGTTTTTGCAAAATATTTTTTTTACACGATACTTTGTGATTATCTAAATTGTTCAATCGTTGCCTCTGGTTAAATAAAATATATTAAAATCCTTGTGACTTCTATAATTTCGTCAATATTTGGAAATAAAAACGGCAGGTGCATGTGACAAGTTTGTTTGGTCGCCATTTGGTCGTGTGCGTCTGTATGTGTGTGTTGACAGTTATTTTGCAGTTACAAGTACGTAGTTTATACGGAGTTTTCGTACAACTATGTACTCTCAGTACAGAAATACGTAGTTTATATTGTGTATGTGAGTGAACTTGTATTTTTGAATGACAAGTCCTCATCAAATACATAATACATGTGTAACATGTATTTTTCCTCCACGAATAAGTCGTAAATACATTGTATGTCATGTGAACTGTGTATTTTGGTCCCGCCGGGTTGGCACAATTTAAGATCTTCTTCTTCATCTTGGGTTGTGCTGGGATTTCTCCTTCGAAAGAGATTATAACAGGGCATAAGAGGGAATGGGAGCACTATTCTTACACTGTCTTTTACAATTTTTGTGTTACTTTGCACAAGATCAGCATATCTGAGATCCTCTTCTTCTTCAGAAGAAGATCTTCTTCTTCGTCTTGAGTTTTGCTGGGATTTCTCTTTTGAAAGAATACACTTGGCACAATTTCAGATCTTTTTCTTCAAAAGAAGATCTGAAATTGTGCCAAGTAATACAAAAATTCTAAGAGACAGTATAAGAATAGTGCCCCCGTTCCCTCTTATGCCCTGTTATAATCCTGACCAAAATCCTGAACGAGTCTCAGAGAAAGATTGCAAGACTTAACCACTGATGAAGGTTTGGAGACCGAGCCGAAAGCTCTGGAGATAGTTGATGTGTTTCCCTGAGTGATTATCTCTTCCCGACGACTTCCAGATTTCCCTATTGTTGAGTGAAGACTAACATTCGAGATATTTTAAAATACGAACAGGAAGTATTTCACCCTACCACGCAGACTTAAGGAAAAGTAAAACCAGTGATAAACTCAGATAAGCTAATGGTAGCTGAGATTCTTTATAGGCGACCTCGGCGTGCTTGCAACTAGGAAGGCTTGAAAATTCGGTTTTGGATTGAAAGCACTCCGTAGGTTGCCCGTAAATAATCTCAACTTCCATAAGCTTATCGGGACTTATCATTGATTATTTTCTATTTTAAATAGTTTGAGTACAGAAGATTCAAAGCAAAAAAAAGTACATTGAAAACGGTTAATAAACATTAGAGATAGAGTCCGATTAATTTCGGTGTAGTAAGGATATGGTAAATAAATTTGAAAATTAAATTTTTGACTTCTACTAGCTCGGGTCAGGGGGATTTAAGTTTTTTTTTTTATTGCAAGGTCTTAAGTTTAGCTAAAACAAACTAAAATTTGAGATTGATTGATGTCATAGAGGTTGAGTTATACAGAAAACAGAATTTGGAGATGTTTCGAAATGGCGGAAGGGTGGGGGAGTAGTCAGGTTCGATTTGAGATTATCAACTTCTAGTCATCCATCGACATTTAACCTTTGCCAAGCGATTTTTATCAGATTTTTACAAGCGATTTTTATTAAATTATGTCTGGTTGGGGTTAGCAGCTACACCGCAAATTCGAGCATTTAAGCAGCAAGTCTGGAACTCAATAAAAAAAATATAGAGCTCTTTCAAAACCTCTTCAAAATTGAATTACTGCGAAATACCTATAAGCTTCGAACAAAAGCACTTTCTTTAAGTTCATTTAGATCAAAAGCGAATGAGTTACAATTATCTGTAATTAAAATGTTTTTTAATACTTTTGTTTACTTTTCAAAAGATAAAATGAGTGTTTTGGTGAATTACTGGGGATTTCATTACATTTTATTAATTGAAAAATTATTGTTTGCTATCAATGATGCGCAATTTGACCACAATTTTGAACTTACAACATCAATGTAAACACACGAAAAGGTGTTTCCCCGGTAATTCAGCTGAACTTTTCCCACTTGAAATGGTCGCATATGATGATGTTGTAGAAGAAATATCTTACGATCAATATAGAAAATTCAGAGTATTTATTTAAGTCATCATATTTATTGCATGGCTCGTGAGAAAATCCGGTTTCGACGCAACATTACTCGGTGTAAGAGGGAGTGTTTTCTGAGACAGTGAAATAAATTTACACGCGGGGAAGTCCCTTGTTGTTTTTTGCTTATTGTTCATAAGAAATTTCTTCATATACATAATCCTGAACTTTCAAACGATACCATATTTTTTTCCCATCAGACATTCCGTAAGATGATCTCATACGAGAGTCTTGTGTATCAACATTTTGTCTGGAAATCAGACAAAATGTATTTATATAATTATGTTGTTGGATTGCTCCTAAAGGAGAATCAGAGTTAGTTCTATGGGATAATTTATGGTTACAGGACGGAATAGCATTAATGCTATCTGGTTTTGCAGTGCATAGAAGACGATTTCTGCATTAAATGGCAATCGAATGGATGTATTTACAGTAACTCTCTCGCCCTCCCAGGAACCATTGTAAGTGTGGTAACGAGTGAGTTAGTAACTGTCGTCGACATTTAAGGGGTGAATTTAAACTGTGTGGCATGGTACAAATTATCACATTGACAGTTTATAAACATCAATTGCACATTTGCTCTCCCCGTTCAACCACTTCATTTCCCAACCCTCACTATCCAGCACTTGGACCGCCTCCGTTAGTCTCACTGTCCCATAAGACGAAATCTGTACACTCAGATAAAATTCTAACAGTTTCTGAATTAATTTTGGTATTTGATTTTAATCGGATTTAGATTTAATAAATTGTATTCGTTTGTTTGAAGAGTTAAAGGGTAAAGCAAACATCAAAACAGATTGTAGATTTTTCTGCAACATCCCATAGGAATAAGAAATAGCTCCCTGATCATCCAACCCCTTCCCCACTAAATTGGAGATCTGCCCTGTACGTTCACTTTACAAATTTGGGGAAGAGACCCAGTAAAGCAGAGAGAAAGTACTTTATGAAACAAAACCGCATCTGAGAAGAACGAATTTGCCTAGAATTTATACCGGTACACAATCTGACCCGAAAGGCGAATAGGGAATAATCAAGAGAGTCGTTAACCTGTTGTCAGAAAACCAGTTCAATTAGAAAAGTCGGTCGCATAGAATCGAAAGTAGAACCATTAAAAAAAGACCTTTTCTAACTCGGGTATCAGAGGCCTAAGTTTTTTTTTTTTAAGCAAAACTTCTAAGGCTTCCTTGGTAACATACTTAAATACACATCTATACCATAGGAGTCGAGGAAATAAAAAAAAGTGTCCTCAAAATGGAGGAAGGTAGCGTGGAAGGTGCAAGGTTAGAGCAGAATCACATTGACGGTAAAATTCTCACCGTCACCGTCAAAGCCTCACCGTATTTCGTTAATTAATGCATTCTCTTTGCAATTCTTACGCAAATTCTCAATTACCGTATTACCTTATCTCACAGTCGGTGGCACTAGGTGAAAATAGTATAAGAAAGTATAATAAAATAGTATAATAAATAATACGAAAATTTGATAAACGGTGAGCAAAATAACTGTACGAAAAACTGTAGCAAAAAATCCTATAGTTTTTTTTCTGTTCACCGTTTATCGCATTTTCGTTTTATTTATGCAATTTTCTTATAATATTTTCACCTAGTGCCACCGAGTATGAGATAAGGTTAAACGGTAATTAAAAATTTGCGTTAAAATTGCAATAAAAATGCGTAAATTAACGAAATACGGTGAGCATTTTACTGCCAATGTGATTCTGCCTGAATGCGCCAAGTTACAAATTTTACCCGGTATCCTTTAAGCGGTCTTGAGACTAGAGGTTTAGCCCAGTTCCCGTAGTTCTCAAAATCCTAAATAACGTGCAATTAAATTGCTTTTTGAGAGCCTAAGGTTATTTATCTTTAAATCCAGTCCTAAGTTAAATTTTCCAAAAAAATTATGATTGATACGAAATTAGAGCAGTTAAGCCATTTGGCTAAGCCTTAGGGCTGAAGACCGTATTTTCAAAGACTGCAAGTCGATATCTCCCTTAGTTTTGAAGTAATTCCCGAAAGATTGAGCCGTCCATGCTCGTGATCAGGAAGTGACAAAACACATTTTTGGAAACGCATTTTGAGCGCGATCGAATGCCATGAGATTTTGTAATGATTCCTAATGGGTGAGATTGTTAAGAATCTTACCTAATTCTATATTAGTTTGAAGATAGTCGTACAATCATTTGTAAATATTTACGTCCTTGCTTACAGATTTTTTGTAGTGTTTAATCCATATTCAAATTTATTGAATTTTCTTAACTTGCGAATTAGTAAACTCGATAAGCCACTGAAGTGCTTATTTTCAAAGTAACAACAAATAATGTACTTGGTGGTAATGATCGATGGACTCAATTGTGTACAGTTAATGGATTCAATGTAGCGTTGTGTTGTGTACAACCCCCTAGTTGAGATGTTTAATTTCTCTGAGTGTGTGCAAAGATCTTCAGTACACATACTTCAGGACTCTGTATATGCTGAGCTCAATTGCTCTGTTGGATGTTGGTGCAGAAATGGTGGTAGGAAGTAGTCGAAGTCTAAGGAGGATGAGAAGTGTTTTCAACATTGGGGTAGTGTGGGCGGCAAAAGATGTAGAAAAAGCACAAGAGGTGTGTAAAATCGTATTTATTTTCAAATTGATGGTGGTATAGAAACGAATCGACTGTGAACTATTTACGCTTCTATACTTCATCGTTTTATCTACCACCCATCCATTCAATCGCCTAGACTTCAATCATTCTTGTGAGACCCAGACCTCCCCAGAGGGAGATCTCCCTGTTTTCCTTTTAAAAATCACAGGCTGAAAAAGGGTATAGAATTGTGGAGAATAAAAAGTGAGAAAATACTTGTGTGTATTTGTATCCGTCGATTGAAATGTTCTCCAACTGAAATATCTAACATTAGAGTTTCAAGTATTTACGAAATCTCTATAGTTTAGTTACGACAGCGTTTGAATGTAGCCAGAGCTATAAATGCCACCCTTTCTATCACCAGGTTCTCCCTGGTCTCTACACATTGGTGGCAGGGATATAAATTCAGAGGATTGTAGATGGAGAAGAACAGGCTTGAGAATTTGTGGAACACCTATATTGAGAGTAAAATGTAGGGTGTGGGAATACGTGAGTTGTCTACACAACTTTGCAATATATACAGAAACTTGCCTCATATTCCAAAAACCTTCATCCATGCCATAACAGTGAAACGGAACATCGCTTAAGTCCTTTGAAGGCACTGCTGGATAATTCATATCATATTAAAAGAACGTGAGTATGTGCGCGTCTCACAATTTAAGTGGAATTTTATTTTATTTCCTCCGTATTTCTTCACTTTCAAGCATCACTCTCATGTTCTCACTCCTCACAGAAGGATTCTCTAGCAGGAACTTTGAAAATATGGCAAGGAAATGTCGTTGAAACTGCACTTGGCTCCTTATGTGAGTATAAAATTCTTCATATCTTGAATCAGTATTCGAATTTAATACACTAAACTGATTTAGATTATTTCTGCTGGGTCAATTCTTACAAAAAAAAAAGTTCATTGTACAGATTGGGATATTATCAAGAATTTCCAGGATTTATAGAAGTTATTATTTGTAAACAGTACAAATTGATACTTTGTAAACAGACTAAAAATAGTAAAAAGATAACAAATAAAAAATTCTGGAAATATTATATCGACAGTTCCATTCTATACTATGCTATCTCAGAATGACAACTTTTCAGGAGAGCCATTTGAAGTTGGCGATTTCCTATAATGCCAGTGTAATTTTGTTTCGAAAATCTCAAATATCTCGTTACCCGAACATCGGATGACTACCAAATTTTCACCAGTCGGTGAAATCTCGGTCTCAGGAACAACATATCTCTCGGAGTTATTATTATTAATCGTATCGAGATATTTATTACATGGTAATCGTTTTTTTTTTTTTTTACAATGTCATATCCCGTGTTGGAAGAACCTGCGAAGTCCATTGTAGACCGCCCAGGAGCGCCTTCCCGTGTAGTGAATGCTTCTTCCATGCTCCCGGAGTTGTTGGGCGAGGCGGTGCATTTTTATTACGTTATATCATAGTGAAAATGCCTTTTTCTAAACATTCAGATCTTTGCACCGGGCGGGACTCGAACTCACAAAAGTGAATCGAGCCGGGGAATCGATCCGCCCAAGAGCCAACGGTCTTGCCTATTGCGCCACTGATTCCCCTCTCTCGGAGTAATATAAAGCTAAGTCGACCTAGCATAGCATGGAATGGAGCCGTCTATATTTTCTTTAAGTACGTTTTTTTTTTCATTTTTGGATATATTTTAGAGATTGCCCAGGAGGATATTTCGTCTTTATAAAAAATGCCGTTGAATCATTTCAAGGTCGAAAGTTTAAAAGGGTCTAGAGAGCGTATTTCTCAATCGCATGGTATCATATTTTGGCTCGTTGTAAAGGTCTTGGAATTCTTAACAAGCCTGAACCGATTCTAATCGATTATAAACCGATAATAAACCGATTTATAACGGAAAGCTATTTGTTATCTGATCTGAATCAGTTAAAATCGGTTTAGAACCAGTAAATGGTAAATGACACAAAACTACTTTTGAGGTTTAGCATCTAAGTCATGAGTTCGAAAATTGAGTAAAACTTGGGACGCTTTGTCGGAACTTTAAGTATAAGTGTTTAAAATTTAATTAAGTCAACAGAAACATAAATACTTGATGTAACAGTGCAATGCCGGAGATCTTACTGACGCAATAGGCAAACCGTTAGGTCTTGGGCAGATGAGATCTCTAACTCGACTCTCACAATTGCGAATTCGAGTATCGCCCGGTGCAAGCAACTGAATGTCTAGAAAAAAGAGGTAGCAATTCATCTAAAGCAAAAGCATACCAGGCTTTGCAAAGTGCTCGACATCGTGACTTAGATGCTATAACTCAAAAGAACTTTCGTATCATTTACTGTTCACCGGTTCTCAAACGATTTGGACCGATTCATAAATCATTCACAACATTGAACAAAATACACTTCAGGAGTATAAATTTAATTTTGGATAAAAATTAATACCGATTGGAGCATTTTCAACGTTTGACCTTGAAAAACGGTTATTAGGAATGATTCAACGGTATTTTCCACATCCATGGCAAGTTATCTTTTTTATATGGAGCTATTTGAAGTCGGCTCCTTTACTCTCCTCATAGAACCGATAGGAAAAAGTTATTTAGACAGAAATCTAGTACATTTATCCGTTTACAGGGATCAGTAACTTTCAAAAGGGCAACAGTCCCTATTTTGAAGTTATTTAGCGTAACGGTTGCAAATGCAGAGAAATTTCCATACATGTTTGTGTAAAAGTGAGGTTTGGCTTCAATTCTACAGGCCACATGCCAGGGGGTGGTTTTTTCGTATAAGGATGACAATGAAAAAAGAGATGGCAAAGCGTCCAAGCTTTGCAGAATGCACGAACTCACGAGATAGAGCTCACCGTGAATTAGTTTTTTTTTGCATAATCTTTTGGTATTACTGATCTACTAGAGATCAAATTGATTCATAAATCACAAAAGCATTTGAAAATCAAAAAATCGGTACTTAATCGACTCATTACCGATGAAGATCGATGCAGCCGGGTTCGAAATTTCAATACCTCTCAAAAAAATCCAAATTTAACCAAATGGGGTGAAAAATAAGCCTTCCAAAGTGGTTAACCTTTTGACCTTCAAAAATTCAGAATGGCGAATTTTCCGGTCATAGGTATGCTTGGGCGAAATGTGCGCCTGGACTAGCTCTAAAACATATCCAAAAATCATTGAAAAAGCTTGGGCCAATTTTAAGAAAAACCGAAAAAATATTTTTTTTATGGGATTTTATTTATAGGAGATGAAAAATTATTCAAAAATCGGTACTTAACCGGTTCATTACCGATGAAGTCTGATGCAGCCGGGTTCGAAATTTCAGTACCTTTCCAAAAAATACAAATTTAATCAAATAGGTTGAAAAATAAGCCTTTCAAAGTGGTTGACCTTTGACCTTCAATAATTCAAAATGGCGAATTTTCCGGTCATAAGTATGTTTGGGCGAAATATTCGCCTGGACTAGCTCTAAAACATATCCAAAAATCATTGGAAAAGCTTGGGCCAATTTTGAGAAAAACCGAGAAAACATGGTTTTAGGGGAGGGGAGGGGAATAGAGGAAAAAGGGGAAAAACATCTAGAGATATTGTTTTTTTTTCTATTGGCGGTCATCGAAGACTGGAAGTCGATATCTCTTTCCGTTTAAGCTCCAGAACAGTGAAAAGTTGAAAAAAGACGATTATATAACTGCTCTCTCTTTTTGAGTTCGAGCAGTAAAAATAGGATGACGCGTTTTCGAGCATTTCCAAAAAAACATGGTTTTGGAGGGGAAGGAAACGGATTTTGGGGAAAATGAGAAGCGTGCTAACGTTCGTTGGATTGTCTTATAGGTGGGTCCCCTGAAAGTCCCAAGTCGCTATCTCTTACCGTTTGGCTTCTAAAGCTGTAATGGCCGGACGGACAAACGGACAGACAGACAAACAGCGTGACGGTAATAAAAACTCGAAATTATAGATTTACAAAATTGTACCAAAATACAACTACTGAAAATCGAGGGATTATGATACTGTTCTCTCTGTGGAGTTCGAGCAGTAAGAAGAGAAGTTATTGTCATATTAAAACATAATGAAATGCACCGCTTCCACCCAAAAGCTCCGGGGGCACGGAAGAAGTATACTTTTTCCGCTATGTGGATATACCCAGATAGCGGGTAAGGCACCCCTGGGCGGACTACAAATGCACATAGGGGGAAGTGAGGCACTTTTGAATTGAGGCAGCTTAGAAATCGGACTTTTTTATTCTATTTTCAAATGTATGCCTTGTCATTATGTATATTGTAGCCCTTCCGGACTACCGACGCTTACTTTCAACAGGCGGTGGCCCTCTTTTTGGGATTCACAGGCTCAGCATCCGCACTCTGAGCCTTCCCATGACACACTGACTCCACCACACATGGCGCCAGGGTGTCATACCACTCACTCTGAAGCAGGTCAGGGAGGCAACCTTGAGATTGCAATAGGAAAGGTTGCCAACGGCGAGGAATGTAACGACACGATCGCTACTTAACCGTTTGTGGCGGAAAAATCTTCTACAATATGTATTTTACCTTCACAAATTGTGGATTTAAATCATATCATGTTGAGGTTCAGTTTAATTTAAAAATCGGAGAAAAGCTGTATTTGAAAGTTGCCCCAATTTAAAGGTGTCCCACTTCACCATAGAATATTTTTCCAACACGGGATAAATGACTTTTGCTACATGATTACATTGTAAAAAACATCCCAATACGAATAATAATAAAAATTCAATGACAAAAGCCATAACATTTGCACTTTCACATCATGATTAGTAAGATAGTTATTCTCTTCTATCACAGTTTAATGGTATACTTAAAAAAGTCATAATACTCAGTATGTCTTTTAATTCTATAACTACAGAATAATTAAGTGTGTCATAGAATTCTATATGGTGAGTGTAAGCATGAAAATATCCTTTAATTAACCCTTTTATCACTGTAACCGGAAATTTCAAAATCAATTGCGGTTTTACAGTCAAAATAGAGTGAAATAATCTGGTTGCTGGAATGGTTTCCCATTTCACACGAATATTGCTGCTTTAATGGTAAATTTATGGATGCAGTATTTCATATAAGAATATCAGATATTTCTTCCAATAAATAATATTGTTCGCTAAAGTAGCCGGAAGGCTGCTTTCGAAAATAGATGACAATCAGTTGAAAGTTTATGCATGTTTCTCGCAGTAAAGGGTTTTTAGTTATGTATAGTTGGGTACACAATGAATGTTTAATTAAACAACAAATTTTACATAGAACGTGTACAGCAAATAAGTACGAAAGTACTGAATAAAGCTATAAAGTCTGAATTTCTGATAGTGCGGGGGTTAGAGGGAGGAAAGTAGGGAACCATGAAATTTTGGTGAAGAGCTCAACAACTGTGATATTTCAAATGACAGAACTTCTAATTGCTCCTTATTGAGTACTTAGTTGTTGGCTTCAGGGAAATCGTGTACCTCACGAAGTATTGCATGATATTCACTTGGGGTAAATCAATTTGTTAACTCATCAATTTTCTCCGTGTTCAACTTGAAATTCTCCTCATTTTTCCGGAACACGTGGAAAATTCTTGGTTGCAGGGAGGGTTCTTTAAGTGGTGGTGCTTAAACATAAATTTAGCTTTTCTTCCACTTCTCAGGCGCATATCTTGGATGAATAATTCCCTATATGCATATAAGGAAAAGTCTGTCGATGATGGTGGAAAAACACCTACCATATCTCTAAATTTCCTATTTGCGCAATGCAATCTGATACCCTTGTTATATATACAAGATAGGTACACCCGGCGAAATATACGATAAAAGGTAAAATTTACATGTCCGGTACACAAAATTGTTGCAGAAATACCCCCTGTTTTGCAATGATTTATTAATATTGCATGGGTTGGCTTTTCAAGTACCCCCTTAAATACTGGCTCACAAGCCTGTGAATAGGGTAGCCCCCGAAGACTCTCCACCATTGTACTTCAACTACGCCATACATCAAAAGATACAACAAAGTATTAAGGGCCAAGACTTGTTCCTCCTCTGGCAAACCGCACCACATTTTGCACACGGTTCACAGAAATTTTCCTGATACTTTAAGGAAAATTGTGTGCAAAATGGTATTACCATAATTACAACTATTACTTTAGCTTTAAGAATTCCACTGCGCGTGGTGTAATATACCCCAGAACAACGACCCAACCATTAATGTGTGACACAATTTTTTCAAATTAAAAAGCTTCATAAATTTTTTAAATACACGCCCCAAATGCGACTTCCATGCTGTTTTTTTTTCTCCACCAAGCTACAAACTCCTGTCCGCATTATTAATTTCATAATAATACTCTTTATGACATGTCACATATTTTATGAACTCTGCTTTAATAATAAAAATCCACTATATATCCTCTCCCGGAGCATTTAAAAATCCATGAATCTCTGGAATATAAAAGTACTACAGTGCTATTAAGCGAACAAAGACTACACGGATTACTTTTTTAAGCCCCACAACAAATTTCGAATAATTGCCGCAAATTTAAGTAATAAATTCATATTTTTTAATAATAATAGCTACGCTACATTATAAACTGATAATTTTGTCATTTGTTATTGATTCTTACTAAATATAACATAAAACTTTACTACATGGTTCAGTTACACTGTTAATCAGAAAATAAATCACATTAAATTGTCCAACGTTAACTTTAAAAGAATGGTGGCAAAACGTTCCAGGCCAAGTCACAGGCTTTGCAAAGTGCTGATCGTGACTTAAATGCTATTCCTCAAAAATACTTTCGCATTCTTTACCGTTTTCCAGGGGTGACATGATAACTTATTTTCGATATTATCGACTGTCGATACTGATAAATTTAAATGATAGCTGCACTGCCTATAACTAATATAGATCTTTATCAACAGTCTCATTCTTATAAGAATCTCACAGTGTATGGCCTAACAGTCTGTAAAAAGTTCTTGTTCACTTAATCTAACAGATATAGATTTATCGATGCTATCGATTCAAAAGTGTCGGAAAGTTATCATTCCACCCCAGTTCTCAACCGATTTATAAATAACTGAAAACATCGCCCAAAATAACTTAGGGGCATTATAAATTTCGGATAAAAATTAGTTATTGGATCAGAACCCATCAGAACCAGTTCAGACTTGTCACAAATTCCAAGACCTTTCCATTAAGTCGAACTATGACACCATTGATTGAGAAATACACTCTTTATAACCTTTTCAAACCTAAACTTAAAAAAAAAACTCATGAAAAGAGTGGGAAAAGTCTACTTTGAAATACAAAGGGATGTGAATTTCGTTTTCATGACATTTTCCTGATCTAAAAACTGTGTCTAAAAGATTACTCCATAAAAGTGATCTTTTAGTAATCGTTATTGTATATTTTACTGCACTGACGGCACAAAAACGATTTTTTACTGATTATGGAAAAAAAAAATTCAATAACGGAAATTGAATTATTGACCGAACATTGTTATTTTACCTATAGTCAAGGTCGATTTCTTATTAGTCAAAATAGATTTCTTTATGGCTCCGGCACACTTTTTAGAGCATGAAAATTTCTCAAAGTCGAAATTCGAATCCCTTTCTTTTTCACATACCTTACATATGTCTATCTTATTCTTTCGTACTCTTCTTCTTCTTTTAACCATCATTTCAAATTCAATTTAGCTTAATCGAATTTGGAATGCAAAAGAATGAAATAGACATATGCAAAGATTGTGAGAAGGAAGGGATGTGAATTTTGAAAAAAAACAAAAAACAAAAAAAAACAAATAAAAAAACACATTTTTTAAAAGGTGTGCCAGAGCCATTAGTGATCAAATTGATTTTCATGGCTACTTACCTCTTATATTTTGCATAAACCAATGACTTTGACATTGAAATTAGTTCGAACTATTTAAACAATATTAACTGTGTTGCGATCTTCGATAAAAGACAAAAATGTGAAAGAGAAGTAAAAAATGTGAATTTTGATTTTATGAAATTTATCTGATCTAAAAGGGGTACCAAAGGTATTACTGATCAAACTGAATTTTTATTGCTCGTTCTGAACTACTGAAGAACGAGTTTGATTTTTTATTGTCCGAATTTGGTTTTTCTATTAATTATACAATGAATTCTGCTGCAACTATAGTCTGATACATTTTGATACATCGTATAGGTATACGGCTATACAAAGTCTCACAGTTTTCGTAGATTCTCAGTTATATAAAGAAGTTGACTAGGTATTTATCCCTGAAGAGATAAAATGGGTTTAAATGGAAAAAACGCACTCTACATCCTTGTGCCTTTGCGCTAGGTTTCTGCCATTGTAATATTTAAAATGAATTTTGTAACATCAAATATTTGAAAGATTACACAGCCAATGAAGAAGCATTTCTGCCGTTTGGCTTCGGAGGCTGGTTATCAACGCTAAGACGGCAGCAGACGCATGGGAGGGTGGGATATGTAGAGTTTGAATAAATTATTATTATTATGGAGGGTTTAATGCGATATATCACCTCTTCCCCTCAATTCCAATGTTCACCTCCAAGCGGGCTAGTTACCTGGTAGGCTCCGGTACACTCAGATGAGTGATAGAAGATTGGGTAACCAGTAACCACCCAGTGGGAAATCACAAAACTGAGACTAAAGAACAAGAGGGTTGGGTAAGGAGCTAACAACCACTTTCGGTAAAAAGTAAGATTGATATGAACACAGGCCTTGTCCCTCAACAGGCCGTAGCGCTACCTAAGTAAATAAATAAGATGAAATTTTGAAATTCTGAAACTTCGCCAAGATTGTCCTCATGGTACTTTTTAGTTTTTCTGTTAATTTGTTGTCTACCCATAAGCCAAATGGCAAGATATATCTACCGATGCATCATCAGTAACCCCTCATTCCTCATAATTCGATATTATCCCAAGACAAGATACAATGTTTTTTTTCTTTTTCACTACAGTCCACTTCTTTCCTTTCAAAACAAAGTCTATTAATTTGTTTCAATAAAATAGATGCACCGATTTCTTTCATATTTGAATGCGTTTTGAAGATAGCTAAAGTAAATATATCAATAACCTCTGATCCTTCCCCTTAACGAATTTTCAATATAAAATCTTAAAGTCCTCTAAAAGTGTTTTATTTTTAACCTATCTATTAATATTGATTAAAAGAAAGAGATGAAAGTATTCGAAAGTACAAACTTTTTACCAATTGTCAATTTCTGATGATTCATGAACTTGTATCGATTATAAGTCAGTACGCACCAAAACGAGTCAAGCATAACACGAAGTTGAGATGCTTTGCCTCTTTTTTAATTGCTTTAATATTATCACCATTTATATCTCTATTTTCAATATTATAATATTTGTATTGCAAATTGATAAAAATATCATTTTTTCACCAAATAATTTAAAAATTTTATCTTAAAATAAATTGCAATCCTATGCATGAATTAATTTATTATTTAATCCAAAATCACCTTTTATGTTAAAACCAAAACATACCAATTTACTTTGTTTTAATGATTATAAAATGTATGAATTTTATAAAGAGCCATTAAACACAATTTTGTCTCAAAATTTTATGTAGCAGTGGCTGATTATAAAGCGAAATTACTTTGGCAATAAATCTGAAAATGAGTTTTCGATATTTCACACAATAAATTTTTTAATGGTTGATCCACGCTGATTACCAAAAGTAACAGGCACGATGAAGAAATTATTTGACTTCAATTTTAAGCATACAGTAGGGGGAGGTGGGGCTACTTTGAGCTGTGGGGCTAAATTGTTATACGATTTTTTCGCCTGTTTCTAATGGAAACTGGGTTTAAACATGATATAATTTCGATAGAAAAAATAATTGTGGATCTAAATAAAATAATTGTAACGACCAGCTTCATTTAGAAATAGACGGAAAGGTAATATAACATTCTAGCCCCACAGCTTAATGTAGCCCCACCTACCCCTACACAAGAAGTTCATAAAGGGAAGTTTAGGGTAGTTCTATGACCGCAGTAAGTACCTTTCAAAAATGAACTTCGTGCACTGCATAATAGGGGCAGTATTACTTAAAATGACCATGGAAAATCAAATTTAAAATGTAGATTAATTATAACGAATAATAACAAAATGATGCATAAATTGTAACATATCTTTTTCAAAAATAATTTCTTTTGTTAGAAGAATTGTTTGGATACTGCTATGTAAAAAAAGCATTATATACCTTAATTCTTAATTTAAAAAAAAAAAAAAACAATAAAAATTAGAAGACTATGATTTTTATTCGGTATCTAAAAGTTTTTCGTTTATTGTGAACTTAAGAAATTTAAAAGATGAGATTTATTGTAATGTAAACACGATTTCTCGGTAGGAACAATAATTTATAGAGTATCAATAAATAAAATCATGTTTCTGAATTGGGTTAACATAAAAGTTTGAAATATTTCAATATGTACGTTTGTTTGAAGTTTGAATGTATGAAGAAATGCGATTTATTGTGTTAAACTTCGTGTGCGGAGGCAAAATGAAATTACTCCATTGAGGAGCCGCGGAAACAGATAAAGTGCACAATTCTAGAGACGCGTGTGAAAAATTCTTCTCTTTTCAGTATTTCAGGGTCTCTATATTCTACATCCCCTCATCCTTGACAGTCTACTCCATATAGTAGATATGTACGAGTTATATGCAAAATCCTTCTCTTCACTTGCAATAACAAAGTCATGAAGAAGAGTCGTGTGAGTGGTGGCTGTAAAATGGATTCTTAGCATTTCCATTGAACACGAATTTCTTCAATTTGCCGATGAGATCTTCTTTTGCTGCCAGACTCTTTCTCCACTTTCATTGTGCGAGCATTTTAAGTGAATTGAACAATTTTACCATTGAAAAGAGGATGAGGCTGGTGTGTGTGTGTATTTTATTGCAGAAAATTTTCTATTGAGCTATATAGTGTACTGCATGACAACCAAATGTACCATATTCTATGCATATGAAGATTACTTTTAGGGGGAGTAAAAGTAGAAGCTTTTCTTGGAGATTTCCACAATCACGCACAAACTGAGGATGAAAGCCAGACAATCGATTGGGTTTTCCTTATTCGATTACAAATTTATTGCTCAGGAAATTCAATCGTATCACTCGCCAGTTGCCTTCTCTTTTAGCCAAAAGTTACACCATTCTCTCTCCCTATTCTAGCACCACGAGCCAAAAGGAATTGAATTTGAATTAAAGTTTAGTAGATTTTTCCGCAAAATCTCCTACACATTTCTATGTCAGACATTTGATAACAAAGGCAAACATAGAACCTTAATAGTTCTGTGCAAAAGCTTTTAAGCTCTTTCACTCATTACATAGCCAGAGACAATTTAATCCAACAGGTACGATGGATGTTGCTAATTTTCCTCATTTGTTAAGTTGGCTTTTTAAATAAAGCCACTGTCATATGTGAACTTTCACAGCTGAAATGTATTATCTGAAGTTAATATGGAACGTTATGAAAATTATTTTATGAGAACAATGGTGTAGGAAAATTCGCGACTTGCTAAAACTTGTGAGTTGCCTATTTTTGCATATTTTTCTCTATTATGGCCTCTACATACTAGAGAAATTTATGTCCATACCGAAACAAACTTACATTGTTGTTTAAACTAGTTCATTGATTATTATTTATTATATCACAAGAATCCTTTCAGCACTAAAACAAATAATGATAGGCCTAGCTCACCTTAATAGATCAGTAAACCTTGCAAATGCAATTTTCATATTAAAACCAATATAATTTGGAATTTTTATAGACTAATAAAAAATTATATGTGGTTGAATTACAGATTAGATAATCCTTGTCATTACTTCTTAAGTAACGTTATGCCCTAGGAACACTTAAGACTTAAGTTGAGAGGCGGCTTAAGGGGTAACATGGGTTTCTCATGTTTTTATTTTTTTTTTATTTTGTAGTATAACATTTGAAAAATATTTTCTGAAAATTTCAAGTCAATTGGAGTAAAACTCTCGGAGATAGAGCAGTTTTAGTTATGCATTCCGCCCGCGCGCGCATATTATTGTAAAACTTTAAATGCGTTTTTTCTCAAAACACCGTTTTACAATGTGGTATAAGTCAATTATTTAGAGTCTACTGAACCGATCTTTCTTAAATTGCATACTTGTTTGAGAAGTATTATATAGTGTTTGAACGAAGGATTTGCACTTCCTTTAATCAGAACCATTTTTACAATACAAAATGTGTTGAAAAATAGGATAAAATTGATACGTTTTTACAAAAACTTTTGCCAAAAATTCAAATTTTGTTTTTTTCAAAAAACCTTCGTTCATCCAACTAATCCTCTAACTAACTGGTCCAACTAACCCTCTAGCAGAGTATATTCCTGGATTCTACTTTAGGGAAGTCTGCTCCTTCGATTTCCTCTGTAAAATTTTGGGTAGCAGGCGTAGCAGAGTGTAGGTGTAGGGGAAACTGTGGCATCACCAAACACGGGGTACCACCCAACACTAATTTTTATTTCTAAACTACTTGGACTATCTCGGCCATTCCTTTAGTGGACAAGCATCCCTATAGTGCCTATAAATTCCTTTCGGTCTTATCCTCTGATATCCAATATCCGATTAAAAAATCGCAGTGTTTGGTGGTACCCCAGTTTCCCCTAAGAGTAGTCGAAAGAGCTTGAATAATGGTCAACGCACTGATCGCCCTAAAGAGGCATCCTCGGTGGGAAATGTGAAGAAAATCCAAAAAATGATATTTAGTGATTGTCGATTGAAAGTGCATGAGTTTGCTGACATGTCAGGCCTTTCAAAAAGTGCCGTACATCGCATATTGACAGAAAATTTGAACATGAGAAAGCTTTGTACAAGATGGGTACCGCGTTTGCTCACACCGGAGCAAAAACAGCCTCGTGTCGCGATGGCAAAAACCAAGGAATTGAAGTTCGAAGTTCGAACTGCTTCCCCACGCCCCCTACTCTCCAGATTTGGCCCCATCGGATATTTCCTGTTCCCAAATATGAAAAAAATGGCTGGGTGGGCAAAAATTTTCCAACAATACTGAGGTCGAGCTTGCAGTTGACGCCTATTTCAACGACCTGGACGGAACCTTGTAAGATGCAGGGGGTGACATTAGCTCTGAAAAGTGCGACCAGTTTTAGTGTAAATTTTTTCCCGTTTTCGTACAAATTTCACGAGATATCTCCGAAACTATGTAGGTTGCCAATTTGGGGTTTTCGGTTGCCTATTCTCTATTAAATTGGCTTTTATTTTATATTTGTATTAATTTCTAATTCATTCTACAATGACAGAAAACAGCTAATAAATTCAAAAGTTTTTTCGGCACGCTAGAAACATATGGGAAACATAGGAAACGTCATGCCCCTGATAAAATGGGTATAGAGGCTGTGCAGCATCGCTGGGAAAAGTGTGTCGACCTACAAGGAGACTATGTTGAGAAATAAAAAAGTAAAGTTCAAAATATTTTATTTATTTTTCACTCCGAGACCAGGAACTTCTGGGACTGCCCTCGAAGCTCTTGCCATATTAATTTTTTTTTTACCAGTCAATGACTTCCTTTCAATCTTCGTTTTCCTTTGTTTTAAAGATGTGATAATAATCTGAATTTATAGATAGAGGTCGTGTCAGAGTTCCTACACTCTCCAAGACTCTTCTCTCGTGAAAATATTTGCTGAATGTAACTCAATATGATTGCAATAGACTTTGGGTCGAAACCAAAAAATATAATATATTTCTATAGGGATGCTTTTCCACGAAAAAATGTTTGTTATATTTCAAGTGACTTAGAAATAAAAATCACTGTTCGGTGCCACCCTGTGTTCGGTGGTGCCCCAGTTTCCCCTATAATGATTTCTATCTTCAATTCAACTGAATTCTATAGTGCATTGGGAAACTTCTAAAATAAATGAGATGAAAGAAAAATAATACATAAAAGAGGAAACTTTGAAAGCTATCACGCTCTAGTCCCTATACAATCAAAGCAATGATACTTATATCATGGTTTATTTTATTAAATTAAATATTTAATTGCATGTAAGATAGTACTTTACTCAAACGAAAATGAATTCTTTATTCCCTAAAAGATTTTAGTTCAATTGCATGGGTGGCCTAATTAGATAGAGTGAAAGCATTCAAAGCATTCGAAACTCCGACTGGTCATAAAATGTGATAAGACTTAAACTTTTAATAGCGGTGAATTTAATTATGTGCCAATAATGCTTTAAAGTTTATTAAACAATAAAGAGTAAAATTTTTAGTTTTAAGTATGTGAAGTTAAATGAACACTCATACAGTGGAATTTATCTAAGTGTTTTGTGTATCAAATTTTCCATATGTTTTATATTATATTTAGATAGTTAAAGTCAAGCATTTTTGTAAATAAAATTAACTTCACGAAAATATCGAAATTGAAATTAAAAATTCAAAACCTGTTAAATTTTTCAACCGAATTAAACCGGCTTTGCACTTAAGTGAATGTAATATATATAGTAATTTTTTTGACAAAAACTTCCATGTAAAATGCTTAACAATACAAGTTCTAAGCAAGCAGTACTACTTGTGAAAGCATTCACTCATGTACATTTGGTGAAAAGATGAATGGGAAGTAGTGCAATTTTTTCCAGAAAATTTCTCAAGCCTTTTAGGATGCAATTCCTTTACTTCCACTTCAAATATTCGTGACATTTTCTCACGATTTGCATGGCTTATCACATGGTGTGTTAAATAATAGTGACAGAAGTGGTTTCTGCTAGCACTAAAGTTAGTCAAAAGTTTTTCACACAGATCTTTGGGAAAAATAATTCTGCTGAAGATTAAGTTTAGCATGGTTTTCGACTCTTGGTGCTACCCCAACGTTGCGACAATCGACCCTACTTGCCTATGCATCCCATTTGTGGCAGCTTTTAAGTGAATCTTTACCAACTCTTCAAGGGGGCGGAGGTGGTGATAAGCATTTCACTCAATAATGAGCTTTAGAGAATGTGGCATGGCATTCATTACTTTCTCTATTTACTCTGGGAAAACTTTAAAGCTTTACCAGTATTAAGCTTAAAGAAAGAATTCAATTCGTTTATTTGCAATTTGCATAATGTTCATTATTTAAATACTGACACATTTATGGATAATTTTTGATTTATATGCAATTTAGCTTCAAATTTATCATTTTACGTAATCATACTGAATATTGGTAATTAATGGATTTTATTTATTTAAACAACTCAATTAACGGATAACAATAATTCATAATGCATACGCAAAGAGCAGAAGTATCATACAATTTGTTCTTCCACTATATCCACAATATTTAATATCCAGAAAATAAAACTGATTGCGTATACTATGGAAGGTCCATAAAAATGTCAGTAAAATAGTTTATATTATTTTATAAAAGAGCTCTATCAACAAAGTTTTATGGGTGGTCTACAAACATTTAATGCACTATTCCGAGCAGGATAGGAAATGAATAAGGATTATTGTCATTGTTCTTTCAGGCTTATCCCTAAAAGTTTGTGACAAATTAGGATTTTATTGGAATTAATCTCACTGGTATACATAAAATACTATCAAATTTAGCAAAGTAAAAGCTATAATAAGTGTTATGGTTTCTTGGCAAATATTGAAATGAGTGATTTGGACTCCGGTCAGAAACTTGTACACTTAAAGTTCCATTTATTAAACCAGGCGAGAGAGGATGCATATTTTCCAATTGACTTATATATTAATTTAATTGGCTTCATGTGAGAAGTTTTCAATTTCTGAATGACTTTTGAAGACCATATGCCAAAAATTTATAGAAGTTCCATAATTTATTTTCAATCTATTTGTCTTTTAGTTTACACTTCAATAAATATAACACTAAAGCTTGATAGAAATTGACTTGAATGTTAATTTCTCAGGTTTCAGCTTGAGTTTCAGTCTAAATTGTTAATGTGAAATTGTTTGTCTAGAAAGTGATGCATTTTGTTTGGAATAAAAATTAAGGATAGTGCATTTTCTGTTAGGGAGATGAATAAAATATCGTATAGTTATTCAACTCCACTTTTGAGAGGTTCACACAAATATTTTTCAATTTAAAGTATTAAAAGTTACACAAAATGAAAAATTTATGTACTTAGGATGAACGAGATAGAATGAGTAGGAGAAATGATTTATTATAGTTACACAATATGCAACAGTGATTTTGAATTTAGCTTCTCATAATTTCCACGTTGTTTGACTTTAAAAAAAATTATGAAAATGAATTTTTACCATCAATTATTTTTGACGCCCGTAGCTTAGGGTGCAGCTGCATACCTACCTCAAAGATTTTCCTACAAAAATTATTATATTTTTAATTCATCAATGCGATTCAGAGTTGAGCTTTTGAAACAAGGAATCGCGTCCAACAAACTGTTTTAGACTCTGAACTACACTACTCTGCAATATTCATTTCAATTAACCCTCATATGAGGGTTAAGTTGACGCTCGAGGCTTATTCCAATACTACTTTGAAGGTTACTACCAAGTGAAAAAACCAATGTTAATAAATAGAATATGTGGGAACCGGAGTTCATCGGTGGATTTGGAGATACTCTAGGAAAACACCAACTCTTTCCAGACCTTTCGGCTCGGTCTTGAACCGAAGACTCGACCACTAGATGAAGGCTTCGAGACCGAGCCGAAGGCTCTGAAAAGAATTGATGTTTTTCTATAGTATTTCCAAATCCTTCGACAAACTCCGGTTTCCACATATTCTGTTACTACTAAGCCTCATAGAGTATGAGGTATTGAGAAAGGCTTATTTCAACCCTTGTAGATTGTACACACAGGAAAGAAATCGTAAAATTGTCAAAATTGTTCACAAATATTTGTGACTTTGTAATGGGAACTTACGAAATGATCTTAAACCGTTTAAATCATTAAAAAGTTCGTAAAAATTTGTAATTTATTACTCCCTTCGTCCCAAAAAAAGTCGTACGTTTGGGAAAAAATAGGGATTAAGGAATTGTTTTACGGAATGTTTTTGTTAATAGTAAATATCTTACGTATGAACTATTCTCCATCTTCAGTAGTAATATTGAGGTCCACCTACCACGGTAAGATAAGGGACTGGTGTCTTGAAGATTTATTTTTTCACTTTTTTTTCGAAGAGCTCCGGTCGATATGTAACTTTGGAAAATTCTACTGCAATTAACATTTTTAACTAGAATTTCATTTAAAAATTTAGTGTACCAAAGAAGGGATTTATAGTTCTTTTCGTTATGCCATAACAATAGGTCTAAATTCACAAAAAGGGCAATAAAACCAATCTTGCTCTTTTTTTCTACGTTCTGTGATATAGGTGCTAATTGGTTGGAGATAAAGATTTGATGTCTTTGGACAACCCCCACCCCCCGTAGGTCAACTTTTAGATTTTCAATATGTTCCCAGTTTTCCCCCGCCCCTCCTCTTCCTCAGAAAAAATCGCACTATGTGTTTTTGAGCAATCCCAAAAAACAATATGGTTTTTGGAGGGAAAGGGAGGGGGATTAAATGAGGGGTAGGGTAATGATCCTAAGGTCGACTTACGGGCGCGCCGCCGAAGGTGCCAAGCTTTTATTTCCAACCTTTTGGTACTTAAATCTTACTAAAAATATTCAAGTTTTTAAGACATTGTTTTCTTATCTTACAATCGTAGGTGGACCTCCATATTACCACTGAAGATGGAGGATAGTATGTACATAAGATATTTCCAATACACAGCATTTCTACTTTACACCGTCTCTTCCTAGCGATATTCTTCCAAACGTACGACTTTTTTTGGGACAAGAATTTTTCTCAAACGTACGACTGTTTTTGGGACGGAGGGAGTACTAAATTTGGTCGTAACATGATCAAGATCACTTAAGTAGCATTTTATGGTCTTTTGCAAACATTTTTGTTTGTCTGAAGAAACTTTACGAACAAATGACAAGATTATACATTTTCGAACATTTTCGTGTATTTACTATCATTAACGATCAATTACGAAAAATGCTTGTTAAGTAATTTGTTTCAATGATTTACGAGCATTACTTAAGTCCCTACTAGAAGTTCATAAAATTTACGAAATATTTTTTTATGAATTGTTTATATGCCTTTGTTTTAAAAAAAAATGTTTTCAAATACTTAAATAATAACGCAACAGATATTTTTAAGGAATATATCTCCTAGAATTTTATCTCTAATAACTTGAAACTTTAGGGAATATTTTTCAATTCTTTACATATTTTAAATTTTACAAAAATATAGAAATTGCAAGATATTTTAAGGTTAATCTATTTTTGTAAAAAAAAATCTGACTGAATGTAATAGGTGGATTCCTCTTCACTGGGTACCTGGGCACTGCGGTATAGCGGGTAATGAGGAGGTGGACCGCCTTGCGATGGCAGAAGGAAGACCGAATTTATCCGTCCTGGAACTTCTGTTTGATTGTCCCTTCAAAAAAAAAGAAAAAAAAAACAACATCATCAATGAGGATTTACTCACACAACATCAAACGGTCTGGGCTGTTACAGAGAACTGTCACGTGTCCAGACTATTTATGCACCAAATGGACAGGAAAAGGAGTAAGTACCTGGTAGATAAGTACCCGGTAGATAAGTATCTGGTAGGAAGTACCTGAACAGATTGGCTATATATGTAGTATAGCACAATCTGTAGGGGTTGTTACACCACTGAGGAAACGATCCTACATTACTTATGTAACTGTACCAATTTTTACAACACAAGACGAGTACTGACTGATAAACCGGTGTCTTCTTGAGAAAAACTACCAAAATTGAAGCCGGTCTGTGTAATTTATCCGGAAGATTGGCTGGTTGTTTAACCCTCAAACCAAGGGGTTGTAATGGACGGGGATTCATAATAGGCCCATACTAAGGCCTGGGTACAGATCGCGAGCTGGAAAGGACATGGAGTTCCCGGTTGATGAAGAGGCTAAGGCCCTTGACACACTTACGACTTAAGCCGAGAGGCGGCTTTTAGTGCCAAAATTATAGAAATGTTGCTTAACCATTATTTCGAATATAATTACGCTAAGCCGTATCTCGGCTAATCCTCATGTCTGTCAAGATCCTATTGCTGGAATCGCGGCAAGCACTGAGTGTGCAGCTGGACGGTACATGGATGGCGTTATTCGCCGCCCCAAAGCTTTATATTGATTAATTTTTTCCTAAGTTTCTTAATAAATGACTCTTCGCACCTATATTTTAAAAACTAGGGGAAGGTGCTCAGTTTTTTAAATATATTGCGGAGTCACATTTACTCAGAAACATGGAAAAAATTTACTCACTACGAAGCTTGGGATCGTACGAAGCCTAGCTCTCCTACAAGGCTTATTATCATGATTCTCCCATACGTGATACAAACGACTGATTGTAAGCTCTGTTCCAAGTTTATGAAATGTTGGCAATCAATATAATCTGAACGTAATAAAGTGACTTTCACATGTCAACGTTGAGTGCCATTATGTCCTTTTGATTGTCCTTTGCAGACCACACTATTGGTGAAAAATACAAGTTATTTGTCCCGAAATGGTTTTTTTTTGCTACTGGTGCCACATTAAAAGCGGGCTTTAGACCAAATGTGGTGTCCGCATTGGTGACGACATTGTGGCGCTGGTAATTTATTTGAAGGGGCCCCCAGTTGTTGAATTGTGAGAGACTGTAGAATAATTTTGTTAATTTATTTCGATAGTCAGAACTGGGAATTGTGTCATTGCATGCGGAGGTAGAAATATGGACCAGCATCAGTGGAAGAGATGATATAAATTATTCCTGTTCAGATACGGTGACATACTTGATGAATTTATCACCCACCAGGGATTGTATTGGAAGGTCCACTTCATCGGCACGAGATATCGGTCTTATCTCGATGGCAATAAAATAAAATTAGGCAACATCCGCAACCCTTTTTGCTTTTGTCCTTTCCTTTCTTTTTCTCACTTCTCTGTACATAAGAAAAAGAAACCCTTGCATCTCACTGCGTGGAATATCTCTGGTAAAGCTTAGAATGCGTGCTGAAGCCCATATCAGGGGGAAGAACCGATAAATCCCCTATACATGGGAAGAACATCCTCTAGAAAAGGGAGGAATATTTGTTTTATTTTTATAGGCCCATATAGCCTTCCTTTATGCATTTTCTATCGCAAGGAATTCCACATCCCCGTCCATCAGATAATAATAATTCCTCGCATTTTATCGAACATTTCATCCCAGTTTTTTTCTTCACTCCCCCATTTGGTCCCCTTTCGTTCTGGCCAGGGAAACTAGAGGACCTTCATAAGATGAAATATCGATTTACAATCCTGGGTCTCACAACATGCATCCAAAGTTGTGCCACATGTGGAGAAATGAAGAAACACAACAGGAAATATAAGAAATTTTCAAGAAATATTCAAGTGTTGTGCAAAAGATATAGATAAGGTATGCCTAATAAAGTCTCTGGAGAATTTAAAGAACTAGCAAATTGCCCAATCTACATTGCTTAACCCAAAGCAGAATTAACTACAAGCAATTTATAGATAACAATCATAAATTTTCTAATATAGATCCTAAATAAATATATGAACCCTATTCTAATTAATACTCAAACTCTATCGAGAGAGAAACATATCAGATAATTGCTTCCAGATTCTACTCGATTTTCAGTTATTTCAGTTCAATTCCAGGATGCTAGAAAATTTATATTAAACTATTAAACTATACACTTATCGGTTTATTCAAAAAATGTATTTATACTTTACGGAATTGGTCTCATTAATTTGGTTTGGATTGTACTCATGCTCTACAAATGGTTGTAAAAACATTTAAATGATTTCGAAATTAATGGCTTCAACACACCTTTTAGATCAGGAAAATTTCATGTAAGCGAAATTCACATCCCTATCTTTCTTAAAAGCTTCGCATATATCTATCCCAATCTTTCGCACTCTTCTTCTTCTTTTTCGAGACCGAAAGAGTGGGATGGACTTATACAAATCTTTTGGGATAAAAAGAGACGCGAATTTTAATTTCATGAAATTATATCAAGCTAAAAGGTGTGTCAGAGGCTTAAGATTTCGTTTTCAAAGTACCAAATCCGTTCTGGGACGCCTCTAATCTTAAGCATGAAATTGTTAATGCCGGAAAAGCTGAACTCGTACTTGAACGCAAATTTTTTTTTTAATGAAATTTGGGTGTTTGAGACAATTTTATAAACAAAAATCACCATTTTCGACGTATTGCATATCACTTGCGTTCAACTTGTAAATATAAGTTGTGATCAAGGCAAAAAATACACTGTTCAAATACGAGTTTAACCCTCTAACGTCCAACTTTTAAATATGCAAGAAGAAGTAGTGAGATAATTTTTTCTAGACTAATTATGGTAATAAACTCAAAATTAACATCCGTTCTTCATTAGCCCTTTTGGTTTAGGCGCAAAATGCGAAAATATTAAAAAATTTTGAAACTCTCGAAACTCTTTTCACTCCTAAAATTCACATTTTTATTTTTTGTCAATTTTCTAAATTAAAATTTACAAAGTAAAACGATATGCCTTTCAGTAAAAAATAAATTTATTTTAGCCAGATTACAGTAGAGCCTCGCTATAGTCCATATTTGGTTCAAGATTTGACATTTGGGTCGCACTATAGTCCATGTTATTTTTTAAAATTATCAACGACTTTTAGTATTGAAATTGCTCGACGACTTCCACTTTCTTTGCGATTGTGGTACTTGTTCTCTTTCTCTTCATTATGGATCACAATTATACAATTATCACAACTACTCAATAAAGTTTGCCAAAAATAATAAAATAATTATGACAACATTGCATGTCGCGTACTGAAAAACATAACCTAATCAGTGTTTTGAAATGAACGGTCGATAAATTGTGGACTATAGAGCGATAGCCTATAGCGGGGTTCTACTGTATTTTATATCGAAATTTTCAGTTAATTTAGAAATTGAATTTTTTACACAAACATTTTTCCTAGTTTTTCTCTGACCTCTCACACAGGCCTGGGAATAGCAGCTAAGCGATGAGTTAAAATTATTTTAACTTCTAACCTTCAAAAGATGTTAGTAAGACTATTACCGAGGACACTATAGCACTCTTGTAAATAAAACCTTAATTGTCGCTGTAAATGCGATTTTTGTGATGTTACCCTGCAGTGACTCTTAGAGTGTTAACTCATTGGCTAACAGGAAATATTTATTTTTTTGACATCGAATGACTATAGGGGGAAGCTTTGATGTTTCGCATATACGCTACCATCAAACACTTCGTATTTCTTCCGTATTCCTTTATGAATCTCACATATGGCTATATATTTTAATAGCTACTCTTAAATCCCACCTCTCCTGAAAAAATTGGGTGTCTAATTCTTTTTTCCTAGTTTCAGGAAACAAAAATTAAAAACAGGTGCAAAACTGTAATTTTAATGTGTAATATTTTGTACAATTTTGCACAATTTTTATCACTTTTTTTGGAAAACTACTATCACAGGATGTAGAGGGGTTATTAGGGTTTAAATTTGTATAAAAACCTCTTGGAATGAAGAAGGCCGTTTTTGTGGGTGGAAAAAATTCGCAAACTTGACCCATATTCATCGATCGGATATTAAGAATTATTATGTATCGCATAGTGAATCTGGCAACACTATAATTTTAATGTTCTAACATAACCTCACTTTTGTGTTGCGACGTCAAGATGCAACATAACCTTCAAATTTCCACATACATTTTGGGGTTGCAAAAGTGACATTTTCATGGAATTTGAAAATCAAAGAAAGAAAATGGATTCCTCAGTGTATAAAATTATGCCTTTTACAAATCTTCATAAAAGTAATATTAAAAGATATTATTCCTCACATAAACTATTTAATCAGATAGACTAGAGTTCCGTCTAAACAATGATGTGTAACTTTTAATGTCGGGTGCAAAATTTACGGTGAAAATGGGACGTTTTTGAGTGATGTAAATTATATGCGAAAATAGAAACTTGATTGAACTATCGGACAAATCGCCATTAAATTTTCATTTTCTTCTAGAGAAAAATGTGAGGATTTCCCAGGATTTTGTGAGATAGGATTTTGAACCTAGTAAGTAAGAGGTTTTTTTGGCATAGTTGGTGAATTGATACGGTTCGTGTTGTAGTCAGAAAAAATTACTTAACTTGGACATCATTTTTGTATGCGAAACATCAAAGCCTCCCCCTACTCAGAGCAATCTTGCACACCGCAAAGTAGTTTTTTTTTTTTCAAAAACCATTTCCGAAAATCAACTCCCAAATGCTGAATTTTTAAAATTTTATAATGAACGAGCTCTGTGAAATTATTTCATGTTGTTTGTCCATTCACTCAGTCGTTAAGTTATAGATCAAACGGTAATAGATAGCGATTTGGAATTTTCTACGTTTTTTTTTTTAATGAAAGCTTGAAATGAGTTTAGAAAGCGTAATTGTTAATGGAGTTTGACGATTTTTGATTCACTGGAAAGATCTTTGACAACCTGAAAGTTCTAAATTGTAGGGCGTAATGGGCAAATGGGGCAGTTTAATACAATATATGGTATACTTTAAAAAATCAAAATTTAATGAGATTGAATATACGTATTGTAATTCATAAACGTTTGGCAAAATTGATTAAAAAAATAACGTAGGGTAAATGTCCTAATTCAAAACCATTTCCAGACGCTTTAACTTAGACAGAAGATTCAACACATTAAGTTCATATTTTTTCTGAAGAGAATTACACAAATTTGCTCCTTGTCTCTTCTAGAATTCTACAGTTTAGTGAAAATTCTTTAGATATAATTTGAAAACTTCTTAAATACAATAAAAATACGCCAGTACTGTGAAATACTTCTATTGGAAATGAATTAATCCAAATGGAGGCAAGGGAAAGTTTCTAATTGGAGACAAACAGTGTAAGTGAAACCGCGACGACAGACTTCCAAAACCTGGTTGAGTTGCTCTTGAGTGCAGGATTTGTTCTTATTCCTGGTCTTTTTTCCTTTCCCATCTAAAACAATAAGAAAATCTCTCCAAAAAATCATATTTCCGGGATTTCCTATTGAAGCATTTGCAAACACTTCAGAAAAACCCTTTTTGTTCACGAAATAGGTAATTATTTCATTTGAAAACTTCACGTACCGTTAACAATAAATATTAGCACTTAATTTAACTAAAATTAGCCAGAAACAAGACATAAATGTTAAACAAAACGAATAAACGACAGTCACCTCATTGTGTTTTTAATTGGAAAACATGGTCAATCGATGAAAAATTCGATGGTGAAATGGTACATTTTTAATTTTTCTGAGAAATTAACAAATTAAAATTTGTGAATATGAATGTATTTTCGCTTTATTTCGAGCAAAATTAACTAAATAATGAAACTGTTGTATAGAAAATATATAAATATAATAATTTAGTGCTGTATTTATCATGAAAACAGTGACGTTTCCATTTGGAGTAGCTAAAAATTTACATTTGGAGCAGATTTTGAATTAGCTCAATTTACCCTAATCGACATAGAATACCTCATTCACCCCTATCGTTCTGAAACGGATAATGATCCAGTTTTAAACAGATAATAAAATATTGTTCAAAATTAGTTGAGTTACATTTACGATACATTAGGTAAATTCTTAAGTGAATCATAAATCTTTTCAAATAGCTTGGGAACCGATCATAATTTAAAAATGATGTAGGGGAAAGCGCGCTACCTTCGGACAATTTAAGCTTCACACAATTTTTTTTTCAATGTGTTGTAAATAAACTTGGACCATTATAATATTATATTTTAATAGCTAGTCCAATGCTCCAAATTCTCAGAAAAGGGTTATGGGTGAAATCCGTAAGCAACATAGAGAAAAAAATGAATTATCCGAAGCTTGGGTCGTCCGAAGGTAGCACGCTTCCCCTTTGTGGATAAAGACTTTCCTGCCGATCAATCGATCATGGAATTTGATTGCCGCCAGTCTGTTAATCCTTGTGCTAATCTGTCGCGTTCAAGGTTTACTCTCCAAGTTTATTTTTTCAACCAAGAAAAAAATCTTATTTTTCTTTCCAAAATTTTAATTTTCATGAAATAGCAATCCCTCAGTTCTCCAACGACAACATTTAAAGCACAATCGCAGAGGGACTATAAATTTTTAAATCTTGGTCCATGCTACACCATCATGCTGGTGATAAACAAAATGTGATACAATATAAACAAAATGAATCATTACCGCATTGATTATGTATTACGTACTCGTATGAATCATGTGGGATTTTACACTTCAAATTAAATGCCAATAATTGAGTTTTGTTGGTAAAAATTGGGATACAAAATGTCCTTTGGGAATCGGGAGTGCCATATGTGGTTGTACTTTACTCGAGAAAAAAAAGATGACTAATGATGTAGACAATAAAGTCTCTACTTTATGAGCTTCTATATATTACTAGAGCTTTTGTTAGGGCTTTATATTTTAGTAAGTATGGGGAAGTAGGGCAAGAGAAATGAAATAGGGTCAATGTAGGAGTTAAAACCCTTCTATTTTTCATACTGTCGTATAAAATGAAACGTTTACATGTACGCCTTCATTTTTCTACATTAAAAAGAACGGAAAACCTTGCTGTAGCATAAGTATATGTAGCACAAGATACAGAAGGGTTGCAACTCATCGTAAAAATATTTCTGTCATCTCCGCTATAATATAAATGTGCGCGGGTGGTGTTCTTTGCACATACAATATTTATGGGATAAAATTTAAAAGGATTAATTGTAATAAAACATTCTCTACTCTTTTCTCATAGTCGCTTCTATTTAAATTTTGCGTCCTCATGCATTGTCACCCTATTTTTAGCATTCGACTGCTGTACTTTTACCTCTTCAACAATGGCCAGAACGCTCATATGTTCATTCATTTCTACGTTTTTTTTCTGCTGTTCACTCGGAAAAACATAAATCTTGTAGGTTATAAAATTGCAGTTTACTGGATAGTAAAAAAATCAAAATTGATCAGTAAATTTGTGGAATGCTCGACCTTTTGACTTTAATTTAATACCATATTAATAGTAGTTTCCTATTACTTGTTTTTAGATTAATAAAACTGTTTAACACGTCATGGAGATGTCATTTTTTTTCTTTGGTAGGGGGAGGTGGGGCTACTTTGAGCTGTGGTGCTAGATTGTTATACGACTTTTTCGCGTACTTCCAAATAAAACTTGTCCTTACAATTATTTTATTTAAATTCACAATTATTTTGTCTATCCAAATTAGTTTCATGATAAAATCCAGTTTTCAATCTTATAACAATGCAGCCCCACAGCTCAAAGTAGCCCCACCTCCCCCTACAGTTTTTTTTTGTTTTTACTTAAACTGAAGTAAAATAAATGTATCCTGGAAAAAATTGGTTATCTGTAAATTTTACTGGTCCATACCGATTGAAACAGGTTCAAAGTTTTCACGAATCTAGACTTATTCAATTGGTTTAACCCTTTAAGGACGATTGGAACACCGGTGTCTCATAAAGAAAATAATTCTTCCTGACTACCTAAAGTTATTTTTTTTCTTATGTCTGTACATAATTGTAAAGTAGAAGGTTGAAGGAATCTAGAATATTTTTTGCAAGTCTCTAGCTATTTGCTATGTAGTAAATATTCAAATACTCAAATTCATAATTAATTTTATTTATTTTTCACACTCCTAATTTTTTTTAAGCTAAACCCTTTCGGCAATAAAAACTACAATACTCATACGTAATATTTTTCACTAAAGCGAAAAATATTATTCATTGGTATTGCCAGAAAAATTACTTAAATTTTTGGGCTATATTTGTCCCTATCGGTTATAGAAGCACAAAATACACCGAATCAGACACTGTTGGACTTTCCAAGGTTAGATGTAAGGCTTATCATTGACTATATATGTTTCTCAGTTTAATTTTTATTGTTAATTTTCAGTTCATAAAATGTGTTTCGTCGTTAAAGTGTTAATAGTAAGCCATCAAAGCTGCTTCTTCTTTCATCTTTAAAATCCCCATAATAGAAAATGAAAAATACATTTTCAAAATATACTAAAAAAAAACATAAAATAGTTTTAGAATGGAAGGAGAAGGACAAGAATATAATGGAATGTTAACATGAAAGCCAGTGGTCCCTTAGAGACAGCATCAAGCTTCAACAAAGTTTTTTTTTTATTAATTTAAAATTTCATTAGTAATCCTCAGCCAAAGTCCTACAGAAATTTCTTCTTTTGAACGCCATTTGTTCATATATAGATCCGGCCGTCATCAGATCTAGAGGCCAAACGATTTAAGATAGAGACTTGGGACTTTTAGATAACCCTCCATAAATCTAACCATGGACAGTCAACATGTCCTACATTTTTCCCCCTCCCTCCTCTTCTCCAATATCATCTTGTTTTGGATAAAATTCGAATTTAGGAATAAAAACCAATTTATCGGTTCATTGCTAATTCATTACTAGTCATAAGCCCACAACTGGGATCGATATTCAAAGAGCCTATATGAATTATACAAAATTAAAAAATAATGATAATTAATTCAACAATAAAAAAAACTAAATTGGTATTTAAAATTACAACTTCTCTTCAGTGTATTAGAATTTAGTATATTCTTTCACTTCTGTTTCCGAATGCTGCACATGGTCGCGATTGTAGGACGAGAAATGGTACAGGAAAACGACGAGTAGGATTTTAGCACACAATGGCAATGCAAAGAATTGTGGAGCATTGTACTCAATTGTACTACGTCTTGTTTATTCAGAGGGGTAAATATAGATAAATACTCCCTTTTTGCTGACAAATTGAAGAGTCTTATTCCAGCATATATGTTACACAATAACTGAATCAACTGTCAATTGACAAACATCTTAATATTTGCCTAATTTCACAAATTTGTTTTTACATTTATATTGGATTTATCTTCAACAGACTTGAGATGTTAAATTTTATACGTAATTTACATATTGACGTAAAAATTCTACATATACAATTTTATTAATGTTTCCGGATCAATAAAAGAATTCGAAGAAACAAAAGAAAGGAATCACGTATCTCACATATTGAAGGGTAAGTGACTAGGGTATTTTGCCACATGGTATAATTTTTATAATTATCCAGGGATCAGGAAAGATATTTAGAATACTGATTTAAATTTAAAATTAAATAGTAGGTGAGATTGTTAAGAATCTCACCTAATACTTAGGGTAATTGATCTTATCCTATTTTGACAAACCATTAAAATAGCTTTTTATTTAGTAAATATTTGGGGATATTCGGGTAGTGGTCTAAACCTCTGGTACAAAACGAGGTTTAAATTATTAATTTTAAAGTTTTAGGAGAAAAAGGTCACAAGCAAGGAAAATTAATTAGACAAAATCTGCAAATTTAGGGGAATGTAGGCACGGTTCGCACAGAGTGAACCTTCAAACAATGCGAATTTTCTCTTCGTTTGCAAAGAGCTGACTTACCATTTCTCATCTCGTTTCATGAGCTTAATAATTATCTATCTTATAGCTAAGAAGTGACGAACTAGCTCTTTGCAAAATAAGAAAAAAATTGCGTTGTTTGAAGGCTCACTCTGTGCGAACCATGCCAACATTCCCCTAATAACCTTAATTTTCAGAATCGAACTAATTGTTCCCTGCGGTCGGTCCAGTCCAGGACACCTTAAGAAATTTAGTTTAAATTTACTACTGTAAAGGCTATCTTTTGATAAGATTTGTAAATGTATCTCGTATATTTTGTTTCTTGAAGGAATAATAAAACAGAAAATTCGATCTTAATGCGGAACGGTAGGAGATATTGTCTTTCGGCTTTTGGTGACCCTCCCTCCCCTCCCTCCAATAACTAGACACTCCCTTCTTGAATCGCATTAGACCCAGAGATTTTTCTTTTTTCGATGTATATGTAGGTCGGTCGCGTATTTATCGTATAACATTAAGTAAGACATGCGCCAAATTTGATATTTTCGAAATTAAATTAAAATCAGTGTAAAAAGTTGTTATTTTTCGTCGGTTTTGGTGGTTTGGGTCGATATTGGATTTATTGAACCCTTTAAAACAATTTAAGGAGGAGTGGGACACCGACGATCTCCAAAAACAAATATCATTTTTATGACTATATTTAGAGGCCAAAATAACTTTCCTTAGTCAGAAAAAATGATTTGGTATGTAGCACACCAGTGTCCCAGTTGACCTTAAAGGGTTAACACCGTTAACACTAAACCTACTGACCGTTTTTAGTCATTTCTCCTAGCTTAGTCGGTCAAATGATAGACCGCAATTTGAGGATACTCATAAAATTTTATTCCAAAAAACGAAAAAATTAGAATTAAACAACTGAAAAATATTACGTGAATATTTAATTTAAAGAAATTCGTAGTTTGATGGCGACATACAGTGGTAGCCAAAATAATAGAATCAGCTCCGCAAAGACCACTATTTACCTTTAGCATTTTTGTTTACTCCAATTCGTTGAAATAATTTTGATATAAATGTTCAATTACCTTACGTAAAATAAATATTGTTTTGGCCGCTAGAGGACTTTATTTTTCACAGAATAAATCAATACACTCGACTCTTCGTTATCCGGCTGACTCGGGGACAAAATGACATTTAGGTTTTTTGAATGATTAACGGTTTTTCTATTTTGTGCTGTGTGAATTTATTTTCTGTCTGACAAAGAACAAGAGAATTTTCTTCAAGGTATGCTTATGTTTCATTTCTTATCACAATTATGTATAAAAACTTCGATACAATGATAATAATACTTTAATTCACTTTGGAGAAACTTCATGTTTAATAAAAACAATTTTGAATACATCAACCGCCAGTGTTTGGCAGCTGTCATCCGGATAACGAAGAGCTGAGTGTAGTGAAACTTGGTTTGAACAACAAAATAGGAACACTTTCATTTAAATTAAAGAATGTGGTCTATAAATCGATTAATTTTAAATAAAACCATATTTAGAAACCATAAATGACAATTTTCTAATTTTTTTTGGCCGAACTGAATTTCACTATTGGCGTATTCTGCGTGAAATAGAGAATAAATAACCCTTATTCTACAATTCTAATAATTTAAAGATTTCTACTTCATAATTACAGTAGACTCTCTCAAATTCGGGCATATGGGACCGAATTGTCAGCAGAATTAGACAGAAATTCGGGCGACAAACTTTTTGAAATGCAACGAATTTTAATTCATGTGCATATAGATATTGAGTTTACACACTCATTATAACGTAAATTGCATGAAAATCCCTCAATAATGCAAAATCACATCAAAACTAAGACAAACCATGCCAAATTTGAGCATATTTGATTCATTTTGATAATCATAATCAAACTTGAAAAATGACAACAAACTTTTTTCAAATGTAACCGCTGCCCGAATTAAAAATACGGTTGTAGCCCGATCTTAAAAGAGCCGAATTTGCGAGAGTCTACTGTAAATAAACATTTTTCAAGTTTGATTATGATTATCAAATGAATCAAATATGCTTAAATTTGACATGGTTTGTCTTAGTTTTGATATGATTTTGCATTATTGAGGGATTTTCATGCAATTTACTTTATATATGAGTGTGTAAACTCAATATGTGTATGGAGATGAATAAAAAATCGTTGCATTTCAAAAAGTTTGTCGCCCGAATTTCTCTCTAATTCGGCTGACATTTCGGTCCCATATGCCTGAATTTGAGAGAGAGTCTACTGTAGTTTGCCCAGTTTGCCAGATAACCAGAAACACGAGCCACTCTAATTGCTTATTCTTATAAGTTACCTCTTGCTCTAAGGACGAATGTAAAAATTTTAATAAAAATCCTTTTTCTTAACACTTGGAAGGACCCTAGTGGCAGCCGCTGCCAATTTAGTTTTCAATGTTATTTTTTATAGTGAAGAATATATCATTTCGCCTGGAGGCCTGATTGAATGCGTGCAGAATTTATCTGGCTATTTTTTCGTTATAAAATTTTTAATAAAAATTAAATATTAATGTAAATATATTGCAAAAACAAAAAACTGCACTCGGAAGGACCAAGTGGCAGTTGCTGCCATTTGCATTTTATATGGCAGTTTGACGTTCTGCAGATGTAATTTTCTTGATTGTTAGTGTATAAAAGCCCTAAAAGAACAAATTGAAAGTGTTTTTGCAAATTATTGAGAAGAATTATGGGAAATATTGAATTGGGAAATATGTATGAAATATGAATAATTATGGGAATTATTCAATTTTTCTCTTATTTACCAAAGCTCAAAATCCATTTTGTTAAGCGAAGTTAATAGAAAATAGTTAATAGTATTAACTATTGTTCATATGTAGAATTTTTGCTTTGAAAATAAGAGAAAAATTGAAATATTCAAAGGCTGTCGCATTCAAAGGCAGACCACTTTCCCTGACGCCATGATTCTGATAAAGATGAAAACATCGAAAGGTTAAAAATCTTTAGATACAGTACCCAAGGAGGTGAAATTTCTGATTCAGACACCAGAAAAGAACTGACTGAGGCTCCGAATGTTAAAATATATGTAAAAATATTAAAATATTATGTAAAATCCGATAAGTGGCAGCGGCTGCCACTTGGTCCTTCCGTGACACTTTTAGTTAGGGTTCTTCGAAGTGTTAAAATAGTGTTAAATTAGTATTTCCAAATTTTTGGATTTCTCCTAACAAATTTAATAAAATACTGATTTATTTAATTTATCTATAAATGCTTGGAAATATTGATATGTCTGTTTCTACAATTTATTTATTCATGATAATGTTTTCTTGGTCTTAATGTTAAAATTCTAATTTTTCATACGCACACTTAGAATTATTCTCCATCAGTGAATCAAGTACACCTCCTCAAGAATTGTTCCCACCTTGAATGGCCTTTCCCCGCTTGATGGCGCCACTGCAGGTTGAGGCTGTCAAACACGTCAACAATCCGGAGAAAATTTTGGAAATCATAAAAATTAGTGATTTTTAGCTGATTCTGTAGTGGAAACTTTCTAGGATGGTGACCCTCAAGGAGAGGCAGATATGTAAGTTTGAAAATCCTAGTGCTTCACTCTCAAATACCTCCAGAAATTAATTCATGTTTTATTCTTGGTGACTTCCGGACGTCTCCCTTCCAGGTGCTATCAAGCAAATGCTGAACCTGAATCAGCCACAGACTAAGACAGTGGCCGCTGAACCAGTGTGGAAGATCCTCATTTATGACAGAGTTGGCCAGGACATCATCTCGCCACTGATATCAATCCGGGAGCTGAGAGAGCTGGGAGTGACGTTGCATGTGTAAGTTTCTTGTCTTTCCGGGAAGATGTTTTTGTGGGCTAATAGTCTAATGTTTCTTCCAGGCAATTGCACTCTGCTAGGGACAGTATTCCAGATGTGCCAGCAATCTATTTCTGCGCTCCTACCGATGAGAATCTCGGGAGGATTTGCCAGGATTTCCAAAATGGGCTGTACGATGTGTACCATCTCAATTTCATCTCGCCCATCTCTCGGCAGAAACTCGAGGATCTGGCCTCAGCAGCTCTCCAGGCAAATTGCGTTGCCAACATTCACAGGGTCTACGATCAGTATGTGAACTTCATCACCCTGGAGGATGATATGTTCGTCCTGAAGCATCAGAACAGTGACAATCTTTCTTACTACGCTATCAATCGAGCCAACACACAGGACGTTGAGATGGAAGGGATAATGGACAGCATTGTGGACAGTTTGTTCTCGGTTTTTGTAACGCTGGGAAATGTTCCCATCATCAGGTGTCCCAAGAACACTGCCGCCGAAATGGTGGCCAGGAAGCTGGAAAAGAAGCTGAGGGAGAACCTCTGGGATGCTAGAAATAATCTCTTCCACTTGGACGCCTCGCAGGTAAGTTTCAAACTTTTATTCCATTTCCTCATAATTTTTTGATGTTTTTTTTTTTAGTTTTTTAAAGAAATATTTAGAAAATATTTTTAGAATATATTCCCAATCTTCTTACGCATTCAGATTTATAAGAATTCTTTAAAAAATTGTTCTATTCTGAAAATGTTTAGCAGTTGGCAATTTCAAAACTTATTGCTCGTTTTCTGCTATTGTACTCACGGCTATTGTAATTCTTCGAAATCTATCCTCTACTCAGTTTTTTAACCCTCTAACAGTGTTTTCTTTAATTTGCAAAGAAAAGTTTTAAAACAATCTTTTCGAGGATAATTATGATCCAATAAAGACGAAAAAACCATCCGTTCTCCATTATCCTTTTTAGTTTAGGCGCTAGGTGAGAAAATAACATTTTTTGAAACTTTTTGCTTCTAAAATTCACATTTTTACTTTTTCAAGTTTTTAAATAAAATATACAAAGTATAATGACATATCTTTCAGTAAAAATTAAATTTGAAATGAGTTTTTTTGCACAAATATTTTTTGTTGTTTTTTCTTTTACCTGTCACACAAAATTGGGAATAGCAACAAAACGAAGAGTCAAAATGAGTTCAAACTTTCAAGAAATGTTTATAAGACTATTATCGAGGACAGTATTGCACTTTTAAATAAATAAAAACTTTGTAATCGCAGTAAATGTGATTTTTGTGAAGACCGCCTTGAGACAGTCTTATCTGTTAGAGGGTTAAGAAATGCTACATAAAGCTAAAATACAAACTAATTTCCAATGAATCTATTTGGGAAGCATGTTTAGTATAAAGAATCTTACATATTTTTTGTGAATCTGATTTTTTTAACTCTAAAAAGGATTTAGAATTTTTGGGTTACAGCCGCAAATAGCACCAGTGCTAGAACAAGAATGGGAGTCTGGGGCAAAATTTGTCAAGTCGAAAATTTAAAAATTCGATTTTTTCCAAGAGAAGAGAGACCGAGACTTCAAATTTTTATCATACACAGTAAAAAAAAATTACAAAAAAATTACATCGTTGGTTTGTTTTTTTTACCACGATTGTTCTTGTAAAGTTCCTCAAATTATGTACTTGAGCAAACCGAGTAATCTGAAAATGTGTAATTTAATTTTCATGCAATCGTAAACTAATACGAAAATAGAGCTAATCTAATGCGAAAATAGAGAGAATACTGTAACGGAAGTGGGTTTTTATGTCTCACGGCATCAAATTTCACTTTCTTGTTTTATATTACGTCTTTTTAGCGAATAATTACACAACTGTGTACATTTTGCTACAGGTTTCGTGTAACATTACACAGTTTTTAGACAAAATGTGAAGAAATTACAATTAAAATTATGGTAAAGCAGCCAAACATTTTTTTACTGTGTAGATTGTTTTCATGAACTTCAATAAACCTCCAAGGTTTTAAGAAATTCGAGCAAGGAATATAGAAAATAAAAAAAATATTCAAATTTTGAGCTCTGTTCTTTTAAATATTTGCCCTTCAGGAGGTATCAATTTTCATCGAAGTACTTTCAAAATGTTTGCATTAGTGTGTTTGCTGGATAATTTGGATCTGCTGAACACGAATCTGTTTTCCATTTGAGAATTTTCCAAAGTGATTTTTCTCAAGAAGTAGTTTTAGTAATAATGAAGATTCGAGGTAAAACGTGAAATTTGTATGAAGGCATAGATGGGGCAAATATTGACAAAAAACGAAGAATTCGGCTATTTCACACTGCGAAAAGAAACATCCAGTCACTAGTTCTGATGAGACTGCAGATGATTTCTGAGGCAATAGACTTCCAACAGGAAGATAGTAAAGGATTTTTGGAGGAATTCTACCATAAATGTATTTTTAATGCTTAAATTTCTCGGGAGTTTCATAAATACAAAACACTCTGCGCCTCCTATCTTCTTCTGTGCTGCTATAGTGACATTTATCAGCAAGTTTTCGGCAAACTTTGTTCGGTTCAACTCGCCCAATGCGCCTTTCTGCCATTTCTAAGCCGGCAAAGAGAATTTTCTTACCAAAAACAGCTTTTGGAAAATAAACTTGAAAAGCATATTTCTCGTTTAGATAATAAAAAAAATTATCTGCTTAAACTTATAAAGGACTAAATTTCTTATTAAAATATCTCAATTGGATATTTCTTTCATTTACGAGAACTCTTAACAAAGCGAAAGCATATGACAAAAAATACACCATGCCTGACAAAATTTGCCCCAGTAGTTTTGAGAATTTTTATAAAATTATCTTTTGAAAAATGGCTCTGAAAGCGCATTTCCTTTTGAGTAAATAACTTCGGCAAAGTTGTAGGGCGGTAAATTTCCTATAAGAATATACTCAATAGAAATCATTCAGATTCTCTGATAGCTTCTGAAAAAATAAAATATCCGTTTTGACAAATTTTGCCCCAGTCTCCCTAAGTGCAATGTTTAGCAAATTGCCAGGATCGAAAAAAAAAACAAATTTTGTTTAAGCGAACTTCTTAGCAAAAGTTCAGGTGTAGATATTTAATATTGTTAGACGAAAAATCACGATAAGCGTAAAATCCCTCTGCTATGGCTTACCCAGAGGCGAGATATTGCCTATTGCTCGGCTAATCAATCCAGTTATTGACGAGAGCCAAGGCAGTGCGGTGGTATCTGTGGGTCGTTCCTCGGATGTCGCAGCACCTAAGCTTCAATTTCTCAAGTATAAGTTAACAATATTTAGGTTTCGTACCTCGGAAAATTGTTCGAAATAATTATTGCAAAAGAAAAAACAATAAAATTGTTGCAGGCTGCAGAATACCGAAAAGAAAATCAAAGCTAAAATTCAGCTGTCCTCTTGTTTTTTGAAATCCAAATTTGTGTTGGCACTTTGCATCAATTTTAATCAAATGAACGGAAAATCTACAGGAAAATCGCTAAATCGGAATCTATTGAAAGTGAGAAATCTCATTGAAAATGAGAAAATCTTTACATGAAAATGGATTTCCTAGCCCAAAAATTCCAAATATTCTTGTAAAAATTTTGAAAAATGCAAAAAAATCTGAAAATTGTTTTTTTAACTCGCTCTTTTTCAAATTTCCTTCAATACTTTCACAGCACGTTAAAGTTTGGGCTTGTGATTAATGTCCTTATTAATTTTGTTCCATGGTTAACCCTTCCATGATTTTCACATAATAATCCTTAAAAAGCTTTTATTGTAGCTGCACTTTTAAAAGAGTTTTAAACTTAGTTTCTTTCTTATCAACTTTATAATTGCAATTTGTTTTATAAAAACTTCAAAGGCCGGTGCGTTCAGCTTCCAGAGGCCTCTTCTGATTATTCTGGATAGAAATGTAGACATGGCGACGCCTTTGCATCACACATGGACATACCAAGCTCTAGCTCATGATGTTCTTGAGCTGGCACTCAATCGAGTTGTTGTGGAGGACGATGAGAAGCCAGTTGGCGGTGCTAGGCCCAAAGGGCGCTCCTGTGATCTCGATAGTCGAGATAGGTTTTGGGTTTCGCACAAGGGATCACCGTTTCCAACGGTTGCAGAAGCGATTCAAGAGGAATTGGAACAGTATCGTAATTCTGAGGATGAAATCAAGAAGCTAAAATCAACAATGGGAATTGATGCTGAAAGTGAAGTTGCCTTCTCGATGGTCAATGACAACACAGCTCGTCTGACGAGTGCTGTGAATTCCTTGCCGCAACTCATGGAGTTGAAGCGTCTGATTGATATGCACACAAAAATCGCCACGGCCATTTTGAATTGTATCAAGGCTCGTAGGCTAGATTCCTTCTTTGAGCTAGAGGAGAAGATTATGTCTAAGGCAGCTCTCGATCGTAGTCTCACTGAAATTCTTTCAGAGGCGGAGTTTGGAACGCCAGAAGACAAGATGCGCCTATTTATTATCCATTACATATGCAATGGAATTTCTGATGCTGAATACCAACGTCTAGAGACGATTCTACAGGAAGCCGGATGTGATCTGTCAGCCATGCCCTATATTCAGCGTTGGAAGAGCATCATGCAGCGATCATCGATGCCAGTGAATAGTCACTATGAAGGGGGTGGCACTAAAACAGTCTCCATGTTCTCAAAGTTAGTTTCTCAGGGCTCTTCGTTTGTGATGGAGGGAGTAAAGAATCTGGTGGTGAAACGACACAATCTCCCAGTGACTAAAATCACAGAGCAATTGATGGAGTGTCGGAGTGGAGGGGAGATTGATGATTATGTTTATTTAGATCCGAAACTGCTGAAGGGAGGCGAAACAGCTCCGAAGAATAGAGCTCCATTCCAGGATGCCATTGTCTTCATTGTGGGCGGTGGAAATTACATTGAGTACCAGAATCTTGTGGATTTCATCAAGGTAAGTGCTTTTTTGTATAGAATAATTGTGTTAAGAATTTTTCCAATCGAAAAATTCAGTAATGAGAACCCTTTAGGATCTGTCAGTTAAATAATTTGATTCTAAATTTAATTGCCTTAATCCAATCCATTCAGTCAGTGCGCTACAAATACTTGTTCAAAATTTTTTAATTAGTTTTGTACAGATAATTAGATTTTTTTTAAGTTATAAAAGTCCCTGAAAGGAATAAAATAATAAAAATTCTTCTCCGGTAGCAATTTGGATAACAATTGTGCAAAAATAAATCATCCAAAATCCCTCAAGTTGCATGGGATGTGTAAAGCTAAAGAAGTGAGTTAAGGGGGAAAGCCTGAATTAGAAAACCATCATTTGGCAATTTATAGGGATTCTTTTAGGGAGAAGGAAAAGACCAATCTTATGAAATTTTCGACATATGTTTATACACATTGAGCTTATTATAAGTTTTTTCGAAAAAAAAATCACAATGGCGGACTAATGAGAAGTTGATTAAAGTACCTTGTCGCAGCACTTAATCGGCAGTATATTTTACAGTCTGAAAAAAAACTGAGATAGTCAATTTTCATAAGTGTACATCACAGTTAAGCCAACCAAAAAAGAACGCAGAAGATTATAAAATAGGAACATTTTTAAGGGTTTTTCAAAAAAAGGTCATTATTTTGAGACAAAATATATTTTATTAAATTTCAATTCAATTTTCATTTTCGATTTTTTTTTGTGTAGGGTAAGACGGATTAATTTAAAATCATGGAACTTTCAGATTATCTAACATTTTTAGATATCAAAAGGAAAAAAATAACGAAAAAGTACAGTACTTTTTCGTGACTTTCTTTTTCTCTTTAACCATCTGAAACAGTGAGAAAATCTAAAAAAAAAAAAACAAAATAGACATGATTCTAAATTACACCATATTTTTATTATTCAAAATACACCCTACATACTTTTGCAACTTTTTATTGCTTTGAATGAAAAGGTAGGCGCCAAATACCTTTTCAAACGTATCTTTTCAAATCCTTTCGCTTTGTATGTTGTGGCTTAAACATACAGTAAAATACATTCGGGCATTTGGGACTGAAATGTCACCCGAAGTAGAGAGAAATTCGGGCGACAAACTTTTTGAAATGCAACGATTTTTTTTCATCTGCATACACATATTGAGTTTACACACTCATAATATCCTAAATTGCATGAAAATCCTTTAATAATGCAAAATTGCATCAAAACTATGACAAACCATGCCAAATTTGAGCATATTTGATAATCATAATCATGCTTGAAATCATACAAACTTTTTTCAAATGTAACTGCTGTCCAAATTAAAAAGTAGCCCGATCTTAAAAGTGCCGAATTAGCGAGAGTCTACTGTAGACTTTAACACTTTGTAAAAGATATTAAAACACATTTTTTCAAATACCATTTAGATTCAACTAGAAGAGAATTTTATTCTGAAAAGAATAAGCCTTTATTCATTTAAATCATCGAAATGTTTTTTTTTTCGTAATTTTTCCCGCTAATTTGAATGAATTAAAAAATGAAAAGTGGAGAAAATACGCATCAGAGTTTTAGATGTTCACCTGAATGCATGCAAATCTGCTCGGCACTTTTTTGCTTTCGTCTCTGTATCTTCAGAAAAAAAAAATCGAATTGACTATTGGAATTTTTATGGTATATTCCGAGATTATTGATTTAAACAATAAATAAAAGAAATGTCAAAGCATCTCAACATTGCGGAGTAACCGAACTCACTAGAAAGAGCTATCCATGTATTATCTTTTCACATGCTTTTTGGTACATATTGCTTTACTACCGATTAAATGGATTCATAAATTAAGAAAAAAACACTCCGAAATAAGAAATTGATCTAAAAATGTGGAGCTCAGAAGCAAAATGACACATATCCTATTGTTAAAGCATAGAATATGTGTCATTTTTCCTCTGAGCTCCACAAATGTAGGTCTAAAAATATTTTAGCATGAGTAACAATCTCTCAAACAAATAAAAGAGTGAATATTAGACAGATACATCAATACGGGTACTATACCGACTATTTACTGGTAAAGTCTAATACAGTCAATACAGTCGAGTTGGAAATTTCATGATCTTTCAAAATAATCCAATTTTTTTCTAATAGGCCGTCCAAACTGGTTAAATTTTGACCTTCGAAAATTTGATATCGAAATGTTTTTCAAACATATGTGTCCAAGAACGAACTATTCGCCTTGACGCTACCTCGAAAACAAATCAAAAAATGTAAGAAATCGTAGGAGCTGTTTTCGAATTAAACCAAAAAACATGGTCTTGGGGATAATGTTGACTTATGGAGAGAGTCGGCGAAGAGTGGAAGTCAATATCTCTTACCGTTTGGCATCTAGCCATGTGACAAATCGAAAAAAAAAAGATATAATTGCTCCCTCTTTGAGTTCGAGCAGTAAAATATAGACACTTTTGACCTTGCAATTCAGGGTTCCCCCTTAATAGTAGCAGAAGTTTATGCAAGTTTTTTTTCATACAGTTTTATTCCACTTGATCAAAAATCAATTAACTAAATTTAATTTTTCTCTCTAATATGGTGTCTATACACTACGAGCAATTTTCGTCAAAAATTGCCTTTTTTAAAATTCTGACGTTACTGCCTACAAGGATAGGGGAAATTTTCTTTAAAAAAAACATTTTTTTAATTAATTTCTCAAAGTGTATAGAGGCCATAATGAAGAATTTATATTGTTTCTTTTTTGTGATAATTTTCTTAGGGCAGAATCACATTGACAATAAAATGCTTGCCGTAGCCTCACCGTATTTCGTTAATTTACGCATTTTTATTGCAATTATCACGCACATTTTCAATTACCGTATTACCGTATCTCATACTCTGTGGCCCTAGGTGAAAATAATATAAGAAAATTGAAGAACAAAACGAAAATTCGATAAACGGTGAGCAGAAGAAACTGTAAGAAAAATTAATCATGCATTTTTTTTGCTCACCGTTTATCGCATTTTCATTTTATTTCTTTAATTTTCTTATATTATTTTCACCTAGTGCCACAGAGTATGAGATAAGGTAATAAAGTAATCGAGAATTTGCGTAAGAATTGCAATGAAAATGCATAAATTAACGAAATACGGTGAGCATTTTATAGTAGACTCTCTCTCAATCGGGAATATGGGGCAAAATGTCATCCGGTTTAGCGATAGAATTGGGCGTCAAAGTCTTTGTAAATTCCACAAAAAGCGCTCAATTATAAAGAATCACGATAAAATAGGAAGAACTACAGCGAATTTGAGCAAATTAGCTTCATAATTAAACGTGAAAATTGTCAACAAAATTTGTCGCCCAATTGAGAAAGAGACGATTGAGCGAGAGTCTACTGTACTGTCAATGTGATTCTGCCCTTAATGCTATTTTTTTTTAATAAAACCGATACTTTTCGGAAGGACGCGATGAGTTTTAAATTTGCAAATAATTTCCCAAAGCTCCACTAAATAGAAATCACTATGTTCCACAAAAGGATTCCATAAAATCACAAGCTAGTTTCCCCTAACCTGTGCCTTTTTTCTCTATTGCAGCAAAAGCAAACGTCCAACTCGACAAGGAGAATAATTTACGGAGCTTCAACGTTGAATAACGCTAAACAATTCCTCAAGCAGCTTTCCTTGCTCGGTCAGGAGATCAAGAACACCAATTAAAAGTTGTTTTATCACATTGCAGGCATAGCATTATTAAATTTTTATTAATTATGAAATAAAGCGACGGTTATATTTAAATTTAAAAACTTTTTGGTTTTGGTGGCGCCTCTCGTGGTGAGTACCTTGAAGTTCATTTTGTCAACAAACGAAACGCTTCAGAAGGATTTGTTTTTATGCTTTTTGTTGGAAAAATTGAGTTGTAATTTTGTTTAAAGGAGTAAAAAAGGTTTTTTTTTAAGTGAAATTTAGTGGGATTAAGTGAAAAATGTCTGAAAATCGGGGTGAAAGCAGTGATTCAGGTAAATATTGAGGAGCATAACCTCACTTTTGAGGAGTTCCGGGGATTTATTTTGGGGATTTCTTACAGTTGTTCCGGATATGGCAGAGCCAGCGACGAAGAAGCGCAAAGTGGAGGTTCCTGAGGAAGATGAGGATGAAGACACACCGTCGGTGTTCAATCCACGAAAGAAACTCTGCCCGTACCTGGATACAATAAATCGTCAGCTTCTGGATTTTGACTTTGAGAAGCTCTGCTCGGTATCCCTGACCAGGATCAATGTGTATGCTTGTTTGGTTTGTGGGAAGTACTTTCAGGGGCGTGGAACAAATACCCATGCCTATACACATTCAGTGGCTGAGGCACATCATGTCTTCCTGAATCTGCATACGCTGAGATTCTACTGCCTTCCGGACAACTACGAAATCATCGACACGTCGCTGGACGATATCAAGTACGTATTGAATCCCACATTTACCATTAGTGACATTCGGGGGCTCGATAAGGGGAATATGAAGTATTCCCGGACAGTCGACGGGACGACATTGTACCTTCCGGGAGTTGTTGGGTTGAACAATATCAAGAGGAATGACTACTGCAACGTCGTTCTGCAAGCCCTAGCCCATGTTGCACCACTTAGGGATTATTTTCTTAGTGAGAAAAATTACGCGAAGATCAAAAGACCTCCGGGAGATTCGATTTTCACTCTTGTACAGAGATTTGGGGAATTGATGAGGAAGATGTGGAATCCGCGAAATTTCAAAGCTCACGTTTCGCCCCATGAGATGCTCCAAGCCGTTGTACTGTGGAGCAATAAGCAATTTCAAATTACCGAACAAGGTGATCCCATTGATTTCCTTTCGTGGTTCCTTCATACTCTCCACAAAGCCATGAAGGGCACAAAGAAGCCCGATTCTTCCATCATCTACAAGTCCTTTCTGGGCGAGATGAAGATCTACACGCGCAAAATCCCTCCTACTGAACTCGATGACACCCAAAAGGCTCTCCTCATGGCCACAGATGAGTACCAGGAAAAGGTGGAGGACTCAAATTTTCTCTACTTGACCTGCGATCTGCCCCCGCCTCCCCTATTCATCGATGAGTTCCGTGAGAATATCATCCCTCAAGTCAATCTCTATCAGCTTCTGTCCAAGTTCAATGGGGTCTCAGAGAAGGAATACAAAACCTACAAGGACAATTTCATGAAGCGTTTCGAGATCACCAAGCTCCCACCTTTCATCATTCTCTACATCAAGCGCTTCACCAAGAATACGTTCTTCCTGGAGAAGAATCCAACCATTGTGAATTTTCCCATCAAGAATGTTGACTTCGGGGACATCCTGACGGCCAAGTACAGGGGCATCATCAAGAGAACCAAGTACAGTCTCATTGCAAATATCGTGCACGATGGAGAGCCGGGCAAAGGCACCTACAGATCGCACATTTTTCACAAGGGCAGCAATACCTGGTACGAGATGCAGGATCTCCACGTGATTGACACTCTGCCGCAGATGATCACGCTCACAGAAAGCTACATTCAGATCTATGAGCTTCAGGATGATTAGACAGTGAACCAGAAAGTGCTTAATTAATAAAAATCTAATGTGTAATTTGTGTTTCTATTTTTACCCTATTTGAGCTAATTTGAAGTCCAAAGTACTACAAAAGGAAGCTGTACAGGGAGTCCCGAGATTGTGCATAGGGGAGAGTAGGGCATCTTTGAATTGGGACAACTTTGAAATTGTGCTTTTCTCCTATTTTAAAATGGAATTGAATCTCATAATACAGAAAGTTCCGTCTTAAATGAAAACGGATTGAAAGAATTTGATATCATGTGCCTACTATTGGGAGCTCATTATAAAAAAGTTTTTGAAATACCCCTAAATGTATGCAAATATTTTACATGTGATAAACTTGAAATACACTCAGTCCCGGCATTAAGTCGTTCGGGATTATGCACCTGATGGAATTATGCACATACAATTATGCAAGTTTGCCTACCCTTGGGAGTCAATTTATAAACTCATTTTTGAAATACGCCTGAATGTATACTATGTTGCGACGCGGGACATTTGAAAACATTTTGTTACTTTTTCAGAATAAAACTTTAATTTCTTTTATTAAGGTAATTTTTTTTAATATTCTAACCGTTTATTGAAGAACTCTTTCAAAAAATACAGTTTGTTAATGCATTTTTATTAAACAATTAAATCTTTTTGTTTGAACTACTTTTACTCCGCGCGAAATTCGTTCTACGGAGATTCATTCAAAAGAAAGCCTCTGCGGTTATGCAAATTTTCTCGATGCATAATGCCATTTCGTGCGTTTTTTTCGGTCCCGAAAATGTGCATAATCCCGGGACTGAGTGTACATTTCTTATGAACGGTTACCGCTAAAAATAGCCCGAAAAATTCGTGCCGAAAATATTTTGCACACATCACGGCGTTTCCGTAACCTATTCCAAAGACCTCTCCTGTGGTTATGCGATTTTTCAGTGTCACTGGAGTGAATTCGCGGGCTTTTTTCGGTACTGAAAGCGGAATTCCCTGTATTACTCGAGTAACGATCTTTTCTAAAGCTAATGCCGATTTGTCAATCCTTGTGATTTTGTTGATCTCTCATTATTAAAAATAAAAGTGGCAGCTGTCGATCTTTGCTAGGATTATTAGCAACGATCTGTCAATTTCAAATTGCAGCGATCTGCCAATCTCTGGAAATATTTTGGTAAGATCTGTTAATATCCTCATGAACCACGATCTATAAATTTCTGCAAAGATTGGTGAAATCTGTAGAACTTTGCAAAAATCACCCAGATTAATCTCCAGGAATATTGGTAATATTTGTCAATTTTCTGATAATTGCACTATTTGGCGATTTTTGCAAGGATGAGCTCGGCTAGATCATTCTATACCTGGAAATTGGCTACAATAAATTGAACTTCGCAAACATCATTTCGACTTGTCAATATTTCCAAAGATCTGCATAATCTATTGATCTTTACAATGGTTTTATAAACCATTAGATTTTTAAAAGTATCGTGCCGATCTGCTAAACTAAAAAATTGTTCTGATCTATCAGGTTTTGCAGAGATTGCCATTATTATCTCACTAATTGCCATGATTTGATCTGTCAATCTGAAAATTGATCAGATTTGTCGATCTGAAGGACGTTCCGTTCTGGTCGACCTTTACAAACATCGGCACATTCCGCTTTGTTTTGCTATGGGGATTTTTGCAAAGATAAACAAATTGCAACGATTTTTCTGGATCTCACCAAAATATTTACAAAAACTGACAAATCAACATATCGGATTTTTACAAAGATTAGCATATTGGCTATATCTATATAAAGTTTACACCAGTTTGTCAATTTTCGAAAACATTTTACTGATAAAAAAAATCGTTTAGTAGATTGATTGATAGGTTGTAAAAACTAAAATATTTGTCACTTACTTTGAGGGAAATCTAAGCCATACATGAACACACCAAGTAAGTATATCATTAAAAATGACAGAGATATTTCACTTTTCGAGGAGAATGGAATTTCTGCATCCGAAAGGAAAACCACTGATAAGCCCAGATAAGCTTAGACCATCTTCAGACTAGAGGTTTAGCCCAGTTCCCGAGGGTCTGAAAATCTTAAACAGCAACCGATTTTATTATTTTTTTTCCATTTTTTCAAAATCTAATTTTTAATTTGACTAATAATCCAATTCTAAGTTAAATTTTTCCAAAAAGTCTTGACTGATAAGATATTAGAGAAGTTAAGCCATATGGCTAAGTCTCAGGTCTGAAGCCCGTATTATGGTAGCTGAGGTTCTTTACAGGTGAACTCGGAATGCGTGCAACTCGGGGTGCTTGCAACTCGGAATACGTGAAAATTCGATGGTGAGTTGAATTTTAGGGGTAAAGAATCGCGTCGAGCAAACGGTTCTCGGCGGTCGAAATGAATTAAATTGACTCGACGCGATTCTTACCCCCAAAGAAGCATACAAATGGGACCCACTATATCTGAGTGAGAGATCCTGCGGAAGATTATTTATGGAAACAGAGAAAAGGATAGGCCCCAAAATGTTACCTTGGGGGACCCTGTAAGTAAGATCAAGGGCTGACGAGATTTATTGACCAGACCTTAGGGCCTTGACAGACTTGAGGATTAGCCGAGAGACGGCTTAGCGTAATTATATTCGAAATAATGGTTAAACCACATTTCTATCATTTTCCACTAAGCCGTTTCTCGGCTTAAGTCCTAAGTGTGTCAAGGACCTTACAATCTGAGATTGAGATGCAAGGTAGGATTCGAAGGATTGTGTAAGACGAACGGATACCGTAGAGAAACCGAAGAGTCACTAAAGTTTGTTACAGAGCAGAGAGTGTAAAATATTGTCAAAAGCCTTAGAGAAGTTCAAAAGGACCAGAATACTAAACATGGTTCTATCCAAAGTCCAAACAATATCATGAATGATCTTAAAGAGAGCCTAGTACATGTTTATTTTCGATAGTACGTCTTTGTTGTTTTTTCCTTTGCGATCTAAAACTGTTAAGCTTACAATTCGTATGTCACCTACAATTAACTTATCTAGAATTTTACTAGTTTTATGTTTATGTTTAAAAGTGGGTAGGAGAAACCGGGGAGATTTAGGATACTTTTTCATGTTTTGACTTTAAGACACTATTACAAAAAATCACGATAGCGTATTACAATTTTATGCGGTCAATAGGATACTTATGGGTATTGACTTTATAATAAGTACTCGATAGATCTTGAAAAACATCAGTTTTCTTGGAGAAGATAAAACATTTAACTTGACGCTTTGTCCCAAACCTCCCCGATTTGGAGCAGTATGGAACGCAAGAGGGAATGTTTGGGACGCGTTTTTTCTCGCATAATTTGCATTATTGAAGCACGTTAATTAATTTTAAGTACTAGATTAAAAATATTTCTAATTGAAATAAAAAGTTTAATGTTTTATTTCATTCTTAGAAATTAATATCAATTTTATTTCTACAGTAGAGTCATTTATTGTCAATTAAGTATTTAAAGTATTTTCTTCTTATTTTCCATCTACCATTCTTTGCTGTTTTTATTCTAAATATTGCAATCAGGATCATCAAATTCCTAAGGACAGTAGATTTTCTTGCAACTTTTAGTTATCAACGCATTGAAGGATTCCTGTTTGATTTTACGACAATTGCATGGCACCTAGTTTTTTGCTTACTTCTCTGAATAACCTCTCGCCTTGCCTTTTCTGGAGAACTTGTGAGTATTATAGAGGATATTGCTCGAAAAATTTTCGAGAAAATAGTTTTTAACGGGATTAGGCAAAGGTCGAATATCCTCTGGAGAAGAAATTATTGATTTGCAAAAAAGGTCGGAATTTCTGTGTTTTCTTTATTATAATCAAGTTATCGGCCGGATTCCATATAGATTTGCAAAACATTGATGGTTTAATTGTCTCTGTATTTAGAGACATCTGCTCCACTGGTAAAGTTTGCACAAGAGGGAGATTCCCAGTAGAAACTGGGCATTACCCAAGAAACAAAATAGCTGCCTTATAGAACCAATTATTTATTAAACAAGTCTTTTAGTGCACTTAGACTTAAAGTGAGAATTTTCTGTAGAAATTCCTATAGGAGCTCTTAAGATCCTTAAGAGTGCGCCACTTTACTTATAGTAATCTCAATGATGAGACCAAGAGCGTTATAAGCAAATAAAAAGATTTATGGTTCTATAGTGCCTTACTTAAGGAATTCTACAACAATATATTGAGAAAAAATTGTTTCTTGGGTACTCTCTATTTTGACAATAAAAAATTGCACGACACCTACAATGTTGTCGAAAATCAACGCCCTATTCATCCCCTTTCAGGTATCCCAAACATCCCCATTTGTAATTTTTGGTATTCAAAACTTTTAAGTAAAAAACAAGAGCGTATAATCTCTAAAACTTTTATAAAAATATGTTCCCAGATTACACTGCTAGCTAATGAGATAAAAAAGTTTTGATCATATAGGGTAAGTGTGCCAAATTTCGGCATAGTTGCATGCAAGCGTCAAAGTCTCAAGTTTGAAATGTAATATCTTCAATAAAAATTGATTTTTTTATTCATTCTACTTAAGGAGTGTTGCTTAAAACCTTGTAGACAGTTTATCGTCTTTATTTACTCTAAAATTATTCTTAATACATTTTAAAATGAATAAAAATGTAGACATAGCTTTGGTGTCCTATTTCGGCCACCTTCATTCTCATAGTTCCTTGCCCTTCAGGAATTCTTCCAATGCCTTTTTCACGTCATCTCGTTTGTCGAAGCTACATTTTTTGTTATTCTTTTGCATTGTATAATCTCCAGAGTATGTAAAAACTAAAAATTCATGGAAATTCGAGGAACAAAAAAGGTGGCCGAAATTGCAAGCTAGCTAGAATTTGGCACACTTACCCTATTGTTGATATAAAATACAAAGAGCAAAACTGAGAAATCAAAAAATACAATTTTTATTAATTTTTAAAAAAGTGTTCATAGACTTAAAACAATAAAACTGAGAATATCTATTCTTTAGTCAAGATATATCTTAATATTGCCTACGATTAAGCTGTGGTTAAATCCCATTTATTTAAAAAATTAATGAAAAAATCGCTTTGTCCCACACCACCCCTGTACCAAACCTCCCCGGTCTCCCCTACATAAATTTTACAATATCCTCTTTTCACTTTATTATGTCACTGTAAAATTATTAAATTATTATTTTTTTTTTACGTAACCTGCTTTTTTCGTTTTTCTCTTTTCATCCTTTGCTCAATAAAATTAGTGTAGAATTTATGCAAATGTGGATAGAATATTCTTGCAATTTCCTATATTGCAAGGTCAATTGAAACTATTTTAATGGCCAAATAAATATCTTAGCATTTTGCCTATAAAAATTCTGCTCGAGAGATTCTAACGCATGATCTCATTTATAGTTCTCACGGAGTTATTTCCTAAGAATTTTGCATTAGTTATTCTAACAGTCTTTCTCACTTTGAATAAATTAATATTGGTAGACTACTGATGTGATGACTTTGAAGTTGATAAATCACAGAAAGTTACTAATTGGTGACTTTTTTCATCAATTGATTGCAATTTTTTTTGTCCTGTGGTTCCTGCGGCTTTTTGATCATTTGCACGTTTTTCATATTAAAATATTGTTCTTTGCTAATCTCACGAAGAAGAAGAAAAAAATAAACTACACATTACCTTGTCTACAAATTCAATTTACATCTCTAATCGGCATGTGGTAGCTCATTTTGTCTAAATATTTGCAGATAAAAATTAGTGAAGAGTTAATTAAAAGTTTTTATCTTTCTTTTATGATGTTGCAAACATTGAAGAATATTTGATTAGGAAAAAAATATGTTATTATAAAGCAGTGTATATAGAGAGAAGGTCAAGGAAGTTCTCATATTATTTTGCATTCTCGACCAATATCTTGGCATTATTATCTCAATGTTGCTCTTAATCACACAATAAATCGGTTGGATGGTCTGTCAATATGGTCAAGATTAGTGGGAAATTTGAGAGCAATAAAAGTCTATGCGTGTGATATTTTATCAGATAATGTTTATGTATAGAATCACATTTAAACATTTTTATGTTTGCCCATTTGAGTCAAGAACTAAAGTGAAGAAGAAGAAAAAAAAACGAAGAAATCAAAGGCTAAAAATCACAGTTTTTCACCTCATCTTGTGGTCAAGATTTTACATTATTAACTCCCAAAATATATCCATTTAACAATAAGTCACCATCCAGTGAATTGTCGTCATCGTGAGATGATGATAAAGAAGAATGTAGAAAAACACGAAATTAAGGCAACTTCATTAAAATTCTATAATTTGGGAATATTATCTCACAAGATGAAACTAAAGAAGAGAAAAAAAAACTGCTTTAATAGTGACTAATATTAAATATTCCATTCGACTCTTTATTCTCTCTCCGCTCCTTTTTGTCTAACATCTCCACCTGGGGACGAATCACCAATTCCCCATCCAACAAATAAATCATTGAGAATTAAAGTGAGGACCAAAGGGGGAAAAGAGAACTATCAAATCAATAAACATCTTCCATAAATTCCTATTTACATTGTTTTGCATTTTATACGGTGAGGGAGAAAAAGAAAAAAAAAACTAAATACGAAAAGAGACACTTGGTGATCGTCAAAAACCTTGGACATTTTTACAACACGCGGTCTGCGATAATTGTTGGAAACTCTAGAGTCGATTTGTCTGGCAATACCTGTCAGTGGGGTCGCCTGGTGCCATGAACTTTGCTCTAAAGCAGCCAAACAGAAGTGGAGTTCTGGAAATTTACTGAGAGACTCTCTTAATTAACACTGTTGGATGAGTGAATTGAGTTAAAAAAAAAAGTGTCCGCTTAGACTAAGACTGGATGTTTAGCCAGGTGAGGGAAGGGGAAGGTGGCAGAGGAGGAAAGTATTAGCACAGGTAACACATTTTGTAGACTTTGTGGAAACATTTTATATAATCTGTGCTGCTATGTATAAAATATTTTCGAGCTTGGACATGGATTCTCCCACTCTCTCTCTCTCTTGGAATCTCTCGCTTTTGCCCACATCAGCCTTATCCACAAAAGCCAGCTATTTATATTACACTTGAGGAAATAATTAAATAGACAATCCCACTTAAAACAAATTAGGGATGATTTTTAATTTCAGTAAAGTCGTAAATGTAGACATTTATATAAAATATATTATTATGTTTCTGGAATCTGATGGATATTTTGTCCTCTTCCGGAGTTCATCAGAATGTACTTTCTTTTTCAAAATTATTACTACTAAAAATTACTAAAATTGTAAATAGGGTAAAATGAGGTAATTTGGAACCATTTACAATTTGGGACATTTGAGATTTTCTCACTGTTTTAGAGATTCAAAACGAAGAAATCTGTTTCTTTTCTTCTTAAAAGTTTTTTCTTCTATTTTGCTGTCTTTTTTTTCTCTTTGCTCATCTGAAACAGTGAAAAAATCTCAAGTGTCCCAAATTGTAAATGGTTTCAAATTACCTAATTACTGCTCGAACTCAAAGAGAGAGCAGTTATATAATCGACTTTTTTTCAACTTCTCACTGTTCTGCAGCTTAAACGGTAAGAGATATCGACTTCCGGTCTTCGATGACCCCTCCTCAAATGACATTACCTCATACCCAACCTCTTTACTTTTCCCCCTCCCCTTTCGTACGTTCCCTATCCCTCAAAAATAGGTCAAATATGAGGTTTTTCCAATTTTGCAAAAAATTGACCCAAGCTTTTTCAATGATTTTTGGATAAGTTTTAGAGCTAGTTCTGGCGAACATTTCGCCCAAACATACCTATGGCCGGAAAATTCGCCATTTTGAATTATTGAAGGTCAAAGGTCAAACACTTTGAATGGCTCATTTTTCAACCGATTTGGTTAAATTTGAATTTTTTGGAAAGGTACTGCAATGTTGAACCCGGCTACATCGGTCTTCATCGGTAATGAACCGGTTAAATACTGATTCTACTGCTCGAACTCAAAGAGAGAGCAGTTATATAATCGTCTTTTTTTTTCAACTTTTCACTGTTCTGGAGCTTAAACGGTAAGAGATATCGACTTCCAGTCATGACCCCTCCTCAAATTACATTATCTCGTACCCAACCTCTTTATTTTTCCCCTCTCCCTTTTCATATGCTGCCTATCCCGCAAAAATAGGTAAAAAATGAGGTTTTTCCAATTTTTTACCCTACCCCCGTGAAATTAGAGCGAATGTGGCGATGAGTAGATGAAATCAGATGCTAGACGTTTTTCAAATTATAAAAAAGTTTTTTTTTGGAGTTAAGAAACACGGTATAGACCTTTTTTAAAAACTTCTCTATTCTCTCCTCTTACGATGTTTCGGAGATTGGTTGTCTCCTTCCTCAGGTATGGGTAGGTATGTGGAAGTTCTTATCAGGTTTTTGGGGAATCACTGTGTCAAACCGTCCAAATTTGAGGAGTGCGAAATGTCATCTATACCCCCCAAAAGTTCAAATTTGAGGAACTCTATTGAAAGTTAATTATTTTCAAAGTTATAGTGATTTTAAATCTCAAATCCTATACTCTGCATGTAAAATCTGGGCTTCAGTACGCTCTCCTGTAAAATTTCCCTACTGCGAGGTATTCGTTTCTTATTCTAAGCGGTCGATATGGCAAACTGCGTGCGAAAGGCTGACACTTCGTCTATATACGAAAATCCAGTTGAATCATTTCTAATAACGGATTTTCAAGGTCAAAGGTTAAAAAGGCTCAAGAGAGCATTTCTCAATCGAATGAAATCATATTTGAGCTTGTTAGAAAAGACTTGGAATTTCCGATAAAACTGAGCCGGTACTAGCAGTTCTGAATCAGTAATGAACCGGTTCATTACTGATTCAAACTAATTTCACTGTGCGACACGTTGTGGGTGTCTTTGACGAGAGTGCCAAAACTTGTTAGAGGGTCATTTAAGGACCTCAAATCTGCAATCTGTTTGTCCGGGTCACCTCTAGATTTTTTTGGAAAAGCATTTTTTGTTTTTTGCTGTTTTCTAAAATTCAAAAATTCATATCTCCGGTTCTAATTATCCGGTGGTAGTCACATAAAGCTAAACTGGCGCGTAATTTCATCCTCTATAACTCTTGTGAACATATCAAGCATCTACGATGAAAATGAAGTATATTTTTTAAAGATTTTTTGAAAAAGGGCACCCAAAATGGTGCATTTTTCTGTGTTTTTTCCATCTTCTAGTAATTTTCCCACTTTAATAGAGCATTTTATATGTCAAATAACTATGCCTAAAAGTTAGATAATTTAATATTCTTTCATTTTCTTTTGGTTTGAATTTTCTATCATAATTCGTTTATTCACAATAATTTATTGAAAATAAAGTGCATTAAAATCTCTTATTATATATAATTATATTAGTATCTTTGTCTAACCTACTGAAGAGCATTCTCTTTTGCACTCTCACTTACAAATTTCATATAAAAAGAGGTGAAATGAAAGAAAAGAGACGTATTTAGAAATAGAGAGAGAAGAATAGCTGTTATGAGTGCCAAAAAACTATTCTTCTCTCTTTATTTCTATATACGTCTCTTTTTTTCATTTCGCCTCTTTTTATATGAAATGTGTAAGTGAGAGTGCAAAAGTGAATGCTCTTCAGTAGGTTAGACAAAGATACCAAATAATTATATATAATAAGAGATTTTATTTTTATAATAATGCATTTTATTTTCAATAAATTATTGTGAATAAACAAATTAGGATAGAAAATTTAAACCAAAAAGATATGAAAGAATATTAAATTCTCTAACTTTTAGGCATAGTTATTTGACATATAAAATGCTCTATTAAAGTGGGAAAATTACTAAAAGATGGAAAAAACACAGAAAAATGCACCATTTTCGGTGCCCTTTTTTAAAAAATCTTTAAAAAATATGCTTCATTTTCATCGTAGATGCTTGATATGTTCACAAGAGTTATAGAGGATGAAATTACGCGTCAGTTTAGCTTTATGTGACTACCACCGGATAATTAGAACCGGAGATATGAATTTTTGAATTTTATAAAACATCAAAAAACTAAATATGCTTTTTCTAAAAAATCTAAAGGTGACCCGGACAAACAGATTGCAGATTTGAGGTCCTTAAATGACCCTCTAACAAGTTTTGGCACTCTCGTCAAAGACACCCACAAAAAGGTAAATTTTGTCGCACCGTGTTTTTAACGGAATCTCAATTATATTACTCCTGAGCTATTTTGGGCGATCTTTTGAGTGATTCAATCTGTTCAAAAAAAAAAAAAACATGTAAACCGATAAACGGTGAGTTATGCGAAAGTACTTTTGAGGTATAACGTCTAAGTTACGGGTTAAAACATTCCGCAAAATTGGGACGCTTTTCTACCCATTTTCTTCTAATTTTTTAATGTTTACCTCTTTCAGTGAATGCAATTAAATTTTGGATGAACGTATTTTTATATATTGATTAGTTATAATTAATACAGTTTATTGAGAGATTCCAAGATCTTTCTAAATAAACTTTATGTCACTCAATCGGTTAAAAAACTTTTTTTCCAAAGCTATTTGACTTTTGTCTTTAAAAACCGTTCTTAATCGTTTTAAGGGTATTTTAGTGTATGGACGAATAATAATTCCGCAACCTCCAAAAAGCTCGTATTTGCGATGCATTTTCTGTAAATCCGAAAAATGTGAGTTTAGAAGATAGGAGAAAAATAAAATGTATAATAAAGCGAAAACTGAGTTATGGAAAGGGTCTCTCGAAAACCCAAAGCCAATATCCATTACCGTGTGGCCTCTAGCTGTAATATTATATAAACATTCAGACAGAAAACCAAACGACCAAATTGAAGGAATTAAGAGAGGAATAATTAAGGCATTACAGGCATATTGCTTTAGGTATTTCATGTAATAAAACTTTTTTTTAATCTTTAGAACTGTATTATTTACATGTATTCATTTGTGCATAAATATATCGTCAGTTAAATCAGCATTTGTCGTAACTTCCTTTTGACAACTTTTCAGGAGACGAAATTTTCAGTTCAATATTATTTTTCTTAAAAATGAGCCCCGAATGCGATACTTTTGAGTCAAAATAATAAAAGTGGCACTAATAAACTGTAAGTTAACTCGAGAAAATCCTTATAAAATTATTTAATAGCTTCAATATTGAGAAATATGTTAGAAGAAACACAATAATATTTTATCGTAACTTTCATCTTTTATAAAACCGTAACTTCCAATGTATGGAAATCTTGTAAGTTACGACAATTTTCTAAAATGCAATTTATCAATTTGAATTATTTTAGTGATAATAAGCGCCTTTATTTGACTAAATTAGTCAATAATACTGTTATACCTGTCCCTAAAAGCTTTTATTTCATAAGTTTTATTGAATAAATTTTGTGCGCCACGTCGCTTGTTTTGTTTTGAATTAATGACAGATGGGTAGGGATTTTTTCTGACTTTTTTCTCGCAAATATTGAATTAGAATGATTTCATGTTACACTATTCGCACTGTCTTTCGATATTTGGATGAGTTTGTAAACGTTTTATTGAGAAATATTGCAATTTTGCTGCAAATTACAAGCCACGCAAGTAAGCAAAAGAAGTTACGGCAAATGCTGATTATTGAAAATTTTGTATGGAAATTTGTCGTAACTTCCCCAAAAATGGAAGTTACGACAAATTCTGATAAATTTTTCTTAATTAAGGGCACTTACGATAATTTTTGTTTAAAATAATTTTTATTGGCCTTATAAAAGTTTCTTTTTCACAAGTGCGTTTAATAAACAAAATTACGCTGATTCCAAATATGTATTTATCTTAAAATCGCAAAAATGAAGTTACGATAAATGCTGACTTAACTGACGATATTTCTTCCAGTGTAATTTAGGTTGCAAAGTCAAATTTGCAGATTATATAGTAACTTCAATGGAAGCTATTTGAATAAATGGTTGGCGTGAAAAATAAGTGATGAAGGTATATTTTGTGTAAATATTTCAATGAAATAAAATCACTTATTAATAACGTGCTCAAGTCAGTGATGTCTCAAGATGAGGCCTTTTTCTGCCCAGTCCCATCATCTCTCATGCCGCAGAAACTGAGTGAATGGCTGAACTGTTGAGTGTTCAGTGCGAAATCTGGAAAGCACACCTTTATTTCTGCGATTTTATACGAAGGTGCTGTATTGGCGAGGAAAAAGAAAATGCGCATCTCCTGCTTTTTATACACTTATCACCTCAACATCTGGCTGTTGGATGATTTAGTGGTTTGTTTATTTATTTTCTTGTTTTTCTTGTCATATCAAACACATCAGAAACATCGTTAGAAAATATTTCTATTACATCAGAGAATAATGTGCACTTAGTTATAGGTATATATTCACTACCAGCACTACACCATTCAACTCTGAAGAGCGTACAGCTTAAAAAATCCAAGAAAATGCGAATCAGAAATTAACCAAAATTAGTCCTTTTGGAAATAAAATCTGCTATTTTTGTGAACAAATGTGATATCATTCTTTAAAACATGTTTCTTTTTTTTAGTCATTTTAAATTCTTTCATTTCTATTTTTAGAACGTCGGTGTTTTTTTGTTCATCGGGAACATTAATTGGTTTCCCACAGATTAAATTTATTGTTTTTTCTGTGACAACAAATTAATAAACAGATTTTGCAAAGACTGCATTTTTTATGAATATTCACAGATATGCCAATTCAATCAGTTTTCAATGTACTAAAATCTAGAAACTGAATGTTAATACTTAGTACGTGACTGATTGAATTTAATGTTATAATCTGTCATTAGCGTTCCAGCTTTGCGGAATGCTCGAGCTCACGAGATAGAGTTCTCCGTGTATTAATTTTAGTATGGTCTTTTGGTGCTTACTGGTCTACTATAGCGATTATATTGATTCATGACAAAATCATTTCAAAATAAAAAAAAATTAGTAAAGAAATTATCATTCTAGAATGTTCTGGCATGCGGTACAAACATACGAAGAAACAAAAAATGTAAATACGAGAAAGCTAAGTCATTTACGGATATATAACTGATTTCAGGACCTTTCCAAAAAATCCAAATTCAACCAAATCGGTTGAAAAATGGGACCTCCAAAGCAGTTAAACTTTTTCTTTCAAAAATTCAAGATAGCGACTTTTTTCAGGTTTGGACGAAATGTTCAACTGCTCCACCTCCAAGTGGTCCCCCTTAGTTGACTTTTTGTAGGGGTCAGCGGAGACCGGAAATTCGGTCCTTTTACCGTTTCGCCTGTAATGGGTAACAAAAACAAATTGATGCAATCCGAGTTGCATCAGTGAAATTCCCTATTAAGCAGTTTTATGGCGTAGCTACTGGCCATGTCCAAGCGCTCTCGACAGGGTCTAACGTTTTCTCTAACTCTGGAGACTGATCTCTTCCCCTCCCAATTAATTCGGGAATTATCCCGTTTAATTGTGAATATGTGTGCAATTTTGTCTGCTGTCGAACTCTCGGTCTTTTCAACATCCGAGGACTCGGTGATAGGTCCCCAAAAAGTGTACTTGTGTGTCTTTTCATGTTTTGTGAGAGTGCGATGGGTGATTGAGTACCCACGGAGCTCTATAGTTCGGAAGCCCTCTCAACCTACAATATGCGGCTACATACACCAACACTTCCTTGTTTGGGGCTGGAGCTTCATCACCGTGACGGCACAAAGAATACTGGAGGTCATCTACCACCGACGGGCCCCAACAAGATCATCTTCCGGGGGACGGTTCTTTGCCGCCGAGGGAGGACTGCTGCCCCTTAGGGGGATATCTTCGGAGGAGCACCGCGAAGGCGAACACTATCCACCGGCCTTCCCAAGAAAGAAGAAGAGGGAGGCGAGTCATTCGGAGGAAGGGAGTATCAAGAAAGCCGTCCAAGAGTATTCCCAGATCCAAGCTGTACCAGGAAAAGTTATAGGCTTGGTTCACTCACACTGCACAGTGACCTCTGTCAATCCCTTTATGTTTCATGTTCTATCTTTCCTAACGATTATAAATTTTCCAGAGTCAGTCCTTTTCTTTAAATTAAATTTAACGTAGCTCGATTACTTTTCTTTCAAATATAACATTAAAATTCTCTTTCAATATTAAAAGAACATTTTTTTTCTAACAAAGATCTCCACTCTCCAGAAATTGTTAAATAAATCTTTTTCTTTTAAATAAAATTATTATAAGGGTTTTGTCAAATACTGAACCAACCCTCCCCTTACAAACTCGAGACAACCATAGGGGCACACCCACCCCATAATCTTCCCTTATGACACGGTATCTCATTCCTAATCCGCTTCCGCTATATGCCAGTAGGAGGAGTAAGATAGTGCAACAAATTTTACGAAGAGAAAAAAGAATAATTTAAGAAAAATATAGGTCATTTACGAGTACTTAACCGAAACAGTTCCGATTGTGATCGATGTAGTGGGATTGAAAATCCCAATACCTTTCTAAAAAAAATCCAAATTTATCCAAATCGGTTGAAAAATAGGCCATCCAAAATAGTTGAACTTTTAAATAAACCAAAAAAGCATGGATTTGGACAGGATGGAGGGTGGTGGGTGGAAAAAGAAAAAGAAACGTCTGGAAATATTGTCTTTTATTGGGGGTCATCGAAGACCGGGAGTTGACATCTCTTACCGTTTAAGCTTCAGGACGATGACAAGCTGAAAAAAATATAACTACTCTCTTATACCTGCTCTCTCTTTCGGTTCGAGCAGTAAGAACAGGTAACGGTTTTACTTAGTTTACGAGAGTAAAAGTTAATAGAAATTAAAACGACAAGCGTTCTTATGAATAATCATTATTCTCAAGTAATTTTTAAATATAGGATTGAAATGCAAGAAATAGATATTGCTATTTTTTTGCTAATAAAATGTATTAATACAAGTTTAACTGTGTTTCTGGTACTTAATTATTTAGAATGAAAAGGAATAGCAAAGAACCTCAGCATTTGCGTAATGGTATGATTTTGAAGTTATGCGTTAAAAATTTATGTTTAAGATTAAGCCACTTTAAGTAATTATTGTTTCGATGATAAATTAAACTGATGGAATAAAATCATAAACAGATGAAATCAATTTAATCTTTCCTATGTTTCCAAGACCTAACGAATTAGTTTCTACTTGACCTAATCGGTTGAAGAATTAAATATGATTATGGAACATTTTATATAATGAGAAAAAGCAGTTATTTAGAGAAGATAGATAAATAAATCGTTATATTTGTTCACTTTTTTTTTTAAATTTAATAGTCCCAAGTCCCAATATTCATAAAAAAAAACTCGTCAAAAAACCATATCTAAAGGAATCATTCATACTGAGAAAACGATAAACCAATTTTGAAGTAATGATCTTGTGTAAAACCTGAAGAAATGTCCAATTGTGAAGTAACAATGGAAGTTTTTGCTCCTCAAAAAAAGGCGCTTATTGAATAAGTTTCGGTGGCGCTTCTTTCGGGAAGAAGATGATACAGAGAGAACACCAGAGAAGCTGGGAAAGATGAGATGATTCAGGAAAGTCACCGGGATAGCATTCTCTGGCCTTTTTCAAAAGTGAGTCTCTTTTCTAATAAAAGACGATAACTACCTTGGAAGTTGTGTGATGAGAACAATTGGATAAAAAGACATGTCTCTCTATGGCTTCACACCTGGTGAGCGCCTCTTTCATCGGTACTGTCGGTAGTTCCAATACAGAATCCATGGCACGTATAAAGTTAACAATTGATTGTGACTGTCGGAAAAGGGGGCAAAGGAGTACAACAAGTGGAAAAATGTGAATGGAGAGAGACAACAATCAAGAGAATAAATGTATAAATTGGACATTTTGGAAACAAAAGCGTCATAATCGTGTTCATTTATGCAGAAATCTCGGAATTTGTATTAAGTCTTTAATCCTTAAATTTTCTCCATTGCTTGAGATTAAATTTTAATTTATTTTAATTCACAGAAGATCACTAAATGCGCATAAAAGAATCTCAATGAGAATCCATAATAAACTTCCTTGATTCATTGAAGCTTTGCGTGGAAATTCATTGAAAGAAAATTCCTGTTAAATCAAGTGCGAGTAACACACAATTTCACTTCAGCAATTAATAATTAAATTGTCTCTATTGAACAGAATTTGCACTAATTACCACGTGCTGGTCTGTTATTAGATACCGTGGTGTAGAATTGTGTACTAACCAAGTGCCAGGTTCGGTTTTAAATAGTGGCATGGGAGTGACTAATTGTCTCTAAATTATTTATACTTAAATACATATCATTAATTTATTTATGCTCCAAAGTGAGCTTGAAGTAGTTCAGGTGAATTAGCAAATGAGTGGCTGTTTCAAAGGTTCATTTCCTCGCCACAGTGGACAAATGCACTACCATTTTTTTTCTTGCTGATTCAAAAGAACAGCCACCGCAAGATGCAATTTCAAGCCATTATAGAGGTGCTTAGAGGCTTTGTTCAGTGCACAAACAGACCAAGCACGGGGGCATTATGAATGCTAATAGGGGAGCACTAAATTGATTTGGTTTGAGGGGATCAGGTGTTTGGTGGGATTTTACCCAGATTAGCTAACTGCCAGGAGGACGCAAAGTACGTCACAAAAATGCAATAAATAATTCATAACATACGACATCGGAAATGGCAGAACAAATTTGTAAATAACTTAAGTACTAATCGTTTATAAAAATCCAAACTATTTCTGGTACACCAGTTATTCAGAACAGGTCAGAATAAAAAGAAATAGGAAAAAGATTAGAATTTAAAGAATAGAAGTAGGGGAGAGTAGGGCACTTTTAGGATACTGAAGTGTTTTTCAGTACCGTAAGTGTGGGTGACTTTGAGACTCTCCTGTTCGTAAGCTTTTCTTTAATTCTAATGTTTAAGAACGGTTGTCATCGATCAGACATGGTAGATCAGACATGGTAAAGACTATCCTTCAGTTCTAGGAATAAAGAAAAGCTTACGAACAGGAGGGGGTCAAAGTCATCCGCGGAGGACAAAGTTACCCGCATCTACGGTATTATTTTTACTACGGTTACATGGGTCTCTCAGGTCAAAAAAATTATTTTCTTTAATTTTTTTTATTTTATAGGAGGTTATAACATTTGAAAAATATTTTCTAAACATTTCAAGTTAATCAGAGTAAAACTCTCGAAGATAGAGCAGTTTTAGTTATGCATTCCGCCCGCACGCGCATATTGTTGTAAAACTTTAAACGTGTTTTTCTCAAAACACCGTTTTACAATGCGGTAGTAAAGATTACTCTGAGTCTACTGAACCGATCTTTCTGAAATATAGCATACTTGTTATGAGAATTATTATCTACTGTTTGAACGAAGGATTTGCACTTTCTTTAATCAGAACCATTTTTACAATACAAAATGTGTTAAAAAATAGGGTAAAATTGATACTTTTTTACAAAAACTTTGGCAAAAATCCAAATTTTGTTTTTTTTTTTTTCAAAAATCCTTCGTTCATCCAGGGGTCCAGCTAATTCTCTAACAGAGTATATTTGGTTTTTTTGATTTCATATGAACCTACTGGGAAAAATCCTGCCTACCGCAAGGTCTATTTTGTGAGGAATGGTTCCGAAAAGCAGCTACCAGAAATTTTCAAAATTTTTCAATTTTTCAATTTTGTTCAAAAAGTTACTCTTTTAAATCCCAAAAGTTGGAATTTCTAAAATATTTTCGACACAATAAATTATTATCAGAAAAAGGCCTATTTTTTGACCTGAGAAACCCATGTAACTTTAATGTAACCTTTAATGTAACCTTAAGCATACACTTTAGTCGAGATGAAATTTTACACCGAAAAAGAGAAATAATTACATCGATATCCGATGAATTAATTCAACTCGCACGTAGAGTTGTTTCAATGTTATTTACTAAAATTTACAACGAAAAAAAGTAACAATTACGTCGATTTTTTTCGTGTTAATTCAACTTGGCGTTAGACTTGTTTCAACTGTACAGTTTTTTCTCAGTGTATAGTCCTTCCAGGAGAGATGGAACACCTTTTTTGTATTCAATATTGCGGACACGTTTTTAACGCGAGACAAAGACGAATCTCACTGGTTTGTCATTTGAAGACTCTAGATTTAAAATAACAATATTAGAAAACCCTAGATGAAAATAGTCACTTTGAAAAATAAGATTTGAAAAAAGTTGCATTTTGAGGAACTTAAAAAAAGTCCGGGTGAGATGGAACACCCCTAATTTTTTTGCAAAATATTTTTATTTTATTTTATTAATTTAGAATTGGAGGGAATCAGTTTTAGATAAAAATTATATTTCATTGACTTTATTGGAGTTTATTTTAATTTTTCAGTATATTTTTTTTATTTTGTGGAAAATGTAGCTCATCTACTTCGACGACAATTTCATTGAATGTATCAAGTCAGTCTTACCAGAAATTTAGAGAAAATGATACCTGAGATTCACTTGAAAAGATTTTGAAGCAAATTGACCAAAATTTACCCCGGAAGTATTGCCAAAATTATTGCACAGAGAAAAAAAATACCCTAGAATCAATACTTTTTTGGGATACTTTTGGTATTAAAAGGGCTCCAATACCTCGTGGTATTAAATTCTAGGGTATTTTGGGATTAAATTCAAGAAAATCTCTGTCATTGATTTAATACCATAAAATCATTAAATTTCAATCGCAATGAGTATTGATTCTATCCCATTTTGGTATTGATTCTATCCCACTCTGGGATTGATTCTATCCCATTTTGGGATTGATTCTATCCCATTCTGGTATTGATTTTAATCCCATTTTGGTATCGATTCTATCCCATTTTGGGATTGATTCTATCCCATTTTGGGATTGATTCTATCCCATTTTGGGATTGATTCTATCCCACTCTGGGATTGATTCTATCCCATTTTGGGATTGATTCTATCCCATTCTGGGATTGATTTTAGGATATTTAGGTATTGATTAAAAAAATATTCCTTGGAATCAATACCTCGTTAGTATTGATTTTAGGGTATTGTGGTATTAATTTTATCCCATCTTGGTATTGATTTTAGGGTGTTTTTATCCCATTTTCCGTATTGATTTCAGGATATTTTTATCCCAATTTTCGTATTGATTTTAGGGTATTTTCATCCTATTTTTTGTATTGATTTTCATCCCCCTTTGGAATTGATTTCGGAGTACTCCAAGTATTGATTTTTTTATCCCATTTTTATATTAATTTCATTCCAATGTAGTATTGATTTTCGCAAAGTCCAACCAAGAATCCATTTTTTTGCATCGGCCGAGATTCGATCTCACAACTTTTCAGCAAATCTTCACTTGAGAGTCGACGCCTTAGCCAGTTGCGCCACGGGACTGCTTGAATTTCCTTTATTACAGCACAATGAGTTTCTAATTTCATCCCATTATGGGATTAATTTCATATAATTTCAGTATTGACTTTAGGGTACTCCGGTATTGATTCTATCCCACTCTGGGATTGATTCTATCCCATTTTGGGATTGATTCTATCCCACTCTGGGATTGATTTTATCCCACTCTGGGATTGATTCTATCCCATTTTGGGATTGATTCTATCCCACTCTGGGATTAATTCTATCCCACTCTGGGATTGATTCTATCCCACTTTGGGATTGATTCTATCCCATTTTGGTATTGATTCTATCCCACTCTGGGATTGATTCTATCCAACTCTGGGATTGATTCTATCCCATTTTGGTATTGATTCTATCCCACTCTGGGATTGATCCTATCCCACTCTGGGATTGATTCTATCCCACTCTGGGATTGATTCTATCCCACTCTGGGATTAATTCTATCCCACTTTGGGATTGATTCTATCCCACTCTGGGATTAATTCTATCCCACTCTGGGATTGATTCTATCCCACTTTGGGATTGATTCTATCCCACTTTGGGATTGATTCTATCCTACTCTGGGATTGATTCTATCCCACTCTGGGATTGATTCTATCCCATTTTGGGATTGATTCTATCCCACTCTGGGATTAATTCTATCCCACTCTGGGATTGATTCTATCCCACTTTGGGATTGATTCTATCCCACTCTGGGATTGATTCTATCCCACTCTGGGATTAATTCTATCCCACTCTGGGATTGATTCTATCCCACTCTGGGATTGATTCTATCCCACTCTGGGATTAATTCTATCCCACTCTGGGATTAATTCTATCCCACTCTGGGATTGATTCTATACCACTTTGGGATTGATTCTATCCCACTCTGGGATTAATTCTATCCCACTTTGGGATTGATTCTATCCCACTCTGGGATTGATTTTATCCCACTCTGGGATTAATTCTATCCCACTCTGGGATTGAATCTATCCTACTTTGGGATTGATTCTATCCCACTCTGGGATTGATTCTATCCCACTCTGGGATTGATTCTATCCCATCGGGAATGAGAATGATACCTTAATAATATAAAACTTATACCATAGTATCGTAGAATATATACCTCAGTGGGATAAAATCAATACCCTATAGTCCTTTTGGAATCGGTTTGGGAAGGAAGATGGTAATGACGTGTCTTGTGCGAGTGTTCTGTATTTAAAGGGAAATCTTAGTGTATGCTGTCTTTTGCCTGGTTGTTAGTGCAAAAGGGCTGCAGTGGATACAGTGTACACACCAAAATACCAAAATGGGGTAGTCAATACCAAAATGGGATAGAATCTATCCCAGAGTGGGATAGAATCAATCCCAAAATGGGATAGAATCAATCCCAGAATGGAATAGAATTAATCCCAGAATGGGATAGAATCAATCCCAGAATGGGATAGAATCAATCCCAGAGTGGGATAGAATCAATCCCAAAATGAGATAGAATCAATCCCAGAATGGGATAGAATCAATCCCAGAGTGGGATAGAATCAATCCCAGAGTGGGATAGAATCAATCCCAGAGTGGGATAGAAACAATCCCAGAGTGGGATAGAATCAATCCCACAATGGGATAGAATCAATCCCAGAGTGGGATAGAATCAATCCCAAAATGGGATAGAATCAATCCCAGAGTGGGATAGAATCAATCCCAGAGTGGGATAGAATCAATCCCAAAATGGGATAGAATCAATCCCAGAGTGGGATAGAATCAATCCCAGAATGGGATAGAATCAATCCCAAAATGGGATAGAATCAATTCCAGAGTGGGATAGAATCAATCCCAGAATGGGATAGAATCAATCCCAGAGTGGTATAGAATCAATTCCAGAATGGGATAGAATCAATCCCCAGAGTGGGATAGAATCAATCCCAAAATGGGATAGAATCAATCCCAGAATGGGATAGAATCAATCCCAGAGTGGGATAGAATCAATCCCAAAATGAGATAGAATCAATCCCAGAATGGGATAGAATCAATCCCAGAGTGGGATAGAACCAATCCCAGAGTGGGATAGAATCAATCCCAGAGTGGGATAGAAACAATCCCAGAGTGGGATAGAATCAATCCCACAATGGGATAGAATTAATCCCAGAGTGGGATAGAATCAATCCCAAAATGGGATAGAATCAATCCCAGAGTGGGATAGAATCAATCCCAGAGTGGGATAGAATCAATCCCAGAGGGGGATAGAATCAATCCCAGAGTGGGATAGAATCAATCCCAGAGTGGGATAGAATCAATCCCAAAATGGGATAGAATCAATCCCAAAATGGGATAGAATCAATCCCAGAGTGGGATAGAATCAATCCCAAAATGGGATAGAATCAATCCCAGAATGGGATAGAATCAATTCCAGAATGGGATAGAATCGATACCAAAATGGGATAGAATCAATACCAAAATAGTATAGAATCAATACCAGAATGGGATAGAATTAATACTGTTTCCTAATAAATAATGACTTTCAAAAATCAATGCTGCAATGGGATTAAATTAATCCCACGATTTCTAAAATTCAATCTCAAATTGAGATAGAAACAATACCATTTCCTCCTCAAAAAATTAATTTCATAAATTTAATACCAATATGTCCTAAAAGTAATCCCAATATTTCTTAACTTTGTTCTAGAAATTAAAATCAATCCCAATATGCACCTATTTTCAAGAAAATTTGGGATAATTTTGGTATTGAAATGGTGGGATTAAAATCAATACCATGGGTATTGAATCTGGATACTTGAAAAATTTTCTCTGTGTGTGTTCCATCTCTCCTCAACCTCCAAATACCGTATTCTTATGGAGAAACAAAAATTTTTGCCCATTTTTTGGACATACAAAAATTCAATTTCTATTTTCTCGTGCAAATTTTAAAGGTAGAAAGCTGTAACCTGGGGATTTTCATTAGAACGTTGAAGGACATAAATAGACCAAATGAGGTGGAGATCGTGCGGAGGATGTAGGCTGGAGACGAAGTGGTCCATCTCTGCCACTCACTGTTCCATCTCTCCTCGAGTTACTATATGCGTAAATTTCTACTACCCGAACCTTTACGTCCAACTTTTTCATGTTAAATTTTCTCCACGATCAACCAGAGTTTCCTTGAGCACAAGCTAGTTCAATTTCTTCAGTTTTTTATTGGACGAGGATCAACAAAATTTAAAAAATTAAATATTTTCTCTAAATAATAATAATATAAATTATTCGATTTCTAGGTACATAAAAGTTCAACATTTGAACTATATTTTCTAAAATTTTCAATTTAAAATCCTGAAAATTTAATCGTTCGGACCTGACTTTTGGAGAACTTTTCATAAAAAGTCTTACTTTCCAGAGGATAAAATTTCTCATAGTTTCTGAAATGAATAAATCAACTATTAGTAAAATAGTTAAACTAGTTCTTCAACGAGGGATTTTATATTTCTTTGATCACTCGTTTTACAAGATGAAATATGGTGTAAAATATGTATAAAGTGGATTTTTTTTTGTTTCAAATTCTGCCAAAAACCCAATTTTCATTTTCTTTCGAAAATTTCGCGTTCAAGGACTAGATTAACTCATTATCATTAGTTGACAGGAAATATTTAGTTTTTAACGTCAAATGAACAACTTATCTGTGTAATCTTGGCCACCGAAAAGTTAGTTTATCAAAGAAGATCTTCGAAAATCAAGCCCTAGTGGCTAAATTTTTTACATTTTTAACGAAAATTCTAGAAGGTATAGTTTAAGAAATGTATTTCGATGTGCCTAAGAGCTTGAATTAATTAAGTTCTTTATTATGATTAAAAGAAATTAAGAAAAGGTTATTTTTCTAGTCCTTTTTGACCCATGTAATCTCTTAAGATTGGATATTGAGAATTTTAAGAATAAGTGATAAATTAGTTTCAGGAAAACTAATAAAATGGTTTGTTATTTAAGATAGTGATTCTTTCGGGAAGTTATTGAAACCTGCCGTCTGAGGACCAATTTAGTTTGAGAGTAAATAAGCTCGAGGGACTGGTGTAATAGAAGGATGACTGATAAATTTTTAAGCCTGTAATCAGGAAGTAACAAGCAAAATTTCGACAAAATTTGGGCCCGATAGGAGGAGATAAGATTTTGTAAAAATGCACCGAGAGAAATCCGATAAAGTTAAAATAACATTCCGGAAATGTTAACTTTACCCTGCATTATTGATCCGAAATCGGTGTAAATATTATGCTTTTAGGTGTATTATGGGTTGTTACCCTTTTTCATGTTAATTTTACACTTAAAAAGGTGTAAAATTAACATTAAAAAATGTTGATATATTTTTACACCTAAAAAGTGTTAAAGTTATGAGGAAAAAAAAAGTTAACCGCACCCCCTTTTTTGTCAGTGTGATAGTAGGTTTTTAATTATTAAAAATCTTACGTAATATTCACTTTTTTGACAAATTTTGTGTGTTTCTTGTTAAACCTAGAATAAAACTAAAGACTAAATTACAGATTGGCTAGGTCTAGGTATCATTCGCTTCCCAAAATCTCTAATTTCTAGTAAAAAGTCCAAGCATGTTTAAGAGTTATGAATTGCATTATGTTGAAAATATGTCGAGATGTCACTGAAAATTTAAGCAGTAGGGGAATGTAGGCATGGTTCGCACAGAGTTAACCTACAAACGATGCGAATTTTCTCTTTGTTTGCAAAGAGCTTACTTACCACTTCTCATCCCGTTTCATGAGTTTAATAATTATCTATCTTATGGCTAAGAAATGACGAACTACTCTTTGCAAATAAAGAGAAAATTTGCGTTGTTTGAAGGCTCACTCTATGCGAACCATGCCAACATTCCCCTATAACGATGTAGTCAAATTTAAGGAAGTTAATTAGTAAAATATTTCTTATGTATTTCTTTTGTCATTAATATCGAATTAATCTGTTTTCTGTTGGTCCATGAATAATCATTAATTGAGCTTTTTTTAAATGAAAAATTTTATTTTTGGAACAAATATTTTTAGCCAATTTTTTATGGCATTTTTTGCTGTAAAAATATGTGAGTTAAAGAACAACATCTCAGATGATGGTCTTGGCATAAGACAAAGTGATACTGCTGGGCTATGTGTTTAATTTAAATACCAAGTGATGCACTATAGTAAAATGCTAAGAATTTAAATTAGCATCGGGAACATTTGAATTAATTGACAAATTTTCAAAATTTTAATTGACAAACAATTGACGGGGGGACATCCGAGGGGAGACCTGGCTTAGTCCAAGAGCCCAGTGAATGGTGGAACTTAGCAGAGGATGAGAGTACTAGGAGATTGCGAAGAGACAGATGATCGTGTGCTGGGAGTTTGGCTGAAAAGCACGAGGAGTGTATATTTGAATGTCTTTCTGTGGGACAAGGTGAAATAACCTCCGCACACAGCTTCGGAATGTTAATTGCACAGCCGCGCACAAAGCTGAGACGCGGGGATATAAAAAGCTATTATACAGCCGTGGCTTTTCATGGGTGCGAGCAAGAGAGATGGACTGAGGTGGATGGTGGATGACAAAGGGAGATGCCATCAGCGTGACGACCAATGCTGGAGCAATGTCTGCTGAAGAAGCCAGCATCGAGGGACTCTTTTTCATTGTGATGATGATGGTTTCGCAGGAGTTATCTTCTTGGGATTTTTTTTCCGCCTGTCCTCCTCCTCTTGAGTGCGCCACATAATATAGCTCCCCATGCCACTGGTAATATTGTATGCACAAATCTTCTTCTCCTTTTGCTCACTGTCAGCTAAAACCCAAGAGATTCCAGCCATGAGAGAGAAAATTCCTTTCGAACCCATTTGAACCTCACCAGTTTCTACCATTCCTTTCACTCTGCTCATTTTTTTTCGCCATGTAATTTGTGTTAATGCAATTCTTTTTGTTTTAACATAACCAAGTGCGAGAGAGGAAGCACACCAGGGCAAAAATGCATACAACATCGGGAGGATAGGGGGCAAAGACTCAAGTGGTCTGAGATGCAACAAGTCACAGTGCTTGGGAGAGCATTAAAATAGCTGAGGAGGGGTTGAACTAACGTTGTGAACGTCCGCAAAATGCATACTTAATTGTTGAAACAGGAGAGACAATGGGAGCATCCCATTGAAAGATCATTCCAGACCTGAAGAATTTCAAACCTATTAAGCTATGGTGTCAAATTCAAATTCTTAACCAGAACTCTCATTCAGATGTTATTTGGTGAAGAATTTAACAATTCACACTCGAAAAAATAAATTGGTGGAAGAGTAAGTTTCATATGGTAAAGTGTTTATTTTAAAATATATTTTAAAAACTATATTTTAAAAGAACATTTATAGTAACTAAATAAACGAAAGTGACTACCACAGCCTCCATCCCTGTAATAAGTGTACCCTTGTGGACCGATTATCCCTTGGGGTTGACATTTTATTGAACAATAATATCTTCTGATTAGTTTGAATACCCCTAAACTGAATGCAATAATCTAAAATACTCTCGCCTAATTAGGTGATGATGTAAGCTTTATGATCTTTGACAAAAAAAGTCTCCACACTGACTTGAAAAAAATCTCCAAAATCCTAACGGTTCCAAAGTTCTAACGGTCTAACGTGCTCGGGGCATCTTCAATGGTCTCCCAGCCAAAGGGATGATTTGGGATGATTATAATCGGTGCCGGTCAAAATCCCGAAAACCAAAATCCCTAGCGCCAAAATCCCCAAATGGTTAAAATCTTGAAAGGGGCGTAATTATACTGAGGATAGTTTGTTGAAAAATTTCCCTTTGCCACTAAGAAAAGTGGCTGTAGCTACAATACTTTTAAGATTTCGCGATTTTGGCTTTTCGGGATTTTGTCTTTTCGAGATTTCGAACGATTTGGGATTTTCGTTTTCGGGATTTTGACCGATTTGATTCTATAGTTACTCATCCGCTGATGAAAGATGCTGTACTTCTTGAATCCCAAGCAGCCCCAAGGCGCTTTGCCTGGCCAAATGTTCTCACGACAGCCGAACTCAACCCAAACCCGTGGAACCATAGTGACGCCATCCACAGAAGCTGCCGGACAACCGCACTTACCTTGAGCCTTAGGCCCTAGACACACTTACGACTTAAGCCGAGAGACGACTTAGTGGAAAATGATGGAAATGAAGTTTAACCATTATGTCGAGTATAATTACACTTAAGCCGTCTCTCGGCTAATCCTCAGATCTGTCAAGGCCCTTAGCATTCTTAGCACCCCTGAATCGTATTTGGATTTCATAATCCTACTGACTAGGGGGTTTCTGTATAAATTGTATTTCTTTAAAAAATGTTTGATTAATTTCCAGGTGAATTTACTGAGAATGGAAGTAGCACATTCCCGATGTAGCTGTATAGCCAAGGATATATGTGTTAATCTTTTGAAGTATAGCCTAAAGTGTAAAACTAAGTATCCAAGCTAATATATTGAAAATTCTGCACTAAACGGGTACGTGGGGCTGTAGAAGATTAAAGGGCGGGTCACTACCCCGAAGAACCAACGGTGGAAATTCAGAATACTATCTTGTGGTTGACCTGTTTGCTGAAATCAGTTGTAGGGTGAAAGGAACACCTATTGACATTTTAAGAACTCATGTGAGGACCTGTTGACACCTTACTCTGTACCATTTGGAATACGAAATTTGAATACTTATCCTTATAGAAAAACGTAGATTAATGAAAAAACGCCATGTTACTTACATTTTATTAGAAACATTAAATAAATTTTAACATTTTGACAAAAGTGTCAATAGGGGTTCCCCGTCGAAGAGGTGTTCATTCGACCCTAACTTGATAAAGACGATAGAAAATAATGGAGTTCGTTAACAAGATACCTTTCTAAAGAGTTCGATCGCTAAGTTAAACACTAAGTCGTATTTAAGTCGCAAGTTCGAGCAATTTGCTAAGGTAATACACGCTTTGTCACTTCTTTAGAATAGTAATTAAATATTGTATTTCTGACGTTCTCAAACCCAAATGGGTATACCCGGTATACCCAGTATACCCGGTATATCCGGTATACCCATTTATGAAAGACTCGACTGTGTAGAAAAATACCGACTAAGACTTTTAGTGGAGTTGTTAGACAAAAAGGACAACAGCTATTCCCAATGTCAAAGACTACAAACAATGTTAATTAATCGCTATGTTCTTCTCATGTGCATTTTTTCCCATCCCGAGATCCTATTGATGCTTTCACGACTTGGTACAAATGCGCTCACCATCTTCGGCTACAATTCCCAACTTCCCAGACGCGAGGACCACCTCGTTGCCGTCACGTGAGGATGGGGCAGAATTCTTGTGGTGTTTGCGTGTGGTGAAATTTTCGACCCTGGATGTGGCTCTTTCGTCAGATTCTTGATGATCTTCGCGCATGGTGCACATCAATAAAATGTGTGGCCGCCAATCGCCTCCCGCCGGGCAATTGAAGTCTTCCTGGGCGGGAGGCAAGGGGGCCGGGCTGGAAGATCACGATGTGGATGATGATTGCAGTGACGATGATAGAGGAGCACAATCTTCTGAGCTTGGATTGAGGCATTCATAATGCAATAAAGGTGAAAACCGCCTAACAAGATCTCGTTTCCTCTAGATTGTTATATTTGAACTCGTCGCCGCCCCCACGCACTTCTTCCAATCTCCATCTCTTTCTTGCCCAGTCCACACCCGGATCATCACGAATTTTCCATCCATTGAGGTTGAGTTATGGAGAGGTATTTTTTCTAAACTCTTCTAATATAGAATTAAATTCAGTTGATATGAAATTGTATTATTTCTAATAATCTAAAATAACCTTAAGCTTCTCAACATTACAAAGAAATTTAATTTTTAAATATGATTTAACTGTTAAATTTTATGAAAAAGAAAAACAATTTTCAGCAATTTTCATCTAATGGAAAGGATTTTTCTTAATATTTCAGATCTGAAATTTCAGGAAACCTTGTATAATTTAGAAATTTATGGTTCGTTATCTTTTAATCTTTAAAACAATTTCTTCTAATTTTTTTTATAAAGACAATAAAGCGTGCAAAAATTGAAATGTTGAAATTTTGTTTTGAATCTTATGAACAGTTTTCTTTTAATTCTTTATGTAATGCTATTCACCAAACTTTTTTATACGAATATTGTTTTTCCTTTTATGATTCATTTTAATTTTTTTAATACTTAGTTTTTGCTAGATTTATAGTAGCCGTGTTTCAGTTTAATATATGATTTTTAATTAAAAATTTTAGAACTAGTAGTCTAAAAACATAACTTTTAGTCGTTTAAAAAGAACTTAAAAAAAATTTAGATGTGTAAATAATTAAAATAAAAAAGAGTTTTCCACCGTTTTACTCTGGAGGTTATTTATCAACGCTAATACGGCGGTGGCAAATATCACACAATCAATGAATTCCTTGAAAACCTGTATTATGTCAAATTTTTGCTTTAAAATTGGAAAATTGAAATATTTAATGTGTAATAATTTTGTCCAAAATATAACCAACCTTCTAATTAGTTGTCAAAATTTACAAAATGGTAAAAATCGTTATTATAGAAAAGATGAGAAAATTTGGCACCACGGAGACTGAAAAACTAGTTAAGTGGATTTCAGGCTAGGGGTTTAGCCCAGGTTTTTAATGTCTCAAAATCCTAAATAGCAACTATTAGTTTTTAAGAATCAAATAGATCATTTGACTTTAATAATCCAATCCTAAGTAAAGCCATATGGTTATGTCTAAGATCTGAATCTCGTATTACGAGGGCTAGTAAGAGCTTTTGTGATTTTCGAGGATTTTAAAAGTTCCCTTAAGCGGTCTTCAGACTAGAGGCTTACCCCAGTTCCCGAAGATCTAAAAATCTCAAATAGCGAGCAATTATATTCCTTTTTGATAGCCTAATAAATCATTTATTTTTAATAATCCAATTCTCAGTTAGATTTTTCCAAAAAATCGTGAGTGATAAAAAATTATAGCAGTTAAGCCATATGGCTAAGCTTTAGGTCTGAAGCCCGTATTAGTTTAGGATGGTTTTCCAGATTTACAGGGTTTACAGGATGGTTCTTGAAATTCACATAGATTCTTAAAGTTCCTTAATTTTTTTTTTAGATTTTCCTACAATTACGCTAAATGCCGAAGGATATAGGGGTTCCCTATAGCCTTGTACCCTGTAACACTAGGTAAAAATGAAAGGATCACCGGGTATCTTTTGAAAGTATCCCTGTTTTGTCACTTAATTAAATCCAGAAGCAATGAAAAAGTCATCTTCAGTGTTCGCACAGATGATAGAAATATGTTATAATGTAATAAGTTTGCGATAAAACATACAGGTAATTTATTGTGAAAAATGTACATACAAAACTTCAAGAGATACTAGTGGTGCTTTCAAACGATCCACTGGTAAAATAAAAAGACCTAGTTGATCTAAATTCGATCCTTTTGCAAAGGATGGATCGAATTTCAAACTCTGAATGCACATTTATCATAATCTAACATGTTAATTTGATCCATCCTTTACAAAAGGATCTTATTTGGATCAATTTCATTCTTTTAGTTTTATTAGTATCAGAAAAGGATCAAATATGATCCAATTTGATCTTTTTATTTTTTCCAGTGAACCTATATGCAAGATCATAGACATTTCTCGAATTCCCATGAATTTTTTGGATTCATTCTTAAAATTATCGAAAATGATTCTCAAAATTTTTCCGTATTCCTCTGGATGATAAATTTTTTTCAAATTCACGAGGAATATACCGGACATATGTATGAAAGTTTCTCGGATATTTGGTTCACTCTTTCATTCATAATCTTACACTTATTTGTGTTAGGTTCTAACACTCATATTACAATTCGAAAATTTTTAAAAAAATTTCACTTCTTGGTTAAAGTATAACATTTATTCTCTATAACAATAAACTTTATCTCTCCATGAATTTCAACTCTAAACTTTTCTCCATCGTCCTGGGTGTCTTCTTATATACAACAACCAACAGCCTCAATATTTATTCGGTTTCTCTGCATGCTTCACACTGATTACTCGACGAATTGTGTGGCCCCGCGACTGAGCATCAGGTTCACTGATCCGCTTTTTCAGCGTCTCGTGAAGCACAAATTAGGGGAACCTGCTCCCAAATTATTCGGCATTGACGTGTTAATCATCGATCTAAATAGAGTTACGACTCGTTTCACCATTCTTTCTGGACTAATTTCCAGGCCCAAAAATTTGCCCAACAAAGGCCCAAACACACGCACCTCCGGGATTTACTTAACTGTTTTTCATATGGACCAAAGTATATGGATGCTACAGTAACAGTGAAATGGTGCTAAATTGGAGGTAAACTGTGCAGAGATCAAATAAGTGGTTATATATGGGGGAAAATTTCACACAATTAATTCTAAAGGAATGCTATTGATGCTGGGTATTAACATCTTAACGAGAGCTTGTGAGGAAATTTTGGATTTCTTTTGAGAAGTGCTTCTTCTGTTTAATTGAAATCAAAATTACAAATTACAATTGGAATTCAAATGCATGAAAGGAAAATGGATGAATTTAAAACCAATTGAAATCAATTTCTACGATACTATTTTATAAAACTATCATCAAAGGGTAAATTATTGGAATGTAAAATTTTTGTATAAAATGTGCCAATTTCTAAGAAGTTTTAAAAGGAAATGTACGGAATGTCTCATATGTGGTGTTCTAAAACCTTTTTTTTAATTTTATAGGTAGATTAAAATTCCTCTTGTAACTATTTCAAAAACCTAAATTATTTTTTATCTCTTTCCATCAAATCGTAATTAAATTTCAATTTTCTGATCAGAAATTATAGTTTATAAAATATTGGCAATATCATCTGGTAATCGTAATCTTTGAATTGTCAATTAACAACTGTGTAATGAAAATCTGAATATATAAATTTACATTTTGAAATATATACATTTTTACATAAGACTATTGGCAAAAGAAATATTAAGAAGTTATCCACTTATCCACCATCTGGATAAGTTAAGGGATTACGTGAGTCAAGAAGATCAAAAAACCCTTTGAAAAAACATAATATTTTCTCTAAATGTTTTTATTTTTTCAAACAAATAAAAAGAAATTAATTCAAGCTCTTAGTCATATAAAAGTACAACATTTAATCAACATTTTGTAGAATTTTAATTTAAGAATATTAAGGGGGTGGCAAAGCGTCCCAGGATTTGCGAAATGCTCGAACTCGTGACTTGGATGCTATACCTCAAAAGTACTTTCGTATCATTACGTACATAATAATTTAAAGAGTATTAAAAATTATATTCGAACAAAAATTACATATCGGTAAATAACCGGTTCATTACCGGTTCACAACTGATTTGAACCGACTTATAAATCAATCAAAATATTTCCCAAAATACACCTTAGGAGTAATTTAATTGTATTTCGTATAAAAATTATTTATCTGTTATAAACCGGTTCAGTTTGGCCGGAAATTCCAAGACTTTTCTAACGAGCCCAAACATAACCCCATTCGCTTCCCCATGCACTCTCTAGTATCTTTTTAAACTTTGACCTTGAAAACCCGTTATTAGGAATAATTCAACACTATTTTCATCTAAGGACGAAATGTCCGCCTAGGTAAACTCTAAAACATATTCATAAATTAAAAAATCGCATGACGCGTTTTCGAGCAATCCCAAAAAAAAACATGGTTTTTTGGGGGGAAAATGAGGGGCATGTTAACGATCCTTGGGTCGACTTATCGGGGGGTCCCCCATTAGGTCTCAAGGAGCAATCTCGCTATCTCTTACCGTCATTCAAGGACTAGTTTAACTCATCACCTAACAGGAAATATTTGCTTATTGCATTTGAGATGAACCAATCCAGAGAAATTTTGTCCACTGAATAGATTTTTTTTCAAAAGCCCTCGAAAATTAAAATTTTAGGCTGAATTTTTAAAATTTTTAAATCAAATTTTAAAAAATATATAAGTTGAAATGTTGATTTTTAATATGCCTAAGAGCTCAAATAAATTTTTTTTATCATATGGAAAGCAGTATAATTAGAAAAAAAATTCTACTTTTGAAGCCTTTTCGACCTATTCGATTCTGATCAATTTTTATAATAAATTCCCTGAAATCCTATCAAATGCCAACTGTTTTCTCAGAAAATACGCTGAAAATAATCTAAATAATATTTATTATTTATTAAATTATTTATTATTTCACATTACTTTAATTGGTCGAGTGCTCGCTTTCGAGTGCTCATGAGTTCCAGTATTCTGCAAAGTCGTAACGTTTTTTCTATCACTAACACTGTTTTATTTAAAATGTTAGAAATATTATAACATAATAAAAACAACGTTATTACTTCAGAGACTTTACAGCTTTTATGCTTCATTGAATACAAATAAATTCGCGTGTCAGATGATTTTATGGAACAATTTACCAATCGTGTGGTTTTCAATATTAAATTTTTCAATTACTTTTAAATCTCTAGAACTGTTGATTTTAACCTGAAAAGTTTCAATTCATCTCCATGTTGATTATGCTAATAGTTAAAGAATTAACTTGGCTTTTTTCTAATTCAAATAGCAAATAAGAATAGTTTCGAGAAGACAATATTTAAACAGCAAATTCATGGAATTTTTCAAGATGACACATTCAATGATTTATTTAGCAACAGTGGTAATATTTGCAAAGATTTTTTGAGTATTAGTGCTTGAACTCAAATTAAACCATCATCTCAAGTGGTCATACTTAACAAATAGACTAAGCTTGGAGTGATTGTCAGATCAAGTGAGCATCTCCAGCTGTGATTTTTGCCTAAATAGGGCAATAAAAGAGGTACTTAACCATGCCTCACAAGTACCTTACTGGTGGAATTAAGGAGATGCAATCGAGTTCTGAGAAAAATTTCTCTATGAGGTAATATTGTGAAGAGCATTTTGCAGACCCAGACACTTTGTCGCCAATTTGTTAGGGAATAACTTTTGGGAAAAATGCAAAGTGAGGTAAATTGTTTTAGTGTTGAGAAATATTTAAAGAATTCTTGCACAGACTTTATGGCACCCTTTCCAGCGAAGGAGTCAAACAACTTACGCGTCCACGTGAGTGTCAAGTGGTCTTTCACTTTAGACTTTTATACAAATACAGTACGGAATTTGTATGAGAAAAATATCGAAACGGTGACATCATCGACTGATCAATACTGGATTGATCCAATTTTGAAGAGATGACATGAAGCACTCCTTAAAAATTGCCGATAAACTGTCAAGAGGCTGCAAATTAGTAAAATTTTTGGTCCCCACATAATTACAAAGCATTGAAAAAGAATAAATTTATATTTTAAATATTTTAAAAGTTTTGGAATAATTCTGAGGAAAATTGAAACATATTTCAACAGTTTTATATTAAAGAAAAAATATAAAACCGTTCCATAAAATGATTTGCCGGTTTTTAGGTCTATGGAGTTTAAAGTTTACTTGGGCATGCAATTGAAGTCACATCTGGCAACTCCATTTTGAGTTTGGAATTTGATAAAACTATACATACAAAAGACTACACAGCATGAGAAGAAGCATTTCCGTCAATCTGCTTAGGAGGCTGGTCACCAACGGCTAAGTTAGCGGCGGACGCATGGTATATGGAGGGGCCAATCTTGGCAAAATAAATACAATACGATACAATATTATAAGTTCGTTCTCTACTTATGTTTTATAATGTTGGAAATTACTAACAAACAATTTATAATTTATATTATTCTAATTCGATGTCAGTCAATATCCCGAACATTACCACTAAACCTACCAAGACCGGTTAAATTGACCGGTTTAAAAACTTTTTAAAATTAACACATAATTAAACTTAAATTTCTTAAAATTCGGATGTAATATAATACATTTTTCAGTGTTTAAATTTTAATTTTTCCTATTTTTCAAGAAAACTTTATTGAGTATACTACCCTTCCACGGTCTGCCATTTGACCGAGCCCACTAGGAAAACCGCAAAAAACGGTCGATAGGTTTTATGTTAAAATTCCTAGTACTAAAATCCCGAGTAGTTTAAAATCCAGAAAGCCAAAATCTCAAATGAGTCGAAATCCCGAATGGACCAAAATCCTGAAAAATCAAAATTCCGAATGGACTAAAATGTTGAACGTAGAGATGGTAAAATTTCAGAAATTTCACGGTAGTCGCCATCTACAATAGGCGGAAAATCGTGAAATTTCTTGAAATTTCCCATCTCTAGTTGAACGAGAAGAAGTTCCGAATAGGCAAAAATTCCGAATAAGTCAAAATCCCGAAAAAAGAAAATCCCAAATGAACCACAATCCTGAAATCCAAAATCCCGACTAGGTCAGTATCGTTTTGCCGTAAAGCCGTTTTGCCCTAAAGTAAAACATGTACAGACTTGGTTTTCGCGATTATGTTATGTAGTACGAGTTTATTCACATTAAGGCGGTTCCCCTAATTAGGAGGGAACAGTTTTCGGGATTCTTTTTTTTTTGGAGAGAAAACGGCCAAGCTTCATGAAATTTTTAGCATAGATTTATACATAATTTTTTTTCGAAAAAATATTTAAATAATATAATTTTAATAATAAAAAGTAGTTCCGTTTTAACAATTTCTCAAGATTCGTCAGCAAGAAAATTAAGAAATTATGAACTGTATTATATTTTTAGCGATCAAAATAGATTTTTTCACTTAGTTAAAATGAATTATTTACTGACGAAATACTTTTTGTCCTAAAGTAAAACATGTAAAGCCTTGTTTTTCAGGATTAACTTTTCAAACTATCACTGAGAGTGTAAAAAATATGCGATTTTGTATTTGAAGGTAGCACTGATTGATCAATTTGAGATGGTTCTCCCTTGAAACTTTGTCATGTACTGTGTGATAATCTAACAATAAAATCAATTTGATCTCAATCAATTTGATGAAGAATCTTAAATATTTTTCAATTGATTGATCTTGAAGCGGGAAAGTGCATCAAGAGATCCCAATCAAGAAGAAATCACATCCCAAATTAGATAGTGATTCAAAATGAAATTGAAACTTTACAAGGCAGGTTCTCAAGACCCATCGTCTTTTGAAGAATGTGTCGCAAGAGTTGTTCTCTGATTAATTCACCTCGAATTGAAATTTCACTTTTGGTATTTGATGACTATCTTTGAGAAATTAATATGCATGTAAATGCTCCTTTATGGAGGAAGGAACGACAAAGTCACAAGATGTGATTTGAGATAAAAATCTCGGCTGTGTTTGTCGTGTGATTTGATGAAACTCGAAGAAGATTAATATATTATGGATGAGAAATCGACAAAGAATGATCAATTTTAAAACGTTTATATTTCTTGTCAATTTGAAAACATTTTTCCACTGGTTCTTTACATGTTAAACATTCTCCCTTTTGGCTGACGATTGCCTCGAAAAAAAAAAAACAAAATCAGCCACTTGATGTTGGTGAAGCAATTCTCTGGCAGTATCGCTAAAAATGGATAAAATGTGTTAAGTATATGTAATTTGATGGAAGAATTGAGGAGAGTTAAAAATAAAACTAAAGTGCATGGATGTAGGCTGTTTGGTGTCTATATTACAACTTTCATAACTTGTCACTTTGCGAGATATAAATAATATTTTATTTATAAATATAAAATGCCTTCGGGCAATCAAACCACAGATTATGCACACTTTATTCTGGTTTCAGTGCACCGCAATCGTCTATCAAATGGCTTTAACAAGCAATTGCAAAAGGTGATGGTGTTGTTGCATCTGGCGAGATGCATTTTGATTCATCTCGATGAATGCAACCCAAGACGATTACAATATCAAAATGCAACTGGTGATGGCCCCAAAATAAAATCCATGAAATATATACCTTTTTGCCACCGCATGTTGCAACACCTTCTCTATTTTGCCATCTTTAGCCAATATCTCATTGCAAATATCGAAGCCCCAAATCATTCAAACATTTGCCAAGAGATTCTCTGCCAACATGAAAAACTCTGAAGAAATGCGAGACAGGCATAAAAATAATTAACCAAGAAAACCAAACGACAAGATCTCTTTACATTGGCAATGGTTGAGGGGAAGAAGAAGAGACAATCTCGATGTGGTTAATGTCCTTCTGCAATGGGTTTGCAAGAACAAGGGAGAAAAGCCTCAAGTATACACCATAAACAACAGTCAGCGTACCTCAAATGGTATCGGCAGCGATCCATTAACATAAAACAGAACAAACCATCATCGACGAAATTGAGCAAGATAATCTGTGATAAAAGTCTTCTTGGGAAATACTGCATCTCTATCTGAGTTTTATATGCCACTTGTATATTACCTTTATTTTTCGAAGAAGAAAAAAGAATGCACTTATCAATTTCTTTTTATAGGAACGTGATTTTAAGAGGTTATTAGTTAATATGGGATCTGTAACTGAGATCTTACATGAGATACGTAACAAAAGTTGAAGTCATTAAGTCTAGTCAAATTTTTATTATATGGTAGATTTTTATTATTTATAACATCACTGAGAGAAATCCGAAAAAGTTAAAATAACATTCCGGAAATGTTAATTTTACCCTGCAGTATTGATCCGAAAACGGTGTAAATATTACCCTTTTTATGTGTATTATGGATTAAAGTTATCCTTCTATCATGTTGATTTTACCCTTAAAAGGTGTAAAATTAACATTAAAAAATGTTGATATATTTTTACACCCAAAAAGTGTTAAAGTTATGACGAGAAAGAGTTAATCGCATCCTCTTTTTTTTCTCAGTGATGTTACATGAAGCTTAGAAGTATCACTCCTAGTAGTGCTTAAGCGTACAGCTTGCAGATTTATGTTATTTATTTATTTATTTTTTTGTAAGTAATTGTGAGTTAGTAACAGTTATTTAACCGTGTAAGTTTTCGGTCATGATAGGCCTACGGCCTAAGATCCGGCTACAAATAGGGATCGGTCGGGATATAAAAAAACATGTTACATTTGAAAATTAGAAAGAACATTTTTTTTTTAAGAAAATCGCGGGTGAATCAGCGGTGAATCCAAGATGATTTGCTTCAAAATGTCAAAATTTAACGTAAATTTCTCACAATGCGTAGGGGTCTCTAACGTCACTACGGAATTTATGATTTTCGAAACTTATGATATTAACGGTTCCAGAACTCTTCGGATTATTTTTCTAGTCAAAAATATTTTGGAGTATATCGTAAAATTTTGATCCATTTCATCACTTTTACTAATTCGGCGCTACAACCAGTTACTGGAGTTGATCTGATTTAGAACTTATCGTTATTCGAACACGTATCATTATTCTACAATTCCTCACTCTTAATGACTGTAATGAATTGACATCCTGGGCTACGTTATCGGTTTATCGAAGGCTGGGACGGCTCTGTCTCGTCGAAGCGTAGGGCCTGTCCTTCTTAGGGCCTTGACAGACCTAGGATTAGCTGAGAGAGGGCTTAGTGTAATTATATTCGAAATAATGTTTAAACCACGTTTCTATAATATTCCACTAAAAGCCGTCTCTTGGCTTAAGTCGTAAGTCTGTCAAGAACCTTAGACACTTCCCAAGCTGGCTCTTCTTCATCCTTACATATCAGATAACCATCCGATTTGAGCTTATTGAACTTTCGGGAATGCTTTATATTTCATGGCTTTCATTTTTACATTAGTTTACGAACGATTTCAATTGATAGAGTAACTCGCTCTATGATGCAAGCGATGGAAGTGTTTCGGGTTCGAATCTTCTTTAGGTCATAAGGAATTTTCTTGCGTTGTGAGAGCTTCCAAAGCTACCATACTCTTGATTCCACGGAGCAGGAGGGTGACAAGCCGATTCTTATATTAGAAAAACTACAAACAGATCCGAAAATCCCGCTTGAAAGAAGAAAATTTTTGTAGAGGAAGACCTTGTTTCTCTACTAAATATTGTGCCTGCATTATTATTTTTATAATTACTATTTATATATAATTAGTTTCTTACGGATGATTTTGAATTCATCTATACTGATTTAGATTCAAAAATCTTTCGTACGTATTCAAACTTACTCCAATCGGTTTAGAAGACACATATTTTCTTGTGAGACGAAAAACGACGATAAGCGTAAAATCCCTCTGCTGTGGCTTAGGGTAACGTGTGGTATTTCTGAACAAGATGCTTTTCAGGACATAGGGTGAAATGAACGTCTATTGACACTTTAAGAACTCGTGTCAGCACCTATTGACACCCTACTCTGTACCATTTGGGATATGAAATTCGAACATCTCTGTTTATAGTAAAAGGTATATTACAGAAAAAACGTTATATTACTTATATTTTACTAGATACATTAAATAATTTTCAACATTTTGACAAAAGTGTCAATAGAGGTTCCCTGTCGAACAGACGTTCCTCCGACCCTAATATGGGTATTTTAGGACACATAAAAAATCCTATAAATATTAATATTAGGTGAAATTCTTAAAAATCTCACCTACTAACCTACTCCACCTGACAACTTCAGTTCCAAGTCGAATTTGCATCCAATTCGCATTTAAGCTTATTATCAATAGATTTCTTTTTTAATAATTCACTTACCGCATTTTGTTTTACTTCAAAAATTACAATTATATTGATTAATATATTTAAGCAAATAGGGCAAGATAGGGTAATTCTGTATCATGTCTAATTTGGAACCATGAGATTTCCTAACAGTTTTATATGGCAAAAGGAAAAAACAACAAAGAAGTGCTATCAATAGAAAAGTCGTGTAATTCATCATGGTTTTCTTTTTATCTTTGATCATTTGAAACAGTGAGAAAATCTCGGAATTCCAAAATAGACATAATTCCGAATTACCCCATCTTACCCTAAATAAGGAATAGATTTCAAAACAATCTCATTTTTCTCTAATTGAATACTTATCCAATGCTTTTCATTTTAAAAGTTGTTCTTTCTAATCGACAATAAATCTATAAAAGAAATACCCTTGAAATGGCCTACCTCTGGTTTTATCATCTGGATCAAAGTGATGGAGTATGATTTATTTTCATTTCAACAAATAACTTGAACACGGCATTAAAATAGTGAAGAGAAAACATTGGTTGAAGAACGATATAAAAGTAATCGAGAAACTCGTTAAAAGTAAACATTGTAAGGAATCATAAAAGGGGCTGAAGGCTTCTTTTTACTATTTGCCAAAACCTGCTTTTGTTATCATTAACACTTTAGGTGGAACACCTGCATTTTATTATCGTGTTTCATTTGATGGAAATATGCATGTAATACAAAAGAGGTATCATTTGTGAGTCACACGGGTGGATTTTTCTCCAGTGCATCGAAGCACTTGGGATATGGGGGACACATTGAGGAATTTTGATGTTAAATTCATGTTATTCCACTTTGGAGGTTTTGAGTGAATTAATTAAGGAAGAAACAATTCTGTTTCTAAATACCAAAATCATGTTTGTTGGTTCATTTTCTCCAGGGGTATGTTTTAGATGGTTTGTAAACCGATGAGGTTTAGGTATTGACCATATGCGATTCTAAAAAAAAAAAACTGAGGAAGAAGAGGGATAAATAAATTTGAGATAAATTATTCAAAGAGTGAGAAATACATGATCAAGGAATTCTCTCTCGTCCGACAGCAATTTCATTAATTAACACACACAGAACTGTTGAGTATTAAAATTTATTCCATCTTATTTGTTTCTCGCGTATTTTTTTTAGTTTTGAAACTATTTTTTTCTCTTCAGTCTATATTTTGTTTGATTATCTCGATAATAAGTAAATGAGTCACAAAAATTCAGTATAATTAATTATACTTCTCTCCTCATCATGCCGGACCCATTTGGGACTCTCCATACACATAATCGATGCCCGTTGAAATGTTGAAACATTTGACTGATGATGACTTTTTCTATTAATTCCCCAAGCCGCAAATATTTGACCACCCTGATGGCCGAAGTCCGTAGATATTCATGGATGTTTCTTTTTTTCTGTTCCTCCTTCTGCCCTCTGTTTTCCTCAAATCTTCCAAATTAGAAGATTCCAATACCCAAATTGGCACTTTTTCATCTCTTTCCCACAATGACTATTCCTTTAGCAGCCAATGAATCTTAAAACGGACACACGGATGGTTTGATAAAGTCATAAAATTCACCAGTTATGCTGGGAGATGCATCGTGTGAGACAAGAAAAAAAAGTGGGTGATCATCAAAGTCCCAAGAGAGCGGCCCTCAAGTTTGACGGAGGAGCCTTAAGTGACAAAGAAACAAGGAGGACCCCTGGGCAAAATCCTCGATGACTTTTCTGCAATGCATTGTTTGGATTCTTCTTACCGAATAAGTGGTGTTTATTCTATAAATATTTTTCAGAAAAATCTCTTTATTTGCTTGTTCATCTCTTGTCTCCCACATTTATCTTGTTTCACCTCCTGCGAAGATGAACCAGTGTCCGGAGAGCCCATGAAAGTTCATCTTAACCATCTTAACCAAATATTTCAGATACTTACCGTTTGGTTAACACCCGTTCTCCATCACCTCACGAAATACTCTATTTATCTTGTTAAAACAGCGGCTTCTTGTGTGAAGCAACTAGAGAGTTAACAAGTTGTTTTCGGGGGTTTGCATGGAAATTGCTGGTAGATTATTTGGAGAAATTATTACAACAGGTCAGCATGGCGTAGTGTAAATAATTTACATAAGGTGATCTCTAACTCAAATGGTAAAGAGAACTACTCGTGACTGATCAGGAAGCAAAGATGAGAAAATAGAAACACCTAAATTTTAAATTGAGGATTTTTAAAAAAGCCCCAATTCATTTTTTTAAAGTTCAGAAATACAAAAAAAACATATTTTTTTATTTCATCTTTTGGTTATTAATTGTTTTGTTTTTGTTATTCATATTCCAGCGTGAATGGCGGTTTAACATCTAAAAATCATCCTAAAATTGTTGCGAGCGCAACATATTTAAATTTAAAACTGTGGAGTGTGTTGCCCTGCTGAGGCGACGAGGGCGCTAGCGACGAGGAGAGGAGGTAGAAAATCAGTAGCAGCTGATAAGTAAAAGAGCGCCAATCGGGCTTTTCACCACTGACCGCCGAGGAGGCAACATCAATCACCTCGCCCATCTCCACCAGCCCAATCCCCAGCAGCAACACCATCATCACCACCAAGCATTGAAGCCACTGAAGCCACCGGGAGCCCCCAAGAACACCAAGCCCAATGCTGAGCTTTCCGGAGTAACCTCTGCCACATCCACCTCTCCCAAATTCCCATCTCAACCTCCGTGGGAGTGTTCTCACCGGAGAACACAGGGGAGTGTGGGACATAGTCCTTGCCCCGAACGTGGGACCTGAAGGAAGGAAGGAACGGAGGGAATAGAAGGGAGGAACTTTTAAATGAACCAATTTAAGATTATTGATGATTAGAGACGGTATCCAAGAATAAAATAAAATCTTTGGCAACTTATAGATTCTTTGATCACCGCTCACCCTTATTAAGGGTTTAGTGTGTCAAACTAAACAGACATTTAACATTATGAAGTCAACCCGATACAGTATAACCTTCTCTATCACTACCTTTTTCCAAGTTCTGTAACATCATCATTTTGCATAAGCTCCCATTCAAGCCTCTACTCTGATAAAAATCGCTCGTAAAAGTTTTGTAAAATCTCGTTGCCCCATATAGAAAAGTAACGAGATGTTTGGCTACCCCTGTCGCCATAGGGATTTTTGTAAAATCTTTTCATTTTCAACAAGATATCTTGTTGATACCGGATACTGCACATATTTTACTAATAATATACAAAATCTTGTAAAAATTTTGTCAGTATTCTTTTTTTTATTCACCAAAAAATGACGATTTTGTAGTCGGTAATGGTCTCCAAAGTCCTATTTAACCATTTCCTGCTCACAGCATACCGGCGCATAATTGCTATATATAACAAAAGGCATGAAAATCGTGATTATTATATCCACCAAATTGATAAACAATTTGACAGAAAATATTCTAAGACCATTTTGAGAGAAAGGGATAAAAATGAAAGAGAAAACGATATATTTTGCAATGCCATCTATTGAGAAATTTCCATGAAAACGAGATTTTGACAAAACTTTTACAAGAATTTTGTTAATTAAATTTGGTGGATTCGGTTTTAACAAGAAATCTTGTTGAAAATGAAAAGATTTTACGAGAATCCCTATGGCGACAGGGGTAGCCAAACATCTTGTTACTATTCCATATAAATTGACTTATTTTACAAATTTTTTACGAGATTATTTACGAGATATTTTTTTCAGAGTATCCTCTGAATATTGCATACACAGTTAAAAAAATTAACACTATTATAGTGTGTAATCTTTCACACGACTATTATAGTGTTAAATTTGGAAAACTGTTTAATTTACAAAAAAATATTTAAAATGCTGAATTTCAAGATGTTGAATTTGGATTTGTTGAATTTTGAAAGTTTTTGAATTTTTTTTATGCGTAAACTAAAAAATTGTTGAATTCTGTTTATTGTTGAATTTTCTTTTCATTTCGAAGATTTTAATTTTTTGTCCTTTTTTTGACATTTCTAATGCTTTTCCTATACTCGGGCCTCCCCCTCCCTAATGCGAAATAATTACATCTGATGCTCGGATCTTCACGATATACTTATTATACATATAAATATTTGATGTTCTATATGACTTTTGCTCAATGAAAAACATCTCGACTGAAGTAAAAGTCTTAAATGGCAATTCAACAATTTTTACTCAACTTTTGTTGAAAAATTCAACAACTTTAGTTGAAATACACAAGGCAGCAAATTGTAATAGTGTTAATTTTTGATCATGTGACAAAAAATACCATAAAGTTGTGTATTTTTTTCACACAATAATAATGTGAAAGAATAAAATCATATTATAATAGTGGTATTTTTTAGATTTTTTCAACAGATTTAAATCACGAAACATTGTTAAAAAATGTTTATGACAATATTTGTGAGAAATTTTTCACAGATCGCAATTAAATAATTAATTTATCCGACTTCAATTAAAATTTTACACATTTTCAAATTAAACAATATTATTGAAAATTTTTCAACTATAATAGTGGTAATTTTCAATCACGTGACAATAAATTATCAAAGCATGCTGTATTTTTTAAACATTTTCAAATTAAACAACTAAAATGGTCGATTTTGCACTATTATAGTATTAAATTTTACACATTTTTTTTTACTGTTTAGCGTACTGAATGCCTATCTGATTGAGATGCTTATACTTTTGTAAATAATGTCTTGTTAGAAGATTGGTAACAATGACAATCGATGCCGTAGTTCATCCCGCTTGAAAGACTTTGAACATATCTTTTCTTGCGGAGGCAGACAAAATCCCGAAAGCCAAAATCTCGAACGCCAAAATCCCGAATGTTCAAAATCCTGAAATGGATGAAATTATATGGAGAATAATGTGTAGAATAATTTCCCAAGCCACATAAAATTTCCCTTTGCCTCGATCAAGCGCGGGTTCAATAGTTGGTGTACCTATGACACTTTTAGCAATTCGGGATTTTGGCTTTCGGGATTTTGGAATTCGGGATTTTGGCTTTCGGGATTTAGGCTTCCAGGATTTTGACCGGGACCCCTTGACGTGGCGGAGAATCTAGACGTGGGCTGCTAATTTGGATATTCTAAAGCCCAAAATAGATACAAGGATCGGCTTAGGGATCAGCTCGAAAAATTAGGATTGGTGTCAATATGGTCAGAGATCAGACTAAAATTCGGGAGATCAGGCTGGGCTTCTAAATTTACTAGGTCTAGTGAAATTTACGACATAGTGTAATAGCGACATCAGCGCTAGGGGCAAAAATTTAAAAGTTCATTTTGGGTGTTTTTTGGGTGCTTTTCAAAATGTCAGTTGGGTAAAAAATATGGAGAGTAATGGTACGTAATAAAGCAAAATCTTTAACCCTTTAACGACGAGATAGTTTTTGCGGACCGAAAATCAGCAATAAAAAAGAAACCAATGAACAAAACCAGTAAAAGGTCTTATATCTGGCCTTCGAAAAGCCAACAGAGTTTCATTTGGTATATTTTTAGTCTCTATGAACGATAGGGACAAAAATAGCCCAAAAATTTAAGTAATTTTTCTGACAATAGTAATGAATAATAATTTTCAATCTAATGAAAAATATTATGTATGAGTATTGTAGTTTCTTTTCCCGAAACGGTTTTGCTTAAAAAAAATTGAAAGAGTAAAAAATATTAAAAATTAATTTTCAATATGAGAATTTAAAAATTCGTCATTTTTTAGCTCAAAAATGTACTATATAGCAAATACCTAGAGACTTCCAAAAAATATCCTAGATTCCTTCAACCTTCTACTTTGCAAAACGTACAAACATAAGGGAAAAATAACTTTAAGTAGTCAGAAAAAATTATTTTCTTTATGGGACACCGGTGTTCCAATCGTCCTTAAAGGGTTAAACGCTTTAAAATTTGAATAATGGGAAGATTCGAATGCTACTATCTTCATTCGCTTTCAAAGTGTGCACATCTAATAAAAATTATTCAAAAGATGCTAATCTTTAATTCTAAATTTTCAGTGTATGATAAAATTTGGGCTGATCTTTAAGCTGGGGGCTGATCTTTTAAGATTTTGCGACATTGCGTACCATTACTCTCCATGTTTTTTCACCCAATTGACATTTCGAAAAGCACCCAAGAACACCCAAAGTGAAGCTTTTTATTTCAGCACTGGCGCTGATGTCGCCTAATCCCCTTAATTTCACTAGACCTCATGAATTTAGAAGATCATCCTGATCCTCCAAATTTTAGGCTGATCCTTGAGTGTATCGACACCAATTTGTGTCTATTTTGGGCTTTACGCGGTTGAAAATGAATGAATGAATAAAAGAACTTGGGTGATCTAAATTCATGGATGTGGTGTAACTAAAAATTATCTTTGGCTTTGGGTGGAGATTATCCTGAAAGTCTTATTGTATCTCTGCAACAGAGTATTTTTAAAACTAAATCCATAGTGTAGTTTAAAGATTATTTTTACTGGTATTTCATTTTATGCATAATAAAAATAATTGAAACTTATTAAAACGTAAATGGAATTTTACTATTGTTGATATATTTTCAAATTATTTTGAACAGTGCAAATTGTTTTTTTTTTAGCAATTGTGCTCAGTTCTCTAGAAAACTCAAATCAATTAAGGATAAGAGAATATTTTCGAGTAATATACAAAATCACTTTCCTCTGTGCACGAAAATTCTTAGAAGTTGAATTATAATGCCTCAAATTACTCTATTATCGAGGTAAGCACTCAACAACTCACACAGGTGGTATGTGGTAAGTGGCCATTTGGGGCTCTTCTTCCCTCTCGGCGGAGAATTGCCTCTTGTTTGTATGTTAATTATGTTTGCCCACCCTGTGAGTTTATATACATAGCATTTTGTGAAGAAGAATTTATGTGGTTTATACACAAATATGGGCACACATTTCTCAAAATCATAATATTGAAGATATGGTAATAAATACTCTTGTGGGTATATTTTATAAATATTGTGTTTAACAAAAGCAACATGCAGACAAGATGAGACGGTGTTATAAATAAATTAACTCTCATAAAAATTCCTTAATCATGAAAGTAAAGAGCACTAATAAGAAATCTCAGCATTTTGATTTATTCACACTGTATATCATAAATGAGTTGGTAAAGTATTCTTACAAGAGATGCGCAAAGTATATGTTTGAGTGTGATCTCAATCTTTTCAGCGAGCATTATAAATTGTGATACAAATATGCATTAGTTCTTTCATTGAAAATTCTTATTGAGTATTGAATAAATGAGTGCCATTCACTAATTTTATAATTACCATGAACTATTATAAAAGCAAATTAGCTAGTTAATGTGTTTCTCTAATTTGAACTTTCATTGCAGAAGTTGACAATATCAATTAAAAAATAAAGAATGGTCAATTAATTAAAAATGCAGATTTATTAATTGAATCAAATATACAAATTAGAGATAATTAGTTGGAACATTTACATATTGCAGAGTAGAGTGCTTTTTATTGTAAACAAATCTAGAACAAATGAATTGTTGCTCAATATCAGGTTTCTTGTCTAATTCGGCATTGATGTCTTTTGTATATTTAATGCAGAATAATCTGTATTTGCTGGGGAAAAATTGCGTGATTTCATTGACATAATTTTTGTATATATAATCAATTGAGGTATTACTTAGAGAGATTGAATAAATTTTAATAATATTGAAATCCTGTATAGGGGACGAAGATGTTTCAAAATGATTTTCACTTTAGTCTCGTCCATTAAGAAGCACCCATTTGGAAGAACATATTTGTTTTATTACTCACTCAAATGTTTCTTTTTCTATATACATATATATTCCATTCTGATTGTCTATATAGCAATGTTCATCTTTCGTCAGGCACAAAGTGGACCTTACTTTATTTGTGGCAGAAGGTTTACTTCACAGCTAGACACATTCGAGCTTTAATATGTTATTTATCGACAAGAGATCAAACATGGTGATTGTGTGTTGAACAAAGGAATAAAAGAGTAACGACGTAATAATGATGACGAAATGGTGGTCATTTGTTGAAACTCTTAAGAGCCATAGAGAAGACCACTTCTTTTGTGCTGTGTTTATTTTATGATGTCCTCCAAGATCGAAAGAGAGTGACCAATGGCCATCTCAAGAAGTGAGTCATCCTTGAGATGATGCATTTCGGAATGTATTTTCTGGGAAAATTATCTTTTTTTTTTCTACTGTAGGTGGTGTAAAGTTTTTCCTTTTGATTCTAACTCCCTCTCCCTATGAGGTTGAATTTTTTACAAATAAAGTTAAAATCCCGTCGCAAGACATCACTCGAGAAACTCTTCTTGTGCACTCTAAGGGTCCTGTCACCAAATGTTGGCAACCTTATCACCGGATGAGAATTGAGGTGAAGTCCCTTGAGATAGACGTACGAAGGAGAAAAATGCAGAAATTCATAATAGATGGAATGTTGAGATTGTATCCATGAATTCCTTGCTGCGACGAGTGTGGGATTTTGAAGAAAAAAAAGGTTTCTTTTAAAAATCCGTAATTTCTTACCGATAAGAACACAAGAAATTCACCGCTCCGCACTATCTCTTTGCCCTGGGGGAAGGGGAAAGAAATTTACCCTGAAACTTATTGCCTGGAATGCTGTCTATTTTCACACAAATTCTCCCTGTCTTATCAGAGCGCAAGGTGGACAAGAATAATTGGCATTTTTTATACTTTCCCTTCATCATCCATAGATAAATGGGCCACACGATAAGGGGGTGATTCAGAACTAAGAGCTAAACACCATTAGAGACCTTTGGAGTTTGTTTGAGCTTGTCAATAAAATTATGGAGTCATAATTCAGGAGATGATAGCTGAAGCATAAAAGATCATTCACAGAAAAACTTTTAGTGAAGATGGACCTGAGTAGCGTCATTTTCAGTCAAAGAATTCATTCATTCAGCTTAGCTTACGAGAGGCTGTAGAGATAAATTGCAGGATTATTCACATATTTATGATAATTACGGAATGTACATTTTTAAGTGAGGTTAAAAGGAATATGAATAATTGGCAATTTTCATCATAGAGGACAAAAAGAATATGCCTAGGGGAAAGTACACTCCCTTCGAACGTTCATGCCTTCGAATAATGCGAATTTTCTTTTAGTTTTCCTAAGAGACTTACACATTTCTATTAAATATTAATTGGCTTTTCATCAATTGTTGATAATTCCGTGTTAATGTAAATCTCTTACGAAAAACACAAGAAATTCATATTATTCGAAGGCATGAACGTTCGAAGGGAGAGCACTTTCCCCTAGTGGCAAAAATTAGAGGCCAGTAAGATATCTTGTGAGGGGAGGGGGGTTACTGAATATTAGAAGTAGATATCTCACATTTTACGTGATTCAAGCCAACAACAAACTGAAAAACTGATCTTAATACATTACCACTTTACTTTTGAGCAATAGAATTTAATTTGAGCAGTAAAGAATTAAATGATGGTCATTAAAATTCAGTTTTCTAGTACAGTGAGATTTACTGAGATTCATGGAGAAATATTAAAATTTTGATAAAACTTACAAAAAAACAAGTGAGATAAAGACGTTACGGCAAATGCTGATTAGAAAAAAAGTTGTATGTAAATTTGTCGTAACTTCACCAAAAATGTAAGTTACGAAAACTATAGGGGAAAGTGCTCTCCCTTCGAACGTTCATGCCTTCGAATAATGTGAATTTCTTGTGTTATTCGTAAGAGATTTATACTAAATTATCACGGAATTTATCAACAATTTATGGTAAGCTAATTAATATTTAATAGAAATGTGTAAGTCTCTGAGGAAAATTAAAAGAAAATTCACATTATTCGAAGGCATGAACGTTCGAAAGGAGAGTACTTTCCCCTAGTAGTAAACTTTTTTTTTAATTAAGGACACTTACCATAATTTTTATTTAAAATATTATTTTTTATAATGGTTAAAAAAAAATTTCTTTTTTTAATGCGTTTAATAAACAAAATTACGCAGGTTGCAAATATATCGGAGAAAAACAAAATCCCAAATGTTCAAAATCCTGAAAAGGATGAAATTATATGGAGGATAATGTGTAGAATAATTTCCCAATACATAGAAAATTTCCTTTTGCCTTGCTGGCGGGTGTAATCATGGGAGTAGCTATGACGCTTTTAAGAATTCAGGATATTGGGGTTTGGGATTTTGGCTTTCAGGATTTTGACCGTGCTCCAAATATATCTATCTCAGAATCGCAAAAATGAAGTTACGACAAATGCTGGTTTAACTGACGATCTATCACCGTTTGGCCTCTAGGTCGGTTACAGCCAGACAGATAAAACGTACAAAGATTGTATCATCGTATTTCTCTAAACTTCAGAATTCCAAAATTTTGGAAAAAATATGCTTTGTGGGAATAAAAATAAACGTACGACAACAGTCGATGAAACCGACAATATTATGAACTCCTATAATATTTCACAAACTCTATACAGTAGAACCCCGCTATAGGCCATCGCTCTATAGTCCACAATTTAATGACCATTAATTTCAAAACACTGATTTTAAGTTAGATTATGTTCTTTTAGTACGCGACATGCAATTTTGTCATAATTATTTTAATATTTTTGGCAAACTTAATTGAGTAGTTGTGATAATTATGATTCATAATGAAGAGAGCGAGGACAAGTACCACAATCGCAAAGAAAGTGGAAGCCGTCGAGTAATTTCAATACTAAAAGTCGTTGATAATTTTAAAAAATGACATGGACTAGTGCGACCCAAGTGTTAAATCTGGAACCAAATATGGACTATAGCGAGGCTTTACTGTATATTGTTCCCTACTGGAGATTTAATTTAAACGGGTAACTTAAACGGATGTTTTAGTTACTCTAATTTTTTGTATTAAAAAAAATCTTGATCTTGGTGGGTTTCTTAAAAAAAACCTTTCAATTTAAATTCAAATGAAATTGAAATAACATTACGATATTAATTTGTTACTCAAAAAATACCTCATTCTCATTTAGCAAAAAATTCTTTGATAAAGTACTTTAAAAATTCTAACATCCACAACTTACCACAAGAAAAATTCTTTAATAAACGTTAATGCACACTTTCGAATAACCTCCCAGGTGAGCGAAAAAAAGCCTTATGTATCTGCTGAAAGATATTGTTAAAGGAGGTAAGAGAGAGGTTGAGGCCAACAGAAAAAAAATCAAGAGCGCGATTTTTGTGTATTTTTGTGGCCCAATATTCACGTCCATCTACCGAAAATATCATAATTTACGACTATAATGATCGTTGTTTTAGTTTCTTGGGAAAGAGAGTCATCTCTTAATGCGATGTCCATGAGTAAGGAATGCCAAGATGATGATATATTCTGACGAACGCCGAAAGTACTTTTTTATCACACAGTTTTGGCCTCTCCATCGGCAACACTGATAAATACATCCGGAGTGGTTGGGATTGGGTATATGTATACATATATGCATGTAAGCCGCGAGGTGGTTGCCACAATGAAATGACAATTTAAGCAGAAACCAATTTACAGGGAAGAAACGTGCCGACACTGACTTAATTTAGTGCTTCACTCAAGAACTCACAAAATTGATTCATAACAATTTGTTCTATTGGATCTGTGTGAGGTTCTTGGTTTGGAACAGTGGTAAAAACACCACTCAGTCAAAAACGTCCGATAAATTAGGACTTGAATGAGATTTCCGAAAAAAGAGACCCTCATTTTATTGTTGCTCATTTGAAACAAGGATTTTTTTCATGCAAAATTACCAGGGATTCGGTGGTCATTCATGTTTGAGATAGAGAAGAGGGAGGACAATTACGATAAAAACAGTTTGGTTCGGAAAGTACTTCCTTCGATTTATGCCGGCTTCAGACTGGAGGTTTAGCCCAGTTCCCAAAGGTTCCAAAAATCTAAATAACAAGGAATTTTATTGATTTTTAAAAGTCAAATGAATCATTTGCCCTTGTACTTTATTCCTAAACAACAGTTTTCAAAAAAATCGTGCCTAATTAGGAATTAGAAGAGTTAAGCCAGATAGCTAAGTCTTAGGTCTGAAGCCCGTATTATATATGGTTAAATCGACATAATCTCAGGAAGCATTAAGATATTTCCTTAAAGTCAGTATGAAAGGCTAAATTAAAATTATCATAACAAATTCATAATTAAAGGTCATAATTATAAAGGTTAAGAAGACTGAAAGAATGACTTCTGTAGACCTGTAGATTTCGACTGATACAGTCGGGTAGGAAGTTTCAAACCCTCTCATTTAAACTAAATCTTTGTAGCACGAATGCTATAAGTGCCACACTAGAACATGCTGGACCACCCTTTATAGTTTAGCCTCCTGGAATTGAGCTCCATTACCCATTCCAAGGTAGCCACGAATCCAGCGTTCTCTTCGCTTCATTGGTGAAGATCGTCTGAGGAGTTGATTCGATTATGCCCTCGGAATAACTCGTCGACCATTCACAACCCCATCTAGCGGAACTATAGCGATATCGTAACTTGAGGTTAGCTGTCGTTTAGCACCCCTCAAGTCACCACCCCAGCTGAACCGTGATTGGTACCGTTGGCTTAGAAGAGTCTTCGTCAGGACGGGCTTTCCCCATCCAACTCGTTCACAGAAACTCGTTCAGTGAATGGTAAAGAATAACAAAATGTTCATCTGGTTTAACAGATATCCATACACGAAAATTATGAAAAAAATCTTTAAAGCTGTTCTGAAAATAAATTAGTAAAAAATATGGAATTAATGATTAAGGAAAGGTGAGGTAGCGATAGAAAGAAAAATATTGGTTTATGGGAGCCTCCGTAGAGCAGGAAGTGAAATCATTGATTGATTAACTTTAACACTAGTACGGCGTGGACGGTAAAATAAACAAACACTGCAATGTTATTTTACCTCTAACTTTCGATTTTTGGAAATCTGAAGTATTGATAAGTTTCTTAAAGTCGCACTGTTTGTGTTCCATGCTTCTGTCTATCCGTCCATCAGTTGTAAAATCTACAGGCCAAAGGATGGGAAATAACTACTTGAGATCTGATTCATAAGTCGTCCTGATAATTCCAACGTCCTTCACTTTGCCGAACTTCTCCCTTTTTTCAGCAAAACCAATTTTTTTTAAAGAAATCAGGAAATTCATCGTTTTAATATTACCCTTCAATCATTTCTAATAACGGTTTTGAATGCCTCAGAGGAAAAGGACCATTTAGAGGGTATATTTATTATCCGCTTAGGCTAGGTTTGTGTCCTTTAATAGGGGGAATTCTTGAGTAAAAAAGTTACTGAAACTACAATATCTATAAACGAATTTATACCATTGCAGTTGCATTATTATTTCTTATATCTTATAGATTATACTTAGCTGATATTAATTACATTCTTTTAATGCAGCCTAAATAATCTTTATAAGCTGTAGGATTATTTAAAAGTGTTCTGCTTTAAAGGTTACTGGTTTTCTTTAGATAAAAAGTTGTTGGTGATCGAAAACTCAAACTCAATTTCGAATATTAAATCTGGGGTGACATGATAACTCATTTTCGATACTATCGACTGTCGATTCTGAAAAATTAAAACGATAGCTGCACTTCCTGTAAGTAAAATAGATGTTTATCAACAGTCTTATTCTTTTAATAATGTCGCAATGAATGACTCAAGAATGCATAAAAAGTTGACATTCACTAAATCTAACAGATATAGATTTATCGATTCTATCGATTCGATAGTGTCGAAAAGTTATCATTCCACCTTTAAATTTTCGCGTAAAGTACAAAAAAAATCATTAATTGTTTCAGAAAGTATTAAAGGGTTTTCTCGTGGAATTTCGCTTTTTGGAGAAACTACGAGTTATGGGGCAGAACGAGTCCTTACACTTTTCCCAAAAAAGAAATCTTTATATCTTTCGTACATACATCCTAGGATTCTGAAGCAGTAATAACTGATTTTTTTTGTATCAGAAGAGGTCTTTAACCATAATCAAACACTAGGAGGTCACTATAAAAAAAGGAATTTTCAAAGTGAACATGAGCAGTTCTCAGCAGACTTGGTGGTGAGATTGGTGGGCAAAGAAGATTAAGATGAAGAGGATCGATCATCAGCTAAAGCATATTATTGGGAGTAGCTGAATGACGGTGGTTATTGGTATACGAAGGGTAGAAAAATTTTTGGTGAGTGGAAAATAAAGAAATTATCAAGAATCTAAACATACAGCACACAATCTTTGGCTCATTCTAAACAAGAGCGGCAAGTCTTTTATTTCCCCATCATCATCATTTTCTTTTCTTCATCATCTCTCTTTCCCATTCTTGGGCTTCCTTGCGGACTCTATACCTTGCTTTTGTGCACACTTTTCGTGGCTCTGCGGTGGGCCTCTCAACTCCTGGGAGGTTTCGGGAATCATGGGCTGTTGAAAAAAAGAGGAAAAGAAGGAGAGAATGAAACAATTGTGGGGATTTGTTTTGTGAATTTGTAAATTTATGATGTGGAGATCACACAGCACACAATTTGAGAAAAATATCATTTTGCCAGACACGCAGATGCCACCCCGTTTGCCCCCTAGAACTGAGGAACAAGCCAAAACCAAGGGCTCATCGTGCTAAGAAGTCACCTCGAGGACCATTCTCAGTTCTGTCTTTTCTGATCAATTCAACTTATTCATAAACACTTGAAATGGCTGCTTTTGAACATTTTGAGTGACTTGTGTGGAACTTAGGGGCTTCCTGAACAGGCGTGAAAATTCGATTTGGTACGCTTGTCATAAGCTTACATAACAAAACATCCACTTAAACTCTGAATAACCTGGCGCTTAAGACATTGTGATATTTAATTCGAATAAATAAATCAATTGTTATTTTACAAAAATACACAAACAATACAAATCCCATAAAAAGTGAGGCTTTAAAATTAATTTACCACACCGAATTGGTCTTCTATGAGACGTATGAGACTGTGAAATTTAAGAAGGAAAAGGAAACTGAAATAATCAAGGGGTTAGCAGCTCATGCTATATTTTTCAGTAGAAAAAAGTTAAAGTTTTTCTTTCTACTGTAGGTCTGCAGATTTTTTCTGATATTAAAGATGTTAGAATTGCATTCAGTGAGCTTTAGAATACTTAACTCCAAAGGGTATAGTAATTTCACTAGCGAGAAAATGTAGTTCCTCAATAGAATATTAAATTTGATTAGACTTGTCAAGAATTAATATCTAGGCTTTGAAAGCTTTCTGTATTTCATTACTTCGGATTATAATCTATTAGTTTTTTACATCAATGTAAATGCATAGGATCATTTCCTTTATTCATCTTAGGATATCTTCGCCCAAAATAGCTTAGTGCCCAAAATTGATTAACGGATTACGAATTACGACTATTAACGGATTCAGATCTATCAGATTTTCAATAACTTTCCAACGAATTCAAACATGATATCAATCGGTTGAGAAACGCGGCCTATAGATCCTGTTTACTTTTGATCTTAAAAATCGTTTTTAGGATTGATTCATCGGTATTCTCGTATATAAGCAAAATGTCCTGCCGAAAAGTCGCACGACGCGTTTTCGAACATTCCTAAAATACATGAGAAATACGAATTAATTATGCACACTTTAACGATTCATTACTGATACTGATTAAATTCGATGCAAAAGCAAATTTAAGCAAATCGGTTGAGAAATAAATCCTCCTACAAAAGTGATTAAATTTTTAGCCTTCCAAAATTCGATATCGAAATATGTGTCTAATATGTGTCTATGGACGAAATGTTCACCATGACTATGAATATGTTTCAATAGTGTCTTGGATAAGATAAAAGGTAAATGGAACTCTATTTACACAAAAAGTCGTTGATGTTCGAAGAAGTCAAATTCAATTTCGAATTTCCATACTAGGGTAAGTGTGCCAAATTTCGGCATAGTTGATATATAATATATATATAATAGCACCGAAGTCCTAAGTTTGAAATGCATTATTTTTAATTCATATTGATATTTTTTGTTACTTCCTTTTCGGGAGGGTTGTGTGGAACTTTGAAACCTACTTTAACATCTTTCTTTTCTTTAAATCACTTCCTAAAATATTGAAAAATTAATACTAATATGGACATTGATGATAATTTGGGTAGTATTCCGGCCACTTTGAGTGAAATACCGGCCACCTTTTTTCTGGCCATCTTTTGTGTCGCAACGGATAGAAAATTTCAAAACGTCAAACGGAACCTTTTCCACATCATCGTTTTCATAGAAGCTATGTTTTTTTCTCTGGATATTGTAGAATTCAGAAATTGAAAAAAAAACACAAAATGTATAAGAAATTTAGGAAAGCAAGAGATATTGCCGGAATACGCAACACTACCTCACCAGAGAGACGCTCACAAAGTATCTACTTTTTTACGCGAAATACAGGATCTAGCTGGGAAATATCACCCGAAATTTAAAGATTGATTCACTATTAATATAGACAGAGACAATCTCTAATGAAAATTAATCAATTTTCATGAAAAACACTGAAGAAAAACCTTCTGCACTTCACCACAAATCGCAAGACTGCTAGAAACACAATCGATCTGTTACATTTTTTGTAAGACTCTTTACAACTGAGTTTTTACAACGCAATTTAAATTCAAATTATACCTAGAATTTAACGGTCTTTGTTTTAATACATCTTAAAATGAATAAATATTTAAAAGCAAAATGAATTCATTGACTATTCGAAGATTACATACATAATTTTATTTAATTTATTTTCATGGCCGAAATTACACTCAATGTGGCTGAAATTAGTAGCTGGCCGAAATTTGGCACACTTACCCTAAATTTTCGAACAAGATGGGGAAAAATTATGAAATATTGCACTAAAGAGCTCGCAAAAGGGTTACTCACTGATTATGGAGTGATTAAATAATGGAACAGAAACAATAAAGAATTAAAGATTAAAGAAACAATAATATCAGAAGTAGCTTTTTTGGCTTTTCAAATAGATCTTCGAATTTTTCAAGATCTATTTGTGAATGATAAGAATGAAAAGATATGAATGATATTGAATGATAAGAAGAGGGGTTAAACAGTCGAAACAAGAACCAATACAAAGAAAATTCATGCTAAAAATATGTTCAAAAGAAAGATTTTTCTTTTTCATTTCTCATAGGAATAGTATCATAATTGTGCAAAAAATAGTTAAAGCTTAGAGTTATTGATATGAAATATCTATTCTCCTAGGGGAATGTAGGTATGATTCGTTCAGGTGAGCATTTGCAAACAAAGAGAAAATTCGAAAATTCGCATCGTTTGAAAAATCGCTGATGCGAACCATGTCTACATCCCTTTATAAATAAATTAGAATTAGAACAGTCTACAAAGTTGTTAATGCTGTTCACCCCTCAGCCAAAAGCTCTGTGAGAAATCCCACGAAGCCGAGGATATAAAAAGAGTTGTTAGACCAATTTATATAACTTTATGTAGTGTTTCAATTCCTCTCACATGGTCCTTGTTTAGGTTGGGTAAGATGTTAAATAAGATGATACTCAAAATCTCATTAATTTTGATGCACTTTTATGTTATGTCGTTTCATCCCATTCACAATTCCAACGCAGTGGCAGTCTGTAATATCTAATTTACCGAACCACAAAATAATATGTTACAATCCACAGAGACATTTGTCATAATTACAGGAATGCTTCTTTATGAAATTCCCCTTGTTTCTTGCGCTTTGTTTGGAATCCTCCAATTCCAACACTGGAAAATCACACGAAGAGACCTCTATATTCTTGATGATCTTTTCCCCACATATATGGGATGCTCTTTTTTTGTGGGGGCTTCTTTTTGGCCTTTATGAATGTGTTGAGATAATTGGAGTCTAACCTGAGCATTTTTTCCTTTCTTTCTTTTATTATTTACTTTTAGATTCCTTTTCGCCTCTTTTTGCCAAACAAAAAACCACACTTACACTGTTTCCCCCGAGGAGATGAGGCATTCCAGACCTCCAGTCTCGCTGGGTCAAAGAAGAAATATAAAAATGAATTATAATGACGATGACTTTGCGAATAAGTGCCTTTTGCCTTGCTCTTGGAGATTTTTCCACAAAACTTTTTAATGTTTTCAGTGGCTTTTTTTTAGTCCTTCGAGGTGGTTCTGTGGGAAAAGGGATGGACCCAAGATGGAATGAGCTTTGGAGACTGTGGGAAGTTCTTAGGGACTGTTGCTTTTTATAGACACAGTGGCAATAAAACTGCAAAACTAAAAAAATTGCATTGTCCTCCTTCTTTAATTGAATTGGGCACTAAAATGTCAAAATTAGAAAATATTTTTCTATGTTGGATTAAATTGAAATTTTAGGATTAGCGTCATTGTAACTTTTAATTAAACATGTGATTCTACGAAATATTTTATTCTCATGAAGTTTTCTGATTAGATACGGCTTTAAAGCAAGTATTATAGGCTTTCAAAGTTTAATGTGCGTAGAACACTTTTTTACTAAAACGTCATAATTTCTGGTTCTTAAAAGTGTAGAAAAGAGCACGCTACCTTCGAACAACTTGAGCTTCGGACAACTTGATTTTTTTCCTATGTTTCTTATCGATTTCACTAATAGTTTCTTTTTCTGGAAATGTGAGGCATACAACTAGCTATTAAAAGATAATATTATAATGGCTGAAATTAATTTAAAACACATTGAAAAAAATTAATTGTTGAAAGCATGGATCCTCCGAATTTAGCGCACTTCCCTCTAATGTATTTCTAATATTAAATAATAAAATAATAACCATATACTGAACAAATTAAGAATATTTTAAAAAATTTTTAGAGTATATAGCAATATTATCATCTTTGCTTTTAATTTCTCGAATAAAGCAATTTTTTTTAATATTATTTACAATTTTTTAACATCGGAAAAGATCGTTTTCCAGACAGTATCTTATAATTTTAATCGATTTTCTGATTCTAATCGGTTAACGATATTTCTTTGATGATTAAATTATGTTATTATGTTTTTAAATACATTATGTTGAGCTTAACCTTAATCAAGAAATAAAAGCCAAATTTGCTCATCATATTTTCTTAAATACATTACAAATAAGATTGTTTATTGTTACTTATTAATTCACAATAGTATTAGGAAATAAATTAATTAATGAGAAAAATTCTTATAATCAATCTGGTGATTTTATTATTTAGATTTAATAATTTAATATATTTATTAAATAATTTTTGAAGAGGCCCCACTATATGAATCAGTACTATATGAATCATCCTGAGGTAAAAACTTCAAATTTGTTATATGTAACTTTTAATATGTAATTTTTTTTTAATAAAATTCTAATATAAAATTTTTTTGAGTAACTATTTCGAACATTTTATTTTACGTTATATTTCGTTAATTAATCCGATATATCCATAGTTAGTAGTAAGTATAGTACTAAGTTAGTAGTATATTTTAAAAGCTAGTCTTCAGTCACACATTTTTTGAAAAAATAGGTAAGATTCATTAAATGAATATGGGAAAAATTTAAAGTGTTCGAAGCCTGAAAACCTTCCCCTAAATTAAGTCAGATTCTTAGCAATCTCAAAGAAAACTTTCAAAGAAACCGGTTCATAGCCGATAACTAATTTTTATCCGAAAATCGATACTTTTAAAACAATTTTAGAGGATCTTTTGAATGATATATTAATCGGTTCAAATCGGTTGAGAACCGGTAAATGGTAAATGATGCACGAAAGTACTTCTGAGGTATATTGAATCTAAGTCAAGAGTTCGAGCATTTCGCAAAGCCTGGGACGCTTTGCCACCCCTTTTTTATTCAGGGATGGGGTTTTCTCGTAAAATCGACTAAAATGAAGCTCACTGAATGCAATTCGAATACCTTTAATTTCAGAAAAATTCCTTGTGACTTAAAGAGGATTCGAACTCAGGACAATTGAATCATAGAGTGAATATTCTATTTACCACTTGATTTTTTGAGTCAAATAGGGTAAGTGTGCCAAATTTGGGCATAGTTGCATGCAAGCGCCAAAGTCTCAAGTTTGAAATGTAATATCTTTAATAGAAATTGATTTTCTTATTCCTTCTACTTAAGGAGTGTTTCTTAGGACCTTGTAGACAGTTATCGTCTTTATTTACTCTAAAATCATTCTTAATACATTTTAAAATGAATAAAAAATGTAGACATAGCTTTGGTGCCCTATTTCGGCCACCTTCATTCTCATAGTTCCTTGCCCTTCAGGAATTCTTCCAATGCCTTTTTCACGTCATCTCGTTTGTCGAAGCTACATTTTTTATTATTCTTTTGCATTTTATAATCTTTCGAGTATGTAAAAAATTAAAATTCATATAAATTCGAGGAACAAAAAATGTGGCCGAAATTGCAAGCTGGCCGGAATTTGGCACACTTACCCTAAATCAAAAATAGAAATGATTTTTGAGTTCGAAATCGAAATATTCAAGAACTCTTAAAGATGTTGTTCAGGAGTTTCTTAAAAAGACTATGCAAATTTTTAATTAAACCATTGTTTTGTAATGAAAATGAATTTTCCAAACACCAAAAAATTTGCTAAATGTTAAGACTGGTTGAGTAATATGTAAAATGAAAAGAATTTAAAAGATCTTTCGAACAAGCATTGTGATTAATAAGATGTATTGGTTAAATATAGTTAATCTTTACTTAATCTTATGTAAAAAAAAAGTTTAGTTCGAGGAATGTGGGTGTATTTTTGCACTGGAGTGACTGAAGAAAATCCACAAGACGACTCCATGAAGGCTGCCCAAAAGGCGACCTCAGTCTCTCCAACTTCTCGCCGTCATTGTGTCTGTTGCGTGGAGCACATTTATTCCACGATATGCCCGTCTCTTGTTCAGAAGAGACGATTCGGCATCAGCCAGGTAATTACGTCAATCCACCGTCGCGACAGTAAATGCTAAAACTTCAATATATTCACTAAATATTCTTGGATCCTGCGCCTGGTGAAGAATTTCTTGAGCTATTCCACTAGTTAAATCGTTGAACATAAAGAGGATAATAAAAATGACGCAGTTCACTAAAAGTTCACTTCTTCCATTGCTGAGGTTAGAAATAGGTATTTATACGAGGAATGTAAAAAAAATACACCTTCTTTTTCGGTTAAATCTTTTTATTGCCATTCAAATGCATCCCAAGACATCTTCGGTTGGTGTTGAGAAAAAGATGTTCTGCTTTGTCTCAAGGAGTTGCCTCATCCCATGGACGTTGATGGGAAATAAAATATGAATATTCAAGTTCTTGCATAAATATTTTTGTTCTTATTTCAATAATTAACACAGCTGCAGACTTTCTCGGGTTATAATTTGTGGGTAGAGTTATTAAATTTAATTAACTCTATAAATTGTGGTAGTTCTCCTCTCTGACTCGTTGGCTTTCAAAAGGCCGTACCGAAATTTATTCAATAAAAATTGAGATGTATAAAAATATTTCAATGGTGACCACAAACTTTGACATCATCTATTGAGGAAAAAATATTTATATTTGGGATACTCTTTTGTGGGAATTAGAAGTTTGAGCCGAGACGGCTACATGGGAAGCAACTCGTGGATATTGGTTGCGGTTTTTTATAACATTGCAATTTAAAACTTTAAATTATAGCAGTTTAAAGTTAGAGTGACGTTCTTTAATTGTTTATTATTGCTAAATATCATTCAATTTTCAAGTGAATATCAGGAATAAATTATTTCTTATTATTTATTATTTTTATTATTTTTTTTATGTGTAAATGCTATTATGTATAGTCCTAGATGTATCATATGTGTACTATGGGCATGAAACAATAAATATTATTATTATTATTATTATTATTATTATTATTATAACTCTATCTCAATAACGTATTAGTTTTAATATCTAATGGTTAACGGAATTGTAATTCCAATTCCGTTTATGAAAAAACAGCATTTTTTCTTAATTCCTTGTTTTATGGGACTTAATCCTTTTTAAAGACGATTGGGTCAACGGTGATCCATACACAAAATAAATTTTCCTGACGACCTACAATTATTTCCTTCTAATGTTTATAGGTAATTAGTAAAAAGTTGCAGGAAACTAGAATATTTTTACGAATCTCTATCTATTTGCTATATAGTAAAAATTTAAGCTGAAAATTGACGAATTTTTAAATTATCTCATTTATGATTTCACATTTCTATTTTTTTTTTAGCAAAATCCCTTGGGGATAGAAACTAAAATACTCATACATAATATTTCTCATTAGATTGAAAATTGACAATTGTTGGTATTTTCAGAAAAATTATTCCAATTTTGGATTATTTTTGTCCCTATCATCCATAGAGGTTAAAAATACACCGAACTATACTCTGTGGGAAGTTCCAAGGATAGATGTAAAACGTTTTTTTAATTTTGTTGATCGGTTTAATTGTTAATGTTGGTTTTCAGTCAGCAAAAAGTGTCTTGCCCTTAAAGGGTTAAGAAATACTGAGATTTTGTGTTTCTATCATGTTAGTCTAAATATGTAATGGATAAATCATTCTTGGTGTTGTGCAAATAAGCGGCGAAAAAATTATATAAAATGTTATAATGCAATTTCACAAGTAGGGGAATGTTGTCATCTTCCGAGTACGTCAGTCTTGGAATATTGAAAATTTTGGGATTCATCAGAAAAAAATAGTATATATTGGAAATCATTTTTTTTTATCACAATTTGAAGTAAACCATTTATCTCTAAATAGTTAAAAGCGTTAAAAGAGTACTATTTTACTTAGGGGAAAAAGAAAAATTGTAACGTTCAAAGTAGCGTGTGCATTCGGAAGCTGACAACCTTCCCCTATATGGATTTTCGTTAAGAGTGTGATTTATCGTCACCCCATGATAGCAACTAGAGTACTTTAAAATCATGTAAAAACGAAAGTTAATAATCAAGTAAAAGTGTGCACATCTTAAGACTTAAGGGAACTGTAATATGGTGTAAAGTTTGAGGCTTATATCTTCCATAGTTTCCGAGAAAATCGACTTTAAAATTTTCATATTCTTTTATGGAAATTGAACAAAATTAGCATTAGTTCCATCTAAAGAAAAAAAAAACCTTAAAGTTTGCCTACAAACCGAATTTGCAATGTAAGAATCACACCTTTATAAGCTGATCTAGGCTTATCATTTGTTTTTTTTATAATCTTCTCTATATGAAAAATCACCAAAGGTAAATTCATTTGCGATTGCGATTCCAAAATGCTATATTTGATGTGAATTGATCACAATACGTAATTCTTAAATTTTTATCATCAATATAGATAACCTTCATGAACGTCCTCACAAGTTCAAATTTTTAAGGTATATTTGAGAAAAGTTATATGAGTACCAATTAAAAGTGCTAACTTTGTTTTAAAGAAATCTTCTATTAATGGGAAAAAATCGCGTTTAATGAAATATTCCATTTTGGCCAGTAAAAAACATTAAGTAAATCAGAACTTATTTTAACTATTTAGAGACGAGAGGATTAAAAATTGGCACTCAGAAATAATTATTTTTCCGACTTCTTTGAAAGAATCATAACTTTAGAAGGTCGTATTATTTTTTGGAACACCGGTATTCCAATCTTCCTTAAATAGTTATCATATCTGACATAGTAAGATCTTTCACAATTTCATAGTTTTTCTTTTACCAAAAAATGCACTGAAATTGTTAATATTTAACATTTGAAAAGTTATATTTGCTGAACATTTTTATCACTGCACTGCTCAATCTACTTTAGCCGATATTAATTTAACCAACTTGTTTTCAAAAATCATTCATCTTATAGTGGGATTATTCGGGGAGAATCTTCGTCCGGATGCGGCAACACAACTGGTGGAGTTTTCAACCCAGGATCAAAAACTCAACTCTTCTACCAGAGCTTTCGACATGCTCCGTGTCTTCCTCAGTGGTCGAGTGTGTCAGTGATCTTTGGGTTTCGTTGAGTTTGGGGATTTTTGTGTTTTGTGGGAGGCTTTCAGTGTTACCACAAGGAATCCAGGATGGACACAACACACAACCTGTGTTACATATCATATAATCTGTTACATATCATCCAAAGAAGTTTATCTTCCAGAAATTCTTTTATCAGAAATGAATTAAAGATTAAAAGTGGCTAAAATAAAAACTAAGTCAATGAGTGTTAATTTTAGCCATTCGACAAATCCTTTGTTCATGTCCGATTTTAACTGATATACCAACAGAAAATATTTGTTTGACTTCAGATAAATCTATCTTTCGTCGAAAGGAAACGTAAGTTGTTTTTCAAAAAGCTACAGAATCATATTCCAACGACTGAATTAAAAAAAATATATATTGAAAAATTTAGAGAATTTTTCTTTTAAATTAAATGTTTTTGTGACCCACGTAAAAATATACCAAGCTCTTCTAGGATTTTTTTTCAATTCATTCAGCCAATTCTGACCGAACAACCGTCCCTCTGCTTCTTGATCATCTTTGGCCCTTTCTCACGCATTATTTACCAATATTTCTCTTTCTGTCTGACGAATCCCAAAAAAAACGGGCAGCCTTAATATGCTAAATGACTGTAAAAAGAGCAAATTCACCAATGTACATAATATATTGGCCGAAGCGGTGAATAGCAGACAATTCTACCGTGTTTTATAACTATATTAGAAGGTGCATTGTGCAGTGGATCAAATATCAACGAAGACACGGGAAGGAGATGGAATTTAAAACCAAAGTTATAATTCTTCCAACGTTTGGCCGTCGGCGAATTCTCTATGGGAGCGTGTTACAAAAAGCCAAAAGATTATCTCTCCCTTGGTGGAGAGAGCTCGAAAATATGGTATTTTTGTGCGAAACGACTGATGAATCGTGAAGAACTCCAAAGGTACATTTGAGGCTGCAACCATCCTCTTCCTTTTTGCTCCCATACACCGGTGTTTGAACAGCAATGTGTTTGCATTTTGAACGCGGGAAGGAGGTTGCATGTGGTGAATGGATGGGTCTGTTGAGGTTGGCATGGGGCACCGCTGAAAAAGCCACCCAGGTGTTCAAAAGGCAAGCTACCCGCGAGAAACGCATAAATATTTTGCGCAAGATTGATTCCGTCGACTAGTGCATTGATTTCTGTCAATGTCTATTAGCAATTCGCAATTCTCTTTAGTCCTTCTCCTGGTCATTCTGCAGAAATGGGGTGCTTAGGCTAGGGAAAAAAGAGGTCTCCGTGGCTTGGATTTTGAGAGGAGGAATCAATTAAAACTATTTTAATGGATGAACTGAAGACATTGTCTGAAATTCCAGGAGGAATCATGTGGCTCAGGCCAAGAATTGTTGTCCCAAAGTTACAGGAGAAAAAATGACTTTAATGAAGAATGTGAAGAACATGTGTTCTTCTTTGTTGGCATCTCAAGACAAAAATGTAATGTATTTATACTTTGAAGATTTATTAAACACGAGAGAGACTTTTTGGATCCCCAACTTGTTGTTTTGTCTCTTCAACATGCGAGTTTCTTGCACCTTTATATTTTTTTCATACAACCATCTCTCTCCTCCAGCAGCATTAACAAACTAATGATGATGGCATTCCGAAGAATGCTGATGGTGCGGAAAAAAAGGAGAAATAAGCGAGATAATATGGAATTATTATTAATAAGCTGGACGGGTACACCTGTGGACAGTGTGAGAAGAAAAATTCTTATATGGTTTGTCCACTTCCATCAAGTGGTAAGTAAACTATTTGCTCGAGTACTTCACGCATTTACTGCAGTGTCTATTAAAAGATCTTGACATTATTTCTTTTGTTCATAACACTCGGCTTTGCCATACATAGATTTTTCATACTGAAGATACAAACCAAATTGTAAAAGAACCTCAAGCCGCTACTCGTTTGAAAACCGTAAATTTTTAATTTCGAACTAAATAATAACAAACGTTTTGGTTTATTCGTATCGAAAAATCATCAATTTTTTCAATAAAATATTAAGATATAAATCAGGATAATAGAGGTTTTAGTCAAAGAGAAAACTAACCTCCAGTCCCATTGGTATTTAATTGAATTATAATTAAAATTAAAAAAGCAAAATACTTTAGAAAATATTTTTTATTCAAAAACTACGATATTCAAAATTTTTCAATACTAGAAATATCGTAACTTAAGGATTATGCTATGCAAATAGTAAAATGAATGAATACCTTTCATAAATTTTGAGTCAATTGAGAATTACTCATAAATTGAGCCTAGAGAATTTGTATTTCAAAGCTTAGAATTCTTATTATGACCTACTAGAATTAGTCAACCGCCTGCCGTCAGTCACTATTTGCTATTTATTTTTCTAAAATTAAACAAATTTTGTCAACAATACATTAATTAAACATGATTAATGATATAATATCTGAAATTACAAAATATCTCAATGATTGTCGAGGGATAGAATTGGATGTTGAAGAGGAAGTCACCCTAAAAACTTTAAATTCAGATTGTTTAATCCGGAAAAAACAAGTCTATAGAATTTTGTACTCATTTTTAATAGGTATGACCTGAAAAATTTAAAATTTTACATTTTCTTATGATCAAAAATAAGGCAGAGAATTCATTTAGGGCCAGTATTAAAAAAAAATCGAGAGTAAAATGTTCAAATGATCAGAAAAGTGATTTTAAAAATATAAAATTAATATTAATATTTAAAAATTAAGATTGATAGATAAATTGGGGTGCGGTATATTGGGCATTATTCTGGTAAAAATGGTCAGTAGGAATGAAAATTGTTAAATAATTAAAAAGTTATAGGAGAAACCGGGGCAGAATTAGCCACATATAGTATGTATTAGATAGTGGTATCTTATAGTTTGACTTCGAAGGAATATTGAGGAAATGCTCTTTATTCTAAATATAAACTTCCCGTCTGATTCATTGCAATATTTATCAGCCTCACGCAAACATTTTTTGTACAAATTATACGCAATTAAAAATTTCATTTAGTGGCTAATTCTACCCCGGTCTCCCTACTAATTTTGATTTTTACTGACTAAACTAGCTAAAAAAAATTAAATTACTATTTAATAGTAACATTACCTATCAGGTACAATAAATTTTTTACACAGTAGGGGAATGCTTTCAGACTTCGCACTCTCTGGTTTGGAAGATTTCATATTTTTATCATATTCCTTTAATGAATCTGACCTTATTTTTTTCGGGAAATATGTGACTTAACCCTCTAACGGGTAAGACCGCCTCCAGGCGGTCTTCACAAAAATCACATTTACAGCGACAATAAAGGTTTTATTTATTTAAAAGTGCTATAGTGTCCTCGGTAATAGTCTTATAAAGATCTGTTGAAAGTTTGAACTCATTTTGACTCTTTGTTTTGTTGCTATTCCCAGTTTTGTGTGACAGGTCAGAGAAAAAGCAACAAAAAATATTTGTGAAAAAAAACTCATTTCCAATTTCCATAAAAATACCGATTTAAAGTTATCTGACTAAAATAAATTTATTTTTTACTGAAAGATATGTCATTCTACTTTGTATATTTTATTTAAAAAAAAATTGAAAAAACTAAAAATGTGAATTTTAGAAGCAAAAAGATTTTCAAAAAATTTTTATATTTTCTCACCTAGCGCCTAAACTTATAGAGGTAATGAAGAATGAATGGTTTTTTCGAATTTATTGGATCATAATTATTCTAGAAAACATTGTTTTAGAATTTTTTTCGCATATTAAAGAAAACACCGTTAGAGGGTTTAAAGGTCTCTATACACTACCCAGCGAGCACCAAATGCTAACCGATTGCAATTCAGCTGAAAACATATGTATTTTCAGCTGAATTCTGCTAACCCTTGAAACAAAATTGGCGATTCAGTGCCATTTTCATATATTTGGTTAGCACTTTTTGTTCGACAACTGCTGATCAGTCAGCAAATTTTTGCTAGTCGCTTCAACAAAAATATGCTGAAAACGCTACTTTTTTCAGCTAAGTGTGCTCGCTGGGTAGGAGAAATTTCTTTAAAAAATGACTTTTTAGAGAAAATTTCCCCTATCTTTGTGGGCAGAAACCTCAGAATTTTTTAAAAAAGGCAATTTTTGACGAAAATTGCTTCTAGCGTGTAGACACCATAAGACTTAATTATATTGAAATACACAGTCACTAGGTCAGGTTCCTTAAATAGGGAAAAATATCAAGTGTTTGAAACCGGAGTGTGTGCGAAGCTTGAAAGCCTTTCCCTATTTTTTCTGATTAAAAATATTTATGTCTATCAGGTACATAATCCGATATGAAATCCAGTTAAATGTTTATGAGAATTTTTCAAAGTTAATTACTTATTAAACAATTAAGATCTTCATTTGATTCTTGATCTTTGTGTGAGATTTTGTTTCCAGATTTGGATGATGGAAAATCGATTAACTGTGTCATGTTTCATGATAAAAATGCAACACGATAAGAACAATTTTAATTCAAAAATTTAGAATAATATATATTTTAAATTTTTGAATATTAAATTGAACAATTTCTTCTTTTTTCCAGGAAAACTTTCTATTTATAAAACTGCAATAAAATATACTATCTGTAAATTCATGACAAACATAAGGGGAAGTGGGGCTATATTGGTATCTTATTTTTTCGCCTATTTCTAAATGAAGTTAATCCTTACAAGTATATTATTAAGATCCACAATTGTCTTGTTTATCCAAATTGCTCCATCTTATAACCCAGTTTCCTCAAGAAATATTCGAAAAAAGCGTATAACAATGGAACCCCACAGCTCAAAGTAGCCCCACCTCTCCCTACTGGACAATAAGTTGGATGCTCCATCGTATGAGTACCGGAAATTTTTCTGAGACTAAATAGCATCGTCATGGTTGAAAATGATTCAAGATGATTTTTCCCTCTTCTGCATCCCACCATCCATAAAAAAGTCAAGCTATAAGGAATAATAAATTATTAAATAAGATTAGGGCAGTCCAAATTGAAGTGGCTGGAAGAGAATGAAGGGACTATTCTGCCGAACAGATCCAAATGAACATGTGCCATCACACAAAAAAAAATCTGCTACAAAGTGCAGAATTTGTTGAGGAACATTTGCTGTCTTTTTTGCCTATATACCTGCATCCTCCGTTGAAGTAATCTAGATCAAAGACGGAAATCTTCGAGAACGTCATGCTGTGGCCTGGCTTCATCTGCAGATGGAAACCTGAGATAATGTCGTTTCTTATGCAGAAAAATTGTCCCTGAAGGCTGAAAATTGTGTATTTCCTCCTTTATTCTCTCCTTGTTAGCCCCTACAGAAGGTACAAAAAAAAACATATGCCAATTTACGTGTTTTTCGCTTCGAAATGTGTGGTTTCTAATACCTCACCTTTGCCAAGATTTTATGTTTTTTGTACTTAACCCATGACTTTAATTTTTTTATCCTGTCGGAAATACTTTAAAGTAATTCAAGAAAATTGTTTCTAAACTATAAGTAGCAATTTACAAAAAGATGGTTTTAGTTGATAACATATTTGCGGTAGAAATTATCTTTGGCAAAAGAATTGACAGGGATATTGAAATTATTGGGAGGTCCTAACGCCCAAAAGATCATTTATTTTCTGTGTGTTATCTTAAGTCTATTGATGGGATATTATTCAACATTTAGTGTATGATCAATCGTCACAAATTTACAAAAGAGTCCTCTCGTTCTTATACACCGTCCCAGCAATATTGGATACTTCATAAATCATTGTGACGATAGAACAAATAATGCTGGATCAATTAAAACAAATCTTGGGGAGAGATTCCATAACAAATGTCCCATTATCGGGCCACCAGAAGATATATTACTCGGTCCAGTCGAGACTTTTAAGTCATCCAGAATAAGAGACGGTCGTGTTTTCATTCTACTGTGGAATTCCAATAAAATAGCCCCCACGTTCCGGATTTTGCAAGAAAGATTTTAACGAGTTCCCATGTTACACCTCACCATTCAGTAATTCCTTGTCACTTTGAGATCAAACATTATGGGCACCAGACCTCCCAAAAAAACAGAGGTGCAGCATCTCTCATCTTGACTTCAATAAAAGGTTCCCAATTCACCTTTTTCTATTTTGAAGGCAAATCCTTGATTGATTTGTGAAGTACCCGTGAATAATTGACACAATCACGTGCTTGAGAAGCTGAATTGGGATGAAACCGCAGTGATTTTTTTTTGCCATCTCAAGACTGAAATGCGCCATCGAAGGATAGGATATGAAAAAGAAAGAGACCGAAATGTACATCTTCATGATATATTTCTGTATATCGGACGTTGGGCTTTTGGGCCGCCCATGGAGAATTGGTTTTAGGGCAGAATTACCACTGGGAATTTCTCATTCTTCTTCCTTTTTATTCAACTAGTGCTCATCATCAATGAGCATGCTTAACTTCTAAATCGACGGTATAGATACTTTGCGATCAGTGGGAATTTTTTACGTGTATCAGGCAATGAGAAAATGCTCCGTCGGAAAATGTCTAATAAAGGATTTTCATTTTAAAATATTTCAGAATCAAATTAGTTTTATATCTTGGAACAACACAGCTTAGAAAGTACAAGGCGTCAACTCACTTTTGACGATTTTGAGATTTTAATGCACTTAGAAAGAGAATTTAATAAATTTTCAGATGATAAGTCATTAAATTTCGTTATTAGTTGGCCAGTAGACGGAAAAACTTAGACCTTTCTTGATTTTTGCTGTCTTATTGTTCTACAACGTTTCGAGGATAGTTTTGTCACATCAGACCGAAATTTTCTCAAAAACAATCCACGCAAAGATTTCGTTATTAGAAAAAGTTTTCAAAATATAACCCTTTTTGATTGCTTGCGCAATTTTGTTTGAAGTTAAGGGGCACAAAATAGATTTATTGTTCAAATTTTTGTGAAACAAGGGACTAACTCAAGCTAGTTGATCCCTTGCCATTCTAATTTCAGGAAAATTTGCACATCATTTATAAAATGACAAGGAGCTAACTCATAAAAGAAAACATACTTTGAAAGATAACGCATAACGCACAATAACTTTTGTTTTGTAAACATGTTTTTGACTTTTCAATGAGAGTGAGTGAAATATAGATCTATTCATATCGCTCACTCTCATAGGAAATTTTCAAAACATATTTACAAACAAAAGTTATTGTGCGCTGGGCATAAAAATATATCTCTACCGATGTTTATATTAACCCAAGTGGCAAAAATTTACTATAGTGCAAAAATGAGGTAAAAGAAACGTTTGTTGCACGTCACTCAAGTTACTTCAAGTTGCAAAGAGTCGAGGAAACCTTATGACCTAAGTATAACGTTTTGTCTACTTAAAATATTAACGTCAGACTTGCTGTATCATAATAACGTAATTTTTTCGTCGTTTTTTTCTCAAAATATTACGTAACTATTTGTAAGAAAATTTACGTGCACATAACGTAATTTTGTCATTGTTCTCTTTCAATACTCTCAGCCCTATAAATAGAATATCTACAGCTCTTTAAACGTTTAGAAATCACAATATAAGAATATTAGGTTATAGAATAGCTTAAAAATAAAATGTAATATTGGATTGTCTTGTATTTAATAAATGTGTGATAAAATTTTTCGTTCTTGCAAATATTTTGCAAACGAATTATTTTCTCACAAGGGAGGTCATCGAGTCATCAAATTCTGATTGGCTTCATATTAAGAACATAGACGGGGATGGGCATCATAAGGATTGTGTCATACTCAAAAAGTGCTAAATTTTTTTTTTCCTTTAAGAAAAGCGCCCAAAATAATTGCATGAAAAACTGTATATGATAAAGAAAGTTTTAGAGACAGCATATGCAGCAGTGGCGCAGCAGGCAAGCGGACGGTGTTTATATCGCAAAGGTCTCGAGTTCGATTCTTGCTTAGCGCCGTTTTATTGTTTATTTTTTTTTTCATTTCTATTATTTTTTTTATTCAGATATACATTTATTTATCGTTTTTTAATCACTGGCCGTTTTTTTTATCATTAATATCGCAATATTTGCTTTGCACTGTAATATACTCCTAATATGAATGTTTAACTAAAGCAGCGTTTTTAAAAGCTCTTTTACGCGTTTGCTGATTTTATTTCTTTTTAAAGGAATAAAAATTAAGAATTCATCCTCATATGATCTTATTTGTCCTAGATATACATAGTGTTATTTTTATTTATTTTTTAAATCATTTGCCTAAGCAATGTGTCTTGCAAAATATATCATAGGGCACTCAATGGGTCAAGTGGTAGAGCACTCGCTCTGTGATGCAAGTGTCCCGGGTTCGAATCCCCTTTAGGTCACCAGGAATTTTTCTGGCGTTAAAGATGTTCGGATTGCATCCAGTGAGCTTCACTGCACTTGATTCCACGGGGCATGGGACTGACAATCTCATCCCGTATAAGAAAAAATAATAATGCGTGTCTAGAAATCCCCTTGCGGGAAGGCCTAAGTTCCTCTATGGAATGTTGTGCCAGCATTATTATATTATTATTACGTTGCTTATTCGGGTAGCGGTGTGTTTTAACCTAAGAAGTTAGAGATAGTGACCTGAGGTTCTAGGAGGACTCTCATAAAGTCGATTCAAGCATTGTAGATATTATAAAATATTTCAGAAGTTTAAAGTACCTTTTTTTGTAGAAAACTAAAAGATTTTTTTTTCACAAAAATGTAAGTATAGTTTCTTTTGCAAGTTTTGTTTTTACAGTTTGTGGACAAATTGCTCTCAAAACAACGCTTTTTAGTTTTCGAAAATGGCATTCCATTACGTTCCTGGACGTAAAGCGTGTTCTCAGCCTTTCACTAACGAAGAAAAATTTAAAATAAATTTAAAAGAAAGCAATTGTTTTCTTAAAAATCAAGTAAAATTAAATTGATACAACAAAATAAAATATTTTCAACATTTTAAAAAATCGATCATATTTATTTTGTATAGTGGTTTTTAAAAATTTAACACAAAATTGTGAAATTTTATTCTTATTTTAATTTATTTCGAAAAAAAAACAGGACAATCTGTCCTCTCTATTAAAGTTTCTTCCAAACATTTATGATTGTTATGTTGGATTTGAGGACTAAATGTACGCCACATGATTCAAGCGGAGGCAGCCAAAATCTCGAAAGCCAAAATCCCGAAAATCAAAATCCCGAACGCCATAATCCTAAAATGGGATGAAATTATATGGAGGATAATGTGTAGAATAAGTTCCCAAGACACAGAAAATTTTCCTTTGTCTCCACAGCATACGCGAGTGCAATGAGTGCAATAGTGGGAGTAGCCATGACACTTTTAAAAATTTGGGATTTTGGCTTTCAGGATTTTGACCGGAACCCGATTCAAGATAATCCCTTCAAAATAAAATATAAATGTATGTATATAAATTTTCCCGTTTTCATTAAAAATTTTTATAAACGTAACGTAATTTCCAGAAATTTTTCTTATCTGCAAGTGTCTAAAATTATTTTATAAAAATCTATATTATTATCCTATGAGCGTTAAAAGAATCCGTCTTTGGAATACAAGAGATGTCGCAAGACTTTCCGCGGACGCGGACACACTTTTGTTGGGATGAGTGCGCCATAAGATTTTGTTGCGCGCGAATTCAAAATTTTCAGAGTGACTTTAAATTCCGTTTTTCATGAAATCTAATTACTTATGAAATTTATTTTTATGACCAAAAAGTTGTAACAATATGTCAGAAATTATAGGGAATAGTTAAAAAAAAATTTCAGAAAATTTTTAGAATTATTCCATTGAAAAATTATCAAATATCAGATTTTTTCTGGTCAGGTGATATTTTAAATCGATATTTGATAATATCTCTATCGGTAAACGGCATCGGCATGTTGAATATAATAAATAAAATCAATGAAATCCCGCGATATTTGCGCGCTGATTATTGAAATATTTTCAGTGAGAGATTTCATGATAGTATTATGCGTCATGGAAATAAAAAGAGAACGAAGAAAAAGAATGTGGAGTAGAAAGAGACAAATAGAAAAGAGGTAAGAAGCGACGTTCAACTAACGTGTCACCATCGTTAGTGAACTTACCAAAATGGTAAGTAGTGTCGCTTCGCTTACCTCTTTATAACGTGGAGGTTATTCCCCACTTCGAAAGTATGACGTGCGGGTGCACCAAATTATTACTATTACCATACGATAACCATAACGTCATACTGACACATTTTTGCCACTTGGGAATGGTCATACAAATAGAAATTTGTAGTATAAATATTAACGATTCATTTTTAAATTGAATTAGTGATTTGTAAGTTTGGCGCCAGAGGCGCTAGTTGAATTATTCTTGTCAGAGTGCCCCGAGTGTGAACACGTTTTGTAAAGATTGAGAAATAAAATTATACTAAAATTCAGGTGTGGGGTGCAAAAATGACTCCTACAGTGGAAGATATTAAAAAGGAGTTGACCAGGATGGGGGTGTACTTCCCGGATGACGCAGACGAAGCGAAAATCCGTGAAATATTTGCTCATGCCATCGGACTCCCAGTTGAGGTTAGGAGCTGTGAGAGAAGTTTCCGGGGTTTTCCCGAGGCAGACGGCGCGAGGGGGCACTCATGGAACTCCACAGACGGTGGAGAGAATGCATACGGCGGAAAGGATGCAGACGGCGTCAATGTACTTGCGGAAAATGTGAATCTTGGCCTTTCAATGATGAAAATTGCTGAAACACGTGGAGCTATTCCAAAAGATTCCAATGCAGACGGCGCAGCTTCTGGGGAAAAAAGCGACCCAGCACGTAATGAGACAAATGCGGATATTCAGTGTCCACCTCTTTTGGCCACAGTTGATATTCGAAGACTTTTGGAACTGTCGGGCTCACGTGCACGAGCAACTGATGACTTGCCACCGATGAATTCCATGTCCTTGAGATTTTCTGATGTCGAGGGTGCTCTTGAATCCTTCAGTGGTGATGATGATTATCCGGTGCACAAATGGATAGAATCGTTTGAAGACGTTTGTGCTGCTTTTGGAATCAGAGGGCCGGCTGAGATGGTGTTCGCAAGACGTATGCTGAAAGGAACAGCTAGAATGGTACTGAGGGCACACAATTCAACCACTTGGGGACAATTGAAAGATGCGCTTTTGTCAGAATTTGGTAGAAAGCTGTCAATTCGAGAGGTTCTCCAGAAGATGGACAAACGTATGCGCCTCAAAGATGAATCTCTTCATCGTTATGTTGTGGCAATGGAAGAGATTGCTGCCATGGCTGAAGGAATCACCGAAGAGGACATTATCAGTGCTGTTCTCAAAGGCTTGAGAGATGGAACATCAAATGCTGCTGTGCTTGCTGGAGCCAAAACGCTGAAAGAATTGAAGGATTTAATACCAAGATATGAACGACAACCACTGAAGCCCATGAGCGACGGACGGGAAGTTAAGAATTCATCATCCAGTCGACCGATAAGCCAGAGGAAGTGTTTCAACTGTTTCCAAATGGGGCATTTGTCTGCAAATTGCCCTAAACCAAAGAGAACACCAGGAAGTTGCTTCGCTTGTGGACAACTAGGACATTCGGTGAAGGATTGCACTACTGGAGCTGCCATAGCTGCTGCTGTAGAGTCAGATGAGTCAGAGATTCCAATTACTGTACAGGTGAGTGTTGCTATTCATTGTAAGGAAGGTGTCGCGGTTAAAACAATTGTTGCCCTTCTGGATACAGGAAGCCCAGTGAGTTTGGTAAGAGCATCAGTAATTCCAAAAGATCTTTTGAATACCCAACATGAAATAAATTCACGATTCAGAGGTTTTGGAGGAACACCAATCACTTTCCTTGATGAATTGAACTGTACTTTAATACTGTTAGGAAAAGAGATTGAAATAAAGATTTTGGTGGTTCCAGATTCTTGTATGCCTATGAATTTGTTGTTGGGAAGAGATGCTCTCAAAAAGTTCGGTATACATTTACATTTTACCAACAAAGTAAAAGAAAATCAAGAAATGGGCTTGGTAGAGAATCGCGAGGCATTCCTTTACACAATCACAGAGTCTGGCTCAAACGCGGTAGATGTACATGGATTGAGAGTGGATCGTAACGATGATGAGACAAAAAGTCCTGTCAATATTGAGCGCGAAATAAAGAGTCAGCCGGATATAAATTTAAGTGAACTTCCGGTTATTTGTTTCGGGTTCGAGGATTGTGTTGAAAATGATCAAGATTTTGAGTCTTATTTTGAAGATTTGGATAAAGTTGCTTTCAATGATCGTTCCATCCAATTGATGATCGGAAATATTGAAATATTGGGGGAAAGTGGTTTCTGCCCTTTGGAGAATGCCATTTTGGCAGTCAGTTATGATGAGCTTGATATCTGTACTTCGTTGTCAGAAGAACAGTCAACTGAATTGCGTTATTTAATTGAGAAGGAATATTTTGAGAAGTTCTCTTCGAATGGTGCACATGGCTCTAAATGTGAGATGGAGATTCGTTTGACCAATGATACGCCTTTCTATAGTCCACCAAGGCGGCTTTCTTATGCAGAAAGGGGACAAGTACGTGAGATTGTCAATGATCTTTGTAGTAAGGGTGTGATCCGTCCTAGTAATTCTCCATACGCTTCACCAATTGTATTAGTACAAAAGAAAAATGGTAGCACAAGAATGTGCATCGATTATCGCGCTTTAAATCACTTGACGGTCCGCGATAATTATCCTTTGCCACTGATTGACGATTGCTTAGAACAGTTGCGAAATAAGAAGATATTTTCTTTGCTGGACCTTAAGAGTGGATTTCATCAGGTTAAAGTATCAGAGCAGTCGATCAAGTATACAGCGTTTGTCACGCCTGATGGGCAATACGAATATACAATGATGCCTTTCGGTCTCAAAAATGCACCTTCTGTATTTCAAAGGTTCATTTCACAAATATTGAGAGAATTTATTGAAGAAGGCTCAATCATTGTCTATATGGACGATATAATGGTTGCGAGTGAAAGTTTCGAAGAGCACAAGGTTTTGCTTAAACGCGTCTTGAATTGCTTGGCAAAGAACGGACTTGATATCCAAGTGTCTAAGTGTAAGTTCGGATACTCCTCATTGGAATACTTGGGCTATGTCGTGTCAGAGAAGGGAGTAAAGCCAAGTGATATACATCTTCGTGCGATTAAGAATTATCCAATTCCCATCTCAGTAAGAGCAGTTCGGGCATTTTTGGGGCTGTGTGCCTACCTGCGTAGATTTGTAGAGGGATTTTCAAAAATTGCGAGACCTCTTTTTGATCTGCTTAAGAAAGACGCCACGTTTGATTTCAATCAAGCATGCCAAGATGCTTTCATTAAGTTGAAAAGTCGATTGATTAGTTCCCCAGTCTTGGCATATTATGACCCTAAGCGGGAAACAGAACTCCATACGGACGCCAGTTCTATGGGATTTGGAGCAATGCTCTTACAGAGGCAAGATGACAAGAAGCTTCATCCAGTTGCATACTACTCGAAATGTACTACTGAATCCGAGGCTAAATATTCAAGTTTCATGCTAGAAACTCTTGCGGTTATTTATGCTCTCAGAAGATTTCGTGTGTATTTGGAAGGGATTAACTTTTTCATAGTAACGGATTGTATTGCTTTTGAACAAACAACCAAGAAAGCGCCCATGAATAGGCAGGTTGCTCGTTGGGTTATAGAATTGCAGGGATATTCATATACGATTGTTCACCGACGTGGTGAACTCATGCAGCATGTTGATGCATTGAGTCGTTGCTATTATGCAGGAGAAGTTGATTTGGACTTCCAATTGCGAGCTACACAAAGCAGAGATCCATTGATTTTGGAGATTAAAAAGAAGTTAGAGACTAAAGAAGATAAGCTTTACGTTTTGCGGGATGGATTGGTGTACAGGCGCGATCGTAGAAACCATGCATATTTTTATGTCCCTTGCGAAATGGAACAAGCTTTAATTCAAAAGATTCACGAGAAGGTTGGGCACCTCGGTATGAATAAGACCTATGATAAACTGAAGACACTTTATTGGTTCCCAAGTATGAATAAGAAGGTGGAAACATTTATACAAAACTGCGTAAAGTGTATGCTTTATTCTGCTCCGCCTAAAGATAATCGTCAAGATTTGCATAGTATTCCGAAGAAAGCTGTACCATTCCATACGCTTCACGTTGATCATGTGGGTCCTTTGCCTTCACTACAATCAAAGAGGAAACATGTACTAGTAGTCGTTGATGCATTCACAAAGTACACTCGCTTGTACCCGGTTGCTTCCACGAGCACTAAGGAGGTCTGTTGTGCGCTGGCAAAGTATTTTGATTATTACAGTAGACCGGTGAGGATTGTTTCAGACAGAGGTAGTTGCTTTACCTCGCATGAGTTCAAGAGTTTTTTGGATGAGAAAAACGTAGAGCATGTAAAAGTCGCAGTTGCATCTCCTCAGGCCAATGGTCAAGTGGAAAGGGTTAATCGTGTCTTGTTGCCAATATTAGCGAAATTAAGCGAACCTGCACAGCACGCTGACTGGGTGAAGCAGATCTCACGTGCTGAATTTGCGCTGAATAACACTATTCATCGATCAATTGGTTGTACTCCCAGTCAATTGTTGTTTGGGGTAGATCAGAAGGGGCCTGACGTGGATGAACTCACAGAATACTTAGAAGATAAGGCGGATCCGGTTGAACGAAATCTTAAAGACCAAAGAGACAGGGCTTCTCAGAATATTGAAAGGGTTCAAGCGTACAATGAAAAGCAATTTTCACGTTTTCACCACAGTCCACGAACCTATGAAGTAGGCGATTTCATTCTCATTAAGAATGTTGACACGACGCCCGGCATTAATAAGAAATTAATGCCAAAATACAAGGGGCCTTATGTTGTTGAACGTGTGTTGCCTCATGATCGGTACGTTATCCGTGATATTGATGAATGCCAGGTAACTCAAATCCCCTATGAAGGTATTGTTGAAGCGAAAAACATGCGATTGTGGCGTGTCAATGATTGTGAGCCAGATTCTGACACAGAGCAACATTCATTTCCTGAATTAGGGATAGATTTGCTTTTTGAAGAAAAATAAGTTTACACTCTGGGGTAGATTAAATTTAATTTGTTTTTGTTTTTTTTTAAATTTTTAATTTAAATAAGATTTAAATTATGGGTCAGAATTGGCCGAGCTGTAGTATAAATATTAACGATTCATTTTTAAATTGAATTAGTGATTTGTAAGTTTGGCGCCAGAGGCGCTAGTTGAATTATTCTTGTCAGAGTGCCCCGAGTGTGAACACGTTTTGTAAAGATTGAGAAATAAAATTATACTAAAAATTAAATAAATTATTTTTGTTCAGTAATTGAATTAAGATAATTATTTACACAAAGTTGAATCTTTCATTCTGTCTCCTGAAAAATTCCAAGGAGCGATATGTATAAGACTAAGCGCAGAGTTTTTTCGCATTAAGACCATGTAATATTATCAATGTTAAAATAAATTATATAATATTATAATAAATATTATAATAAACCAATATCAAAAATAATCTAATAGTTGTTGGTGTGGAAGATTCATAAACAGTCTATTTAAATTTTATGTTTTTTTTGTATCATCTTTAAGAGAAACGTGTTAAACCCTGAACGGTTTACTTTTAGCTCACATACTATTTATAAGGATATGAACTGCTTCTAGATGCGTTAGGTTATGTAATGTTTTCAGGATAGTAAAACACACAAATTCTTTGTCAAAAGAATTTGTTGTCGGCGGAAGAATCTGTTAAATCCTACGCATACCACCTAGAAGCGCATCCTCACAATGTGGATGTTTCTTCTCTGCTCCCGGTTTTTTTTTGGCACAGGGATGAATTTAATTACTTTTTATCACATGCAAAAATGTACTTTTCCTAACATTCAGTTTTTTGTACCGAAATTAGAATTTAAAACTGCAAGAGTCGAGCCAGGGATCTTTTCTGCCAAAGACCTAGAGCTATTATCCATCGTATAACGATATCTTTTAACCCTTTATTAAAGAACTAATACTTGAGCTTAGAAATCATTATTGAATTCGTAACGATTCTCGTTTGAGTCTAACTATAATAAAATTATAAAACAGCATGAAGTATGATTTCTGATTTTGGGTAATTTCAGATTTATTGCAGTTTACGTATCAAAGTAAGGAATTAGCAAAACTTTCGCACTGTGACCTTAAATTTTAGGAATTATTATTTACTCTAATCGTGTTAAAGTTCGTAATTTATTTTTATTAAGCCAATAGGTGTTTCGATCCTAGATGGAATCTTTTTCAGGATTTTATTACAATGAGAATTAATTAATTAAGTCCCTAATAAGAGCTTTAGAGTTAATCCTTAGCCATATGGGTTAACTTCTCTGATATTTCATCAGTTAAGATTTTGAAAGTTTTGATTTAAAAATGAATTATTAAGGATAAATGATTTATTATATTTTTAGAAAACTTCTAAAATTGGTTGCTATTTATGATTTTAGGATTTTTGAAAACTAGGCCAAATTTCTAGTCTGATGACTAAAACAGAAGGTTTTGTTTTTGTGTTTTTTTTTTATAAATACAGTGGCCGCTTCGTAATCCAGATGATTGGGAGACAATATGACAGATGTTCGCTTCGTAATCCGAATGGATTTTTTTGAATTTGTTCAACGTCTCGAAAATATAATATATGTTTTCTTTTCTAGAATTAGAATAAAAGTTTTAAAGAAGTTTAAAAAGACATAATTATAGAATTCTATGCTATTATAATTAATTTATTTAACAAAAACATCACAGGATAATTCATTTTCATTGCTAATACTCGTGCATACATAACCTCGAAATGATTTTAAATGTAACCGTCGATAACTCGTCCGGATTACGGCGATCCGGATTAGAGAGCGGGCACTGTACGTAGGGTAAGTGTGCCAAATTCCGGCAGACTTGCAATTCCGGTCACCAATTTTGTTCCTTGAATTTCCATGATTTTTTAGTTTTTAACAAGGTGGCTGAATCAAATTTAGGATCTTGCCTTGGAGCGCTTTGGAATTACATCCGAACATCTTTCTGAGGTGGCGGAGGATCGACAGGCGTGGGCTGTTATCCTTGACGACATGGGCTCGCGACCCCAATGGGGATAAGCGGTTGTAAATGATGATGATAATTATACTTACTAAATTTTACTTACTTACCAATGAGTACCGCAAAGTAGAATTTTGGATAACCTTAACTTAATTTTCGAATCTCAGCTTTAAGAATTTTCTACCACGAGAGTCCTCAGAAGTGAACGCACCAAAAAATAAAAAAAAAATCATTGTCTCTTTTTTCTTTTTTTAATCTTCTTCAATGTTCATCAAATTTTTATACATATATCATGTTATAAAATCGTATTTATATTTGTTTTTTTTCTGTTTGTCCATTAAGAAGCTTTTTATATACAAAAATTTTACAGTGGCATCAGTTTAGGCTAAGATTTTTCTTCTTGTTTTGTTTAATTCTAATCTTTGCAAGATAGTATTTGCAAAGTATTTACTGTATTCACTCTAGAAATACTTGTTAGATTTTACGCGTTATCCATTTTTTTTAAACTAAAATTTCTCTGAAATTTAAACACCTATGGCATATTTAATTCAACTATTTCATATCATTAATTTGCTGAAATAAATATTGTTTCTTCATCGTTTTTTTTTTCAAATGTTTTTGAGAAATCCTTATCCAGGTACTACACAATAGTATAACAAATATATTACACAATTATACATCGTTTGTGTTTGACATCTCCAAACTACCTTTTGCATTGTAGACTTTTTCATGTTGAAGATCGCATGCACGACCACCGGATTTGATAGCGGTGATCCTTTGAGGGAATACTCACACATCTATTGACTATGACACTTAATGTTTGTTTTATTAGAGGATTAAATAGCATTTTGTTTTGTTACACAGAATGAGTAGTAAGGTATACACACTTTATATTGTGTATTGACTCCATTGACACTCCTACTCCACTATCAGTTATTTTGTAAAATAAAAAAAAAAAATCGTAAGAAATGCTGCGAAATTTTCACAGTTTGCAAGAGTTCATAATGTTCTTTGTAAAAGAAAAAAATGTGAGGAACGTCTATCTGGGTATGCGTCAGTCAAGCAAAACAGCTTCGCTTAAAAATAAAACATGTACTAGAACAGCTATTCACACAAATTCATCGGCACCCACAGCCCACGACGGTCATGTCCTGGTAGTTCTTCAGTACCACCTTGTTGTGCTCATCCAGGTAGAGCATAGAGATGGAGGCGAGCTGTGTGGGGATACAGCATGCTTTGGGTGCTAGGCTGGGGTTCAGGGAGTTGACTAACGTCTGTACCACAGCGTGATTTGTGGAGTTGAGATGATCAGGAATGGGAAAGGTACACTCACCATGGCAATAGTATGCATCATAGCCTGGCGGTGCCACAATCCAGTCATTCCATCCCACATCGCCAAAATCAACGTACAGAGCTCTCCGTTGGCAAATCTCATGTACGTTTTTCCTCCGATGACCTCTCCGTTGACTCGCCCGACGCGATCGGTTGACATCCCGAATCGATCGGGGCTTGTTGCGCCCATCATCTGTGTACGCAAACAGCAAGGGTTGCTGCTGTTGCCAGTCCTCCAGTGATTCACTGACACTTCGCTTCAGCCGAATATGCCGGTGAACTGGACCCTCGGCCTGACTCCGACCGGCTGAGTCCACATGGACGAGTAGTCCATAATTTTGCTTTGGTTGACGCAACCACCGCTGAACGGCTGGCAGGACGTCCAAGCTGACGGTGCCAGTGCCATTTATCAGCACTGTCTTGGAGTCTATTAGGAGAAAGATAGGATCCCTCTTGCCCTTGATACCAGGCCTCAGGATATCATACACCAGCACCTGATGCCTCACATTGGTCTCCCCCTCAATGACTGTATTTCGACTTAGTGTCAGTTCTGCGGCTTTCAATTCCTCACGCTGTGGTATTGTAGACACATTGAAGAAGAGCCGAAATCGGTGATGATGCAGGAATCTATTATCAATTTTACTATCTGGAAAAAGAGAGAAAATCTATGTTACGAATAAGGCCTAATTGAGCCAGAAGTTACTTCTATTAAACTTTAGTATTTTTCGATTCTGGGAAAAGAATTCAAATTTAAGATCCTTAGGAAATAGTTATTCGAATCGTAAAAGTACAAAACTTTTTAATTCTAACCTATCGATCGAAGATAGGAATTGTGAATTAAGATCAGGGAAACTGAGAACTGAATTCCATAATGTTTTACGGAACCATCAAGTTTTTTATTGTCCTAAATATTATACAAAAGATAAAGAATCTCAATTCAAACTAAAAAAAATATAGGTCAGGGGGAGCGGTTATTAATTGTTACAGTAGCGTAAGTCAATTGAACTGCAACTTTTATTTATATTTCATTAAATTTAATGAAAAATATGTAAGAAAACTTTCAAAGTTTGAGGATCTATCTGAAATTTTTGGCCAATGAAAGCTTCGGACTCTTCGAATTGATCAGCACATCGATAGAACATTGACACTGTGGTACTTTTTGGTGCTAAACTTTAGATATAAAATGATCCATATGGAAATATCAGGAAAATTTTTGTACGGAAACCGTTCGGGCCATTGTTTTTATTTTTTACAGACTACCGGTCCAGATTTCATTAGATTCAAGGAATCGAGAGGGAATAAGCTTTCTTAAGGCAACTTGCCGACATAGCTTTTAGTATTCGACGAGATTTTCATTAGAGATTCTAGACAGATTAACGTAATAATAATAAAAATAATGATCCGATTATATTTCCATCAGTTTCTGACTACCCAAGAAACAATTTCTTCTTAATATAGTCTTGTAGAATTCCTTAAGTAAGGCTCTATAGAACCAAAAATCTTTTTATTTGCTTATAACGGTCTTGGTTCCATCACTGAGATTCCTATAAGTAAAGTGGCGCACTCTTAAGGATCTTAGGAGCTTCTATAGGAATTTTGATAGAAAATTCGCACTTTAAGTCTTTTAATAGTGAACTAAAAGATTTGTTTAATACTTGGTTCTATAAGGCAGCTATTTTGCTTTTTGGGATAATCCCTCGCTGGGCAGAAGCAGAGAAACGGCTCAGTTAGTAGAAAATCGAAGGATTTTTTTTCAAGACGCTATTTTGATAATTATTACATTGAGCCGCCTGTCGGCATAAGTTGTAAGTGTGTCTAGGGGCATAACGTTCTAAACCGGACTGCCTTGACTCTCCATATAACTTAAAAATACGGTGATAGAGTCCCAGAAGACAATTACACCATATCGAATTAGAAGCGATCAAAGAAGAAATTTGAATAGTAACGTTTAAGATAAAAAAAGAAACCTTTTTATCCAATATTACTTGGTACTGGATTTTTAAAATGATGCTGAATACTTTTGGAATGTCCAGTCCCTCTCTCCAAAAGGTTAACGTGTTCACATTTCCGGTTTCAGAGGTTTTTCTAAGCCTATTTTACTGCTGGAACTCAAAGAGAGAGCAGTTATATAATCGACTTTTTTCAACTTATCACCCTCCTAGAGTAGAGGTGTGCAAAAACCGTTGAAATCGAATAAACGTCAAAATAAGTTTGTTCTATTAGTGTTTTGACCATTGATGTACATGCTTCTTTTGACGTTTATTCGGTTTCAACGGTTTTTGCAGAGCTTAAACGGTGAGAGATATCAACTTCCGGTCTTCGATGAACCCCAATAAAAAACGATATCTCTATGAGTTGTTTTTTCTTTTTCTCCCACTCCACTCCATCGCTTTCAAACCCATGTTTTTTTGGTTTTTCTCAAAACTGTTTCTATGATTTATTTATTTATTTTTTTGATACCTGTATTAGAGGTGGTCTAGCCGGAAATTTTGTTCAAACATACTTATGACCTAAAAAATCATCATCTTGAATTTTTGAAAGTCAAAGTTTATCTACTCTTGAAATCAGTAATGAATCGGTTAAATATCCGAGATTGACTTATCTCTCTCGTGTTTACACTTTTTGTTTGTCCATATGGTAGTGACCCATGCCAGAACATTCTAAAATGATCATGCCTTTACCAATTTTTGATTTTTAAATATTTTTGTGATTTATGAAGCAATTTGATTTCTAGTAGATTAGTAAGCATCATAAAATCATGCGAAAAACTTATTCATAGAGAGCTCTATCTCAAGATCTCGAGCATTCTGCAAAGTTAGGACGCTTTGCCATCTCTTTTTTGACACCTATTGGCATTAATTTTCTTAATGGTCCAAAAAACTGAAGGATGACCATCAACCGGAAGAGATATCTAAAACTTCAAACCATCAATAACTGTATTTCTTCGAATTTTGTATAACCATTCCCTCAAGTTTAGCGAATGAGACTTTAAAAACATTTAACTGCCTGAATGTGCCTCAGAAATTGTTCCAGATGTAAAGAATAAAATAGAAAACAAAGGTTTGACTCAGGTTGATTCAATTTTACTTAACAATTCTTGCAATATTTATAATTAAATTGCAAAATTTCAGTCATTGATGTAGACGGTTTCGGTAAAAAAAATATTTATTTTCTAAAATCGTTCAAATACAAATTTTTTATGATCATTTTCAATTTCGAAACAGAATTCTAGCTCTTGATTCATCAGTAGTATTTCCTAAATCTAGGATTTTTAGCTAAATTTTATGGTGATTTCTAATTCTAAAACCGGAATTTTATTTATAATTTATCAGTCCCAGCTTCTAAATGTATTTCATTGATGGTTATTGTAATTTAAACATAGTAAAAGAATAAATAGGTATAGTTTTACCAAAATATGCACAAAAAGAATCTTAAATTTCTTTTATTTATCAATTTCCGGAAAGTAAATCCTGACAAAAAGGCAGAACTGAATTTCGTTACACTGAGAGAAATCCGAAAAAGTCAAAATAACATTCCGGAAATGTTAATTTTACCCTGCAGGATTGATTCAAAGACGGTGTAAATATTACCCTTTTTAGGTGTATTATGGGTTAAAGTTGCCCTTCTTTCATGTTAATTTTACCCTTAAAAGGTGTAAAATTAATATTAAAAAATGTTGATATTTTTTTACATCCAAAAAGTGTTAAAGTTACGACGAAAAAAAGTTAATCGCAGTCTCTTTTTTTTTCTCAGTGTATGCAATATGATCATAGAAATTGAACAAATATTAAAAGATTATCATTTTGGTTAATCTACAACAAACGTGATGATTTGAATCTTCTATAATATATCTTTGATAATTCTGTAACACAAGTTTTTTCTAACCCCTTAAAAATACCAAAAATTACTGCTTTTATATAAGTAACAACTTTTTAAACTTATCAAAACCTTAGGCAGCATTATGATCTCTTGTCGTGTTTACCCAAACTGTTCGGAAAGCGGGAAGACAAATAGGAAATTTAACAGGACGCAATCATAAAACAAGTTCATATGACACAACATGTAAAGATTTTCAAATATTTAATCAGTCAGAATCTTGTAGCTGCGTATTCAAAAAAAAAAGTTTAACAGCTTCAAATATTTGTTCAGTGTACTTGCTGAGACATTGGCATTAAGTCGGACTTGATAACTGCTTCCTCTGCATTTCATTGTTAAATTCTATTTTACTTTGGGCACAACAATAGGGAAATTGTTCTTTAAATTTTCATTAATAAAGCTACATTTCATTATTATGTGTCTAGAAGGAATTAATTGTGAGAACTGCAGAGATTATGAATGACGGTGTAAAGTAGCTTTTAAGTATTAGGTCCCAAAATATGTTTCTCAATATTGCAATGTTTACAGTCGTGAAAAATCACTCTTGGAAAATTACATGATAAATAGAATGAGCAAAATCTCCCAGAATTTTACATAAACATTCATAACAAATAAACATTTCAATTGGATAATGTCCAGGCATAGTGTTCTTTTCTTTGGCAAACTACTCAATTTTGCAAAATCTTTGTTTTGTGGGGGTTTCGCATGAAAAAAGCCTGAGGATTATTTCTTGTTGCCGGAAAATTTCCCAGAACTTATATTGGTTATTTTGTTCAATCTTAATTCTTTTTCAGCTTCATAAATTGTCTATCATTTGAAGTGTCTTTGAGGAGTCTTCGACGCCGTTAGGGGGTGCTATGGCGCCCGTTTTTCTGGCGTCTTCAGTAAGTATTCTAAACAAAAAAAAAGCTGAGATTCACCGTATGTTTGCAATTAGGCTCTTTAATTTTCCAAACAAATCTTGCTGTCTGGACCGGTCGGATTGAGTAAGATCATTGGAAATTTCTAATCGGTATCCCTGTTTAGAATTTCCCTGGTAATCATCAATTTTTGTGGTTTCTTTCCCACGGTGCCGAAACACAGATTTCGTAATATTGCGAAATTTAGCGAATTTTTTTTTTAAAGGAATAAAAATAAAACAGAAACTCACCTTCATGTGTAAAACTTCGAACTGTGTTCGCTGATTTGGAGTGCAATCCAGGCTTTGGTATATTCACAGAGTCCACATCATGACCAGTGATTTCGGCATACAGTTGCTTCATAGCTTCTGGAATGACTATCTTTGATCTATCTACCGTTGGCCTCTTCTTCAGGCCAAACAGTGACAGGAAGTTACCCTCAAGTCCCGCCAATATGGCCGGATCGGGCTTCTCTGGCTTCTCCTTCTGCTCTTTGCTGGACTCCTCCCGGGTGTCCTGACTGTGACTCTTCCTATCACTATGTCTGTGTGATAACACTTTTTCTGTGGAGGTAGTTATTGATGATAGTAGCGATACTTGAGGTTGACTCTGTGGCTCTGTGCTAGCAACTTGGGCAAATGGTTGAGAAGTCGCCAGCACTGCGATGACGAGAAGCCACGCGCGCATGGTCGCTCGCAACTCTGCAAAAAGAAGGATAATTTCAAAATTTAACTAAATTTGAAAAAATTCCAAATTTCTAAAATGGAAATGTACAAAATATCTTAAGTAGATAAAAAAAACAAGCACACTAGGCCAAGAGGTGTAGCGTTCGCTCTATTATTCTAGTATCCCGATTTCGAATCTTCTTTAATTCATCAGAATTTTTGTGTTTGAATTGGGTTCACTAATAAGCTCCACTGTACATTAATAGGGTATCTGATTTATAACACATCCTTATATTAGAAAAAATATTTCTGTAAGTCTAGATATCTCGCTTAGAAAGATGGCCTATTTTCTATACGAAATGTTGTGCCCCATCTTTATTATTATTAAAATTAAAAATAAATTTGGCCAGTTAAGTCAAACTTCCCGAGGATTTCGGAAATTCCCAACGTGATTCGTATTGAGATGATTAAAATTTGCAGTATAATATTAAATTTTGCTTTGAAAATTACTTAAATATTCACAAATCCGAATTAATATTAATTTTTATCTCAAATAGTTTTTGAAAAAAAAAAATAAAAACTTTGACATTCTCCTGTTCGTAAGCTTTTCTTCACTTCTAGAACTTAAGGATGATCTTTACCGATTCGATATACCATGCCTAATCTGTGAGAATCGTTCTTAAACATTAGAATTCAAAGACACCCGTCAAAGACACCCGCATCTACGCTACATGATAATTTTATTGATTTTACCGTTCTTATATGAGTATTGTTAATAAATTAAATATTTTACTGACAAAATTTGAGAATTATCACCCCTAAAGAGGAAAGGTCAAACTCTTAAAAGCTCATAGAAATTGTAAATTACTTCATGCAACCTTATACTGCTCGAACTCCACGGACAGAACAGTATGGGAGCATTTAAACGGAATAGAAGACACCAGACTATCTATTTTAGTTAGAGCACACTTGGAGAATTTATAACAGAGGGTGGAGAAAATTTATCTCAGGCATGAACCACTAGGGGAGATTTCTCAAGACTCACCGGTGCATAGCACAGTGGGGTGCATTTCGAAATCCCCCCGTATAGAAGATGCCTATATGTATATTGAAGCGATGAAGTTTTCGCAGTTTATTGAGTAGAACTGAACCAAATTACAATGGATCGCGAATATTTTATAATGTTGCGACATTTCTTGTATAAAAATAACAATATATTTAATATAAATAATGGGAAGAGGAAGAGTAAAGGTGTCAAAAGAGGAAAAGTGCATTCTAAAAGTTAAGCATTTTGACACTTTTCCAGTTTTGCAACAATATAATCCTTCGATTTTTTCACCCCCCTCTAAAATTTTCATCTTTCACCCCCGAAGACTATTTTGGTCAACAAATCTTCACGTTTCAGACGATTTCTGAAAAATGTCGTCAAGCTGTTTGTCCGTCCGTTCGTCCGGCTTTCGCCAGCTCTAGAGACCAAACGGTAAGAGATAGTAACTTTGGGACCTTCGGGGGGCCACCCATAAGTCGACTCAAGGATCGTTAACATGCCCTTCATTTTCCGCCTGCCCCTTCTCTTTAATCCATCTTTTAATCCATCATTCAAAATTTTTATTAGTTAGCTCATTAGCTGATCCTTTATTTTAAATATTCTCGAGGATCAGCCTGAGACTATTTGTGTCCTGATATGGGTTTCAAATTAGAGACTTAAACCAGTTCCCAAAGTTCTAGGTCAAGAATATCAAAATAACTTAATTGTCTTACATATTTTTCGAAATCTAATGGAGCCTTTGCCATTGATATCAAATTCTTAAACAACATTGCCTTAAAAATTCTACATTATAAGGAATTAACGACGTTGACTATACATATAATGACTAATCATCATTTCTGAAGATCGTGGAAGTGTACTAGGGGAAAGTGACCATGCTTGATACGATCCAAGCTTAATAATAACTATTTATTTTCTATGTTAATCAATAGTTATGACTTATCACAATATATTTCAATAGCTAGTGCTAAGCCTCACATTTCCTAAAAAAAATAGGATCCTAGCTCTTTTTTCCTTGTTTCACGAAGCAAAAATCAAAAATAGGTCCAAAACTGTAATTTTGATACATGATATTTTATAAGTATTTCTTAATTAATGTCGCTTTTCAGGAAAACTACTATCATAGGCACATAGAGGGTTCATCAGTATTAATATTTATGTAAAAATATTTTTACTTGGGGACACTGTTTTTGTGGGTGGTGACAAATTCATAAATTCTACCTGTGTCCATCCTATATTTTAAAAAGGGTCCATGAATGATAATTTAGTTGTGGCAACTCTATCATTAGATGTGATTCTTTCATTATTACACCTATTGAAATCCGCCAATTTTATCGACAATTGGCATAGCCTTCAACCCTGTTGCCTGAATTTTAAGGTTGCAGAGTGACATTTTCATGGACTCAAGGTGAAAAAATGGTTTTCGCTAGTGCCCTAATGTCATAAAAACACGGCTTAGAAAAATTACATAAAAGTGATTTTAAAACTAATAACCAGTCTTACAAACGATTTAAGCAGATAGATTAGAGTTCCGTCTAAATATTGATGTGCAATTTTTTGTATCCGGTGAAATTTTTGCAGTGAAAATGGGCCTCCGATTTGTCGAATCAATTATTATACAGGAAGGCCCCGGACCCGACTTGTATAAAAGTCGGCACTGAATTTTCATTTTCTTCTTGAGGAAAATCTAAGGATTTCCAGGAACAATGTGAGTTAGGACTATGAACCTAATAAGTGAGACATTTTTTGTCATAGTGGAAGAATCGCTTCGGTTTGTGTGTTAATCAGAAAAAAATCACAACCCTTGGACATCATTTTACAGTATCAAGCATGGTCACTTTCCCCTACTCGTGGAAATATCATAGAATATTTTTGTAGACCAGCGTGAATTTATTTTCGGATTAAAGAATCGACAGTGATACTTTTATCAAAATTTAAAATTCAAAACCCGTATTAGATTTTTATATCCAATTTTAATGTACAATTTCTGATATTATTTGTAATTTTTTACGTATGGGGAATTGTTATTTTCACATTTTTATTTTTTTTGAGAAATAAATAATTTTCTACATAATTAGTATACTTGTAATAAGTATTTTTAACCAAGTAGAGATTCTCAAAAATATTTTCCTGCGAAAATTCAAAACAATTTTATCTATTTAAATCAATTGCTTAGTTTTTATTCTATTAACTGGTTTATCTAAAAGATGATTGCCCAACAATTGTTTAAAACTTTAACCTTATTGTCAATGTAAAACAGGAATATGACTGGACTTACAATTTTTTTTAAAATCAAATATTTAAAAGAAAAAATATATGAAAAAAATAAATTGATAAAGTCCTCTTTTCTAAAATAGCATAAACTTGTTACTGCTCAAAAAGATGGTCAAAAAAATTTTATAATCTCAAGAGAATGAGGGGGTAAATAATTAGGACTTCTTAGGGCTGTTAAGTGGCATGGTTTCTTCAGTAGTTTATTTTCATTATCTCTATCGCACTTTTTCGCAAAGAATGAAAAGAGATGCATAGACATCAACTACCTCTTTTATTGCTCTATTTTTGACCTCTGTTGTTGCCTGGAGAGGTTTTGATAAACTCTTGAGGGTCATATTTTATTGCAACTAGAAGAACTAAGAGGATAATAGCTGTTATTTGAGTCATCAGCAGCTCTATTGCACCTTTCTGTAGGGAAAAGAATTTTTACACCTCGAAAAATGAACTCTTAAACCAATGCTAAATAAACACTTGAAAAAATACTTAAAGAAGAAGATTACTTGCAGAAATTCCAGAAAAGGTAGTAAAATTATTTTCTGGGCAATTTTTTTGCATGTAAAAATATAATTAGAATGAATTGCCAAAGCTTGAACAAATCTATAAAATTATGAAATGGTCTCAGTGAAAAGAAAGTTGTATTATTTGTCAACAGTTAAAATCAAGGATTACAACATTTTGTATTGGAAACACTTGAATTTGTGGCGAAAATGTCGAACAATTATATTATTATTAAATTAAAATAATATTTTTTGTATGTAGTACAGTGAAAATTTCCTAGTCTTTGTGCATTGCAAAAAATAATACATAAAAGAGGTTTATTGTGCAGGAAATAGAACTATATCGACTATTCACTGTCACTATCGTTTGAAATTAAAAACAACTCCAAGCGTTGGCCTTTTGGGTATTGCAAACTTTAATAAATAAGTTAGGCAACAAATTTCCTATATAAAATTCCCAATTGAAATTAAAAGTGTGGAAAAAGACACTTGAATAAATAAAATAAATGACATGAGAATGGTAAGAAAGCTAAAGCTGGATCAAGAGATTAGTATTCCACAATATTTTGGCAAAATTGTACGTTTTTTTTTCTTGACAGAGATTAATCAGAAAATTCAGTTATGATTTGGTTTTTATTGTTGGCACTTGTTGTGTATATCTTTTTTGTGATATTGCGAACGATTTTGAGGATTTTGTGCTTCAAACAATATCCAAAATTTTGCTTTATACATAGATCAAGCAAGAAAGTGGTGTCCTCATAAATTTTCCACAGGATACAGGTAAGTTTTCGACCTTTGCCGTTCAGAAACAAAAAGAAGAAGACGTTTTAGTGGGCAGGAAATACAGTGATAAAAGACTGATATATCTGTTATTTTTGTCCGAAAACAAAGGACTCAAAAACACTGAGAGAAAAATACACAAATGAAGTTTTTTTTTGTATTTGTTACTGTAGATTCGGATGACTTTGACTTTGACCCCCTACTGTACGTACACTTTTCTTAAATTCTAATGTTTGAGATTGATTCTCACCGATCAAACATGATAGACATGATCGGTAAAGACCATCCTCAATTTCTATAAGTAAAGAAAAGCTTACGAACATGAAGGGGTTAGTCCATCCAGAGAGGAGAAAGTCACCCGTATCTACGATATAATTTTAGTTATGATTTACGTTTTTGCAAAAAAAAACTAAAACGTAATTAATGTGAACTTTTAGCTAATTAAAATTTTGGAACTTCCTCAAAAATAAATTAAAAGAAACCAAGGTTTAGGTTTTATTGAGAGGTACAGTAAAATTTAATTCGGGCAGTAGTTTATTTTAAAAATGTTTGTTGATATTTTTCAAATTTGATTATGAATAATGAGGCAAATATGCTTACATGTGCTACTGTTTATCATAGTTACAATATGATTTTACATTATTAAGGGCTTTTTATGAAGTTCACATTGAATATGAGTATGTAAATTTATTATGACTACGCAAATGAACAAAAAATCGTTGCAATTTAAAACAGTTTGACGCCCAAATTTCTGTCAAATTCGAGTGATATTTCGGTCCCAAATGCCTGAATTTGAGAGATTCTACTCTAGTAAAGAATCCCAGCAAAATATGTATTTCATAAGAATAAAACATAATAAAATATCGGAAATAGTTTAGGAACAGAATAAAATGCATCCTCAAAAAGAACTAAAAAATAGAAAAAAACATGAAAAATTTCAGACATTGTCAGTAAACCTACCGACTGTTTTTAATCGTTTTCCCTAGCGCGCTCGGTTGAATGACAGAACATGGTAGGTAGGATATTTAACACATTTTTCTTGGAAAAGAGGCAAAAATTAAAATCTAAACACTGAAAAATATACTACTTGCATATTTTAAGAAATTTATAAAGTTTTATAGCGATATTGTACCATTTAAATATATGCTAATTTTGAAAAGCTAAAGGTCAATTAATCGATCTTGGTAGGTTTAGTGTTAAGAAATAGGCATTCAAAACTTATTTTATAAATTTTTAATTAATTTAGATTTTTATCATTATTTAAATTTGTAAATTTCATAATTTTAATCATTATAAAATGTTTGAAAAGTTTGCCAACACTTTATAAAATCGGTTATAAAAGCGTATTGAGTGTTTAAGGCATTAAGTATTTTTTAAGAGTGAAAAGTTAATGATATCTCATACTTTTTCAATTTACAGAAATTAGATCAAACAAAAATATTTTTCGCTATGGATAACACCGATCGAAATTAAAACTATTTTTTTTTCATTTGTAAAAGCGAAATTACTGAAAATATGTAGATATCTTCTGGTAATAGTAATCGGTGAATTTTGCTATGACAGCTTTAATAACTTTAAATAAAAAACTTTAATATTTCTAAATCTAACGTAGTAATAAAAACGCAAATTTTATGTTCAAGCTCCTTTATCACTTTAAAGACACTTTTCATGCATGAAGAGTAAAGCACAACCAGCTTTTAGACCACAATAATCTGACAGCCGAAATTCGACATTCCTCAAGTGATAAACGAATTTAATTATGTAAAATTTGAAATTTGTAAAATTGAAAAAATTACAACATTAAGCATTTCTGTTTTAATAAAAACGAAATACATATTTTAGATTTAAAAAAAAATGTATATTGATATGCGTTTCTAATTTTGAAATTCGATTTTTCCTACTTATACATTGCCTTCTAAAAAATGTGAAATCTTATTATTTTTTAAAATTTTTTTTCAAGAATATATTGTGGTTATTTTAACAAAAAACAATAGGAATATTAGAATCGTAATACATAAATTCTGAAATCCTCTTAGGAATTTATTTAACCATCATCTTTTAAAATTAGTCAAATAATATTTAAACTAATTTATGCAAAATGCACTCAAATTGCAAAATTATCTAATTTGGTACACTGTTATACTCATTTAATGTCCCTTACAAATTTTGAAATTTTTATGAAAGAACGTATTTTTTCCGAGTGTACTGGAGAAAATATTTGTTTTTTTTTTCACTCTTTTGTTTCTTTCTGTTTCAGCAAAGGGACTTGTGCTCAATTTATGAGGCAAATGTGAATTTCATCAGGGACCACACAGCAATAGGACAAAATGCATCTGCCGGGATAAAACGAGCGCAGGTTTCAAAAAAAATATCACGGTACTCAAGGTGCATTTAAAAAAAATATCCAAAAATAACCAATAAATTCTTACCTAAGTATTTTAAAAAACAAAACTATTCCACTCTTTTATTTTGTGACACCTTATGCATCAATAATCCTTTTCTCATTAGTCTCTGAGGTAAAGTCTTAAGTTTGAAGTGCATCTGAACTGTTGTTCTTATATCCACTCACACGATCACTTCAGGGAGTTGTTTGAAACACTTGCTTGATTATTTATTTTTTAGGCTTTGTGGAAAAATTAAGAAGTTTTAGCTGAATGCTAAATGAAAAGTGTCCACTTAATTATCACTGTTGATTACGTTTCATAGGGGATCTCTATCAGGTTTTTTTTTGGGACGATACAACGCTGCCGAAAATTAATACCACTTGTGTATACATCCAATGAGTTAGACAAGCCGCAGATGACTGGTTCAAATAATACTGGAACGTCGGTTATGACGTACCAAGATCACGAAACCGACTGTCTGTCTGCGGGCTCAGCTAACACACCATAAGCGCTGACTAACTAATGAATAGTTTGCCGTGTCGTTCTCATGTGGTTTATTTTCTACCAATTCACAAAGATCTCCGTACAATACTATTGGTCGTTGTTGTGCCCCCAACATATATATGTGCACACATACCAACAAATCTAAAAACATTTGTTCCTCTTTCACGATCATTTTCCAACCTTTATCGTCCCAGGTAGACTTCACGACGAATCGGTAATGGATGGAAGTTCCTTTGCATGCCGCACCGGCTATATATGTGTTAGTCATTTGGGAGCATACAGTAACATTAAAGAAGAAGACCACAATCGAAGCCAAAATAGATGTCTGGGATGTTAAAGAAGGGGGCGAAAACTGTGAAAGAGAGAAGATTCTTCTTGCCCAAGTACCTAAATGTGATTTGTGTCCAAAACAACCGCCAAGGATAAACTCCTCCTGTTCCCATGCTCAAGACACCACATTGGTGGCCAATCACAGCCACGATGGTATGCTTATTCTCATCTTTTTTTCTCCACTTCGTCTTCCCAATTTATCCACGGTATTGTGTACCTTTTTTCCCCATTCTTTTGCGTCTCTCTATACTCCATAAACACACACCCAATTGTCTCCAGAGAGACACTCACGTGCATCGGATGCACTATGTTGCACTCTAAACATCCAATGTGGCCAGACCCACTCACCATCACCAGCAGAGGTGCATCTTTGATTTTACTAATTTCCCTACACGAAGCCCCTTGTTCTAAATCCTCAACATAAGAGCCCTCTAGTACCCTTGTCGAAACACAACCCCTTTGGAACTACTAAGTAAGATGTTGTGGTAGTTAATAATTTTGTAAAATAACAAGGTCTGAATAAACTAGATCCTAATAAAATACTTTTTTTTTAATCCCCCACCCTTATTTCCTAGGTCGTTGGGAAAATTTATATGGAGACGCCATGTGATTTCAAAAATGTCACGATTTTTTTTAAGAGGTACAATGTTTTTCGACGACATCAATGATAAATTTATATATCAAGGTAGATTGTATTTAAGGGGTAAATAAGTACCCTTTGCGAGTGAGGCAAAAGAAGTAGATTAATTGAATGAAGTTCAAGTTATAAACAGTGCGTGGTATATTTATTTACCCTGTGTTTTCATCATGGTTTATAATTTTTTCAATAGTTTTTAAGTGTAGGGGAGACCGGGGAAGACAAAAAGTGTTTGAATCATACTGAAATATTTTTGCAATGAAAGTGAAGGGAGTTAATTACTCTGAATCAATAGTTGTTTGCTCAATATTCTTCTTAAAGAAGACTAAATACCTCATTTGTCTAATTCAACACTGACTGATTTTAACCCAGTCTCCCCTATTACTCTTATATGAAAACTTCTACATATTGAGAAAAATTTTCGTTTATAAATATTTATAAAGGAATTTTGGGCTTTCAGTAGTACAGGGAATTTCCTTAATTTTTTTTATTGCTCTTATAGTTAATAACTAAAGATCGTGAAATAGAATTTCTAGACATTAGAATGATACGTTAAATGTTACCTAGGCTTTTGAAAAGCAATATTTAGGTTTAACCCTTTAAGGACGATTGGAACATTGGTGTCCCATAAAGAAAATAATTTTTCCTGACTACCTGAAATTATTTTTTCTTATGTTTGTACGTAATTGCAAAGTAGAAGGAATTTAGGATATTTTTTGCAAGTCTCCAACTATTTGCTATATAGTAAATATTTAATCTTAAAAATGACGATTTTTTTAAATTCTCATATTGAAAAATGATTTTAAATATTTTTATACTTCCAATTTTTTTCAATCCAAATCGTTTTGGAAAAAGAAACTACAATATTTATACGTAATTTTTTTCATTAGACTGAAAATTATTATTCATTGTTATTGTCAGAAAAATTACTTAAATTTTTGGGCTATTTTTGTCCCTATCGCTCATAGAGATAAAAAATACACCGAATCAGACTCTGTTGGATTTTCTAAGGCTAGATGTAAGACTTTTTACTGATTTTGTTTATCGGTTAAATTTTTATTGTTGATTATCGATTCGTAAAAAGTGTCTCGTCGTTAAAGGGTTAAAAACTAGGAAAACTCTTTAGAAATTCTCAAATGGGACCATTGGTTCATTTCACTCATTTGCAACCGCTTATTCTTAAAGGAATCTACATATTACGTATCAAAAATTGTTTTATTAAGGAAATAATCTATAGCATTTTAGGGGGGAAATGTCAAAATTCTATGAAAAATACAATTTTTGACGAGAACTTTTTCTAATATTTATAGGACTTAATAAAATCAAGTTACGGATTTAAAACGTATAAGGTAGCTTTTCCCATGTCTTTCTATCCTCCAATACACTCTAAATATCCTCAATATCTCAGACTGCATCCTGAATACTATTTAAATGGTTAAAAAATAATATTAACAAATGATTTATTAAAGAAAGGGTGTACTTATTATATTTTCTGTTAAATTGGAAAATATGAATATGGGAAATCCGAATTATAAAGCTGATAAATTTTACCGTCTAACCCAGTTGAACCATTGCACACTGAGAGAAATCCGAAAAAGTTAAAATAACATTCTGGAAATGTTTATTTTACCCTGCAGTATTCTCCCGAAATCGGTGTGAATATTATGCTTTTTAGGAGTATTAGGGGTTAAAGTTACCCTTTTCATGTTAATTTTACCCTTAAAAAGGCGTAAAATTAACATAAAAAATGTTGATATATTTTTACACCTAAAAAGTGTTAAAGTTATGGGGAAAAAAGTTAATCGCACCCCCGTTTTTTCTCAGTGTAATGACGATTATTGTAAAAATTCTCTATACAAATAGTACTTATGCTTTATATATTTTTGAGATAAATAAATTAATTACCAATAAGAAAAATTTAACACACCTAGATTTACTTATTTTTTGTCAATATAGTGCACCCGGAAAGTATATCGAAGACCCCTATTATTGTTTGTAAGAGTATGGGCATTAAAACAAATTATTTTTTCGATTATTATTTAGTCTGACGATAAAGATCAGTGCAAGTATAGGGTAGAGTCAGCCCTTTTCGCCATGTAAGCACTTTTTCGCCACCTAATATAAAACAACTAATTTAAGGCATTTAAGAATAAGTAGCATTTCAACACTCATAATATGTTCTGTTCTAATATCCCAATACGTTATTACGTCTATTAATTAATTGAAATTCGTTTTAAAACAGGTGGCGAAAAGTACTGAAACAAGCATAATTGGGGAAAATGCATATTTTTCAATGAGATTCTCTAAAATTCTCGAGACGTAGATAGATATTGCTTCAAAGTATCTTTATACAAAAATTCATTTTAGTCTGACAAAAATATCACATCTTACGAGGCCACTAAAGCTTAATGGTGGCGAAAAGTACTGACTCTACCCTAAAATAGGTCAAAGGTGCATCGTAAGTTCTAAGCAAAGCAAATTATTGTTGAATTATAAATCAAATATTGATAATTTTATGTTAGGGTCCGAATATTGTGCAGAACTTGGCAGCAAATGAAAGAAAATGATTTTATGCAAAGGACCTAAGATCGATGATCCTAAGCTCCCAATGTATGACAGTTTGGGGTATATCTTTAATACCAAATTTTACTGATCAAATATTCTTAAGAAGAATTTACTAATTTGGACCCTTACGGCTATGTAATACATATCTCGACTACTAGTTTCTATATTTTTTGATGATCGATGTGCTTTACTCTTGAAACATTTATGCAAACATCCCAACTGAGCTTTGCAAAACGAATTTAGTTTCCAGAAATCTATTCTTGTGCACTTCTGTTGACTTTCTACAGAACTCTTAATGAGTAGGGGAAATGCTTCTAATTTTGTCCAGTTTCTTATTTTGGACACTTTGAGGATAACATTGGACACTAAAAATAAATTGATTAAAATGATGGATTTTTATTCCAATATTTGATGAATAATGAATTCTATCTAAATATTTGTTCTTTTTGGAATATTTTAACACTAAATACGTTAAAATTTGAATATGATTTGAGTTGAAATTGCTTTGTTGAAAATTCAGTGTGAGCAATTGCTTACGAGAAATATGACAGAACTTCGTGGCTTACTTCAGTCTTATTTAGTTTTGGTGAAGTACTAACAAAGTTTGTTCGCTGTTTTTGAGTGATATTATTGAATATTCATTGAATATTGTGTTGATTCACGTTACTGATGATTTGTACATTTGACCTGAAGTGAGATTTGCCTTGTGAATTATATTTTTCGTGTGAAAAATGGGAATTTTTTTAAGACATTCACCAGTGAGGTGATGATTCTTATTTTGGACAGGTGTTTTTCTCACGAAATTTCGTGAAGTTTTAGCTTTTGTGATGACTAGGTTGGACAAATGCCTGGAGAAATGAAGGAGCATCATCTCTACGAAAGAGATGCAGTGAGAAATGCCTTGAAAGGCTCCCGGAAAGGTCAGGGAATGAACAAATCTGCACGTACTTGGAGTATCGAAGTCAACTCACTTTAATGAATGATATGGAAAGTTTCTGGGCTTCTTGTGACATTCCACGTTTCCCTTACATGACCAGGAAGAGGACTTGATAAGATTGGTTCATAAAATGAAGAACAATGGGCATCCTATTGAGGCGGATTATCTGTCCAAATTTACAGACAAGTTGTAAAAATTAATAACCAAGTTGTCCAAAATAAGAGTCAAATTCACCTCTACATATCAATTCATTTTTAAACGTATTAAAACTAATTTTAGTAAAAATGAGATGATAAATAGCTTGCCAAGTTTCTAAACAATCCTTCTGAAAAGAGAGTAACAAGAAAAGTCAATTAGTATTGAAAATATGGCACTTCAAACTTAGGATATCGATGCTTATATGCAGACTGTCCAAAATTATAAGCACTTCCCCTATCTGTTGACGATTAACTCTTTCCGGACCACAACATATCCAGCGAACGAATTTCAGTAAAACTCACTTTATTGTAAGTCTTACTGGTCAAATATGATACTTTTGTAGAGAAAGAATTTTGTCCGCCTCTGGGAAATTGGAAAACTCATGGGAACTCTCGTCCCCTAAAGAACGCAAAAGATAGAGACTTGGACAAACTTCAATTTTCCAAAAGCCAATAATATCAATTTTGTGAATTATTTTTGCATGTCAAATGACTCCTTTACAATGTTGATCACTAAAACAAGAAGAATTATTGACCAGTATCTTGTGGGATGTCCAGGAAGTGCTGAAAAGGACACCCAGCTCCTGCTTGCCAACAGATTCCTCAAAATATTTCACAGAATAGCACTTTAACACACATTTCTCTCAACAGGATGTTATTGCAGACACATTAAGCTTTCTCAAGAGCCAAAAAAACACTTTCTGGACAATCAGAATTCACCAAAATCTGGAAGAATAGGAAAAACTTCCCCGAAAGCAATCTCCTTCGCTGCCAAATGTCAAAATTATCGGCCATATTGACAAAAATTTCGCTCCCGCTTGAATTTTCTTACAAGGTTGGTGTCAAAAACCAAATGGCGGGCACTGGCGGGATAACCTTACATTTGACCTCAAGATTCTTGGGGACGAGAATTCCCATCAACTTTGAACAAGTTTTTTGAAAATTTATGAAAAAATTGTTTTTCGAATTTATGTAATCTGTAATTGATAGTTATCATACTTATTGGCCCCGAGAGGTTTTTCCTTATTCTGGTCTAGAAATATGAAAAAAGTCACAATCTGTACAAGGAAGCAGAAAATCGAAAATTCACGATTTTTGACCAAGAATATCTTAGCTCAGGAGTTAATTGGGATCCTGCAAAAAATATCCTAGATTTGGACATCCTTATAGTTTGTAATCATCCACAAGAATCGGAATTTTATCGATTCTAAATAGTCTAAAAAAATTATTTTTTCCATGGGTACCCAGAGTCCCAAAGGAGACGAAAGAGTTAATGAAGTAAATTCCGGGTAATGATTTCTAAGAATAATCTTCTTCAAATAATGGACAATATTTTAGTTTACTGTCTGTTTATGAATTCCATTGAAAATTCTTATTGTCAATATAGTCAACGTGATATTTAGAAGAGAAAAGAGGAGTAGAGGATAGATGGAGAGTGAGATCTCGATATAATTACTTAATGAGATAGAAATTAAATGATTTCCTTTTCTCATTATGCTTTTCGCACTTAAATGAGATGTTGGCTCCAATGGTTCGTGCTGGTAAGAGATCATTTGTAGATCAGTGAGATCATACAGTGAAAATCACATCTAAAAGCCATTTGATGGGATAGATGTGACTGAAAAGTTTAAGCAGAATGAACTTTATAGCCATCATTTGTGCCACGTGCCCTAACATCCGAGGGATGTTCCCGGCAATAGGATCTTTAACGCTCTTTTAGTGCAGGAGATAATTCCCGCGGGATTATGTAAACACTGGGAGAAATGGGAAGAATTATGAGTACGGCATCATTGAAAGCTTTATGATTACAGTTATGAGTGGATCTGGTGGTGCGTGAATCGATTGTGGGTGACCTTCTCCGGACGCAAAAGTTGTTAGTGTTTCAATTCTTAGGAGCAGCGCGAGTTCCCCATGAGCAGCTATATACATTTATTACAAATTGTGTGAGGTTTTCGTGTAAATAAATGCTATATGCCACAATATTATTTGACTCATTCTCTTATTCTACAATCACGTTTTACAGCTGGAGTCTGTCTTATTGCTTCCAGTTGGTTGGATTTTTACAATTCTTTCGACCTTCCGTGGGCTAGTTAGAACCTTCAGGAAGCTTAAACATCCGAAGGTTAGACAAACATTTTAGTCATATTTTTAGCCTAATAATGGACCTTTTTTTTGCATTTTCATGTCGATACAATTGGTATTTTCGTATATACTGTGAGTTCCGAACTATGCATGTAATTCAAATTCTTATTTTAAGAGTTTTTGAGAAAATAGGGATATTTTTGCAGTGTTGCACTACTCAATTTTAAATCTTATATTTGTTGAGGAGACAGTATCTCACTTTATGATTGAGACAAACCAAAAAAATAGGTCACGCCCTGGCTATGTATCGTTTAATGATTCTTATAAAGCACGGTAGAATAATTCTTTTTACTTGTACTTCTGAAGATTTGATGAACCTAAACTAAAATAAGTGAATTTGGGGTGGGTATAATTTACAAAACTGGGAGGTGCTTCCGAGTAGACATCAGTATTTATATTGGCCACCTCAGGCATCAGTATTTATATAGGACACTCAATGGGTCAAGTGGTAGAGCACTCGCTCTACGAAGCAAGTGTCCCGGGTTCGAATCCCCTTTAGGTTACCAGGGGTTTTTCTGGCGTTGAAGGTGTTCGAATTGCATCCAGTCAGTGAACTTCAATGCACTTGATTGCATGAGGAATGGAATTGACAACCCCATCCCTGTATAAGAAAAAATAATAATGGATGTCCCGAACTCCCCTTGCGGGAAAGCCTAGGTTCCTCCATGGATATGGAACGTTGTGCCACCATTATTAGGGGAAAGTACTCTCCCTTCGAACGTTCATGCCTTCGAATAATGTGAATTTTCTTTAAGTTTTCCTAAAAGACTTACACATTTCTATTAAATATTAGTTGGCTTATCATCAATTGTTGATAATTCCGTGATATTACTGTAAATCTCTTCCGAAAACCAAAAGAAATTCACATTATTCGAAGGCATGAACGTTCGAAGGGACAGCACTTTCCCCTATTATTATTATTATTAATATTACCTCCCACCTCCAAGAAAATTGTTTTTTTCAGTAGAATAGATATCGGGTATTTCTCTTACGATTAAGAACTTCTTTACTATTATGATTAATTGTTCAATCCCGAAGTTTGGAAGCTTTAGAAGGGTCTTACCTTCTCCAAGTTCATAACCTGAGGAAGGAGGAAAACCCCTTCGGAAAGTTAGTATGAAAGATTGAAAGAGAACTCAACAAAATCTAGCATAATTAATGTTTTTTATTGCAAATTGTTAATATTATTCTAATGACCTCAACAAATCTAAGACTTAGTCGAGAGAGACGTTATAACGTGTAATCGATATTCTGATTGAAGTAGGGGAAATTGCCTGCCTTTAAATTGAATATTCCAATTTTTACCCTATTTCGCAAATCAAAAAATATATTTTATTAATTGAAGTTAATAGAAAATAGTTAATAGTATTATAAATATGGTTTATAAAATAGAATATTGTATTTTGAGAAATAAGAGTAAAACATAAATATTCAAAGGCTGACAGGCAAACCATTTTTCTGTACATTTCTAAGAATTTTTCACTAATTCATTGATGTCTTTAGGGTCTCATGAAGGTCCAAATCCAGTTTTCAGGGTATTAGGTACTTTGTCTTAAAGTAAATTTTGCTGATAAATGTCTAAATTATTGCAATTTTCTCTATAATATTGAAAAAGTCAAAATATTTGGAAAAAATTATTGAAAAGGGCATGGCTTAAAACTTATTTTTAAGCAAAGTGGTAAAAATATGTAAAACACAAATGCAAATTTTATTTAGAATTTTCGAAGCTGAAAGATTTGCAAAACTATTTTCAGATTTATTCATTGGAGTTACTCATATAAACGAATTATGTTTCAAACTTCATAAAAAGAACGTCAACTTCATAATGAATAAAATTTGAACTCAAAGTATTTTTTCGTAAATTTTTGTTGATTGACGCCTAACGCCGAAGAAAAAGCCTCAGCTGTTTATTATGTTTATTTTTTTCTATTTAGCAGTGATTTTTTATTTGGTAAATTTAAGAGTTTTTTCGATCTGGAAATACATATTAAATTTGTCATAGAAATACAAATTGAAATATATTAATATTTGAAATAACAACTTAAAGAAAATAAGTATCAGTAAAATATTTGGGGAAAGGAGGAGTCTTTTTGCAAAATTTAAAAATTGAGAAACATATACACACATTATTGTACGTCCTTTAAATCGAAGAAAAGCAACCAATAGGCAAAGAAATAAATAGAATTTTGAAAAAAGCAGTCTTAACACACCCTATTCGTTTTCGAGAAAGCGAAGATCTGTAACTTAAATTTGAGATGGGAATTACCAAATTTAACACCCAATAAATTTCTATGAGGTGAGATATAAGATGAAACATCTTAATAGCCCTTTAATTGTTTAAAGATTGACGAAATTTTTACTCAGACCTTTACACTATTGACAATAAACTAGTAATATCTATATTTTAGAAATAAACAACTTGTCGATATAAATATATCAACAAATAATTTGACCTTATTTATTACATTATGGCTTCTTTTTCATTGAACCAAAGAACACCTCCATGAGGTGATTTGAGACTTTGGTGTGCAACATTTTAACGAAAAATATGTGAAATAAATTTGTGATCATGAATTAATTTATTGAGAACTTATTATAAAGAGTTGAAAATTTTATGATTTATTGCCACTATAAGGTGAACGTTTCGAGCAACGATTGAATTAATTTTGTGCGGACAGGCTTCATAGTATAATAAACACCCGTCTACAAGATTATTTATACCACAAGCGCCAATATCAAGTGTGGTTTATAAGAATGAATGACTATATAAATGTATCCACATAAATGCACTATAAGATATGTATTAATGTGCCAAAGAGAGGAGCAACATAAATTTCATTTTGTTACATGAATCCATCCAATAGGTTTGTGCGCGCCCCGAAGAAAAGGGACAATATTAAGAGTGGATTGGTCTGATTGTGTTGTGCTAAGAGATGTTGATATCCTGACTTTTAAAATTTATGGATGGCACGCAGAAACGCGTATTTATGTGGTGGATGTAAATCTCATTGAAAATAAATGCCACGTACAGAGCACACGGGCGCACGCAGAAAAAACAACGGTTGTCACAATTAAATATCAATGTGATTGGAATAACATTAATATTATTAAGAGCTTGGCCGGTTTGCGGCAATGCAGTTCACTTTCTGTATCGTCTTGCCATCGTGCTTGACCAACATGAATATGTTCCCCATGCACGTCCATCCATTGACTCTCTGTCAATGATTTCTTTGCACAAAATCACGATTCATCAACTTCCAGTTGCAACAGATGAAGAACATCTCTGAAGAGGCTTTCTGGTGTATCTTAAATAATTAACAGAATCTCTAACGTGAAAAATCGTACTAATTCACTAATTTGGAAACAAGTTTCTTTTAAGTTTATGACGATAAATTAAATTAAACAAATACATGGCAATATAAAAAAAATTAAAAACTAGTTAATATTTATTTGAACCGTTCTTATCTCGGGTCGGGGGTTCGGAGTTTGTTGAGTATAAGTATGAGAGAACCCTTAAGGATCTATAGCAAACCCACGTGCAATACATTGGAACCTATGGTGTACCTAGGGACCCAATAGTTTTTTTTTTCGAGAAACTGAGCATTCAGGCTGCTTTAAATTGCATTGTACGAGTTACCCCTTGGTCAGAAAGGGTCAAGATTTAATTAAAAATTGGACTTATCTAAGATAAAAATATGAACCCAATTCAAGTCACAGAAACTGAGTTGTAGGGAAATCAAAATTTTAAGGTACACAGTAAAAACTTTTGGACACTGACCAAAATATTGGAACAAATTTTCTTTAGAACTAGTTTTTTTTAGAACAAATATGTATACCTGGAGAAGATATTTCTTTGTTAAATTTTTTTTTACGGTTTTGTTAAGAAATATAGTGACAATATGAACCATTTTGATACGTTGGAATATCTATAAATTTGCGTTGATTTTGTTTTAGAAAAATTTGTTCTTAAAAGTTTAAACAGAATATACATATACATTTTGTACCCTTTGTCGGGAATAAATTTGTGTAATTTAAAAGACTTCGTCTGATAAAAAGGCCTAATCCGTTAGTCGAGATGGATTTCGGTGGCGAAAGTTCAAAAGGAACATCAAATAACAGTCAACTTAACAAGTGAGTGCTGGCAGCAGGAGGGGAAGGGAAACTCGGGAATCTCGAATTTAAAAAAAAGTGAACCATAAATATTGAAGCTCGAAAAATGCCACAAATTTGGCGTCCTCCTGCTCGCTTCGATGGTGGCTTTCGGAACAAATTCGTTACTAATATTTGGTGTCTTTTTGTTTGTCCTAGAAGTTATAAATTTCTTCCAAAAAATTTCGGTGTCCATGGACGAGCTAATTTTTTGGAACAAATTCGTTACTAATGTTGAGTATCTTCCTAAGTCTCGTAAAGGGAACGATATTGTGCCAAAAAATTGGGTGTACGTGGACGAGCTAATTTTTGATCAAATAAGGTAAAGTGCCCTCGAATCGACCGGTTCCTCGACTCGACCGGTGGTCAATATTTGAATGTTTTAATGGTGAATTTCTATAAAATTGTCACTGATTCGTATTTATTTATGAAATAATTGACCTATTAGTGTTAGATTATACGCCAAATATTAGTGCAAATATAAATAAATTGAATAAATAACTCTAACGGTCGAATTGAGGAACCGGTCGACTTGAGGGCACTTTACCTTATATGTGCCGAAAATTTTTATCGGCTGCAACTGTTTGTCATTAACTACAAAATATGAATGAACCAAAAGATAAATTGTAGAAGTCAGTTCCACAATTTCTACAAAAGTCCATTGAAGCCATATCTTCTTCAATCGTTTGGAATCTAATAATCAACAATAAATATGAACAGAAGGACCTTAGTTTACAACAACGAGTTGTTGTTCGACTAAACATAATCTCAAACATTTTTATTTGTTTTATTTGATATAAAGATTGTAAAATTTGATTCGGTCGAATTGTAGGGTTATATCTAAGTTCAGCTTATACTTAACCTTAAATTAAAGCAAAACCAAACAAAAGGTTACTTATTAAAATGATTATTTGACTATCCTTTGAAGATCTGAAATGTTAGAAAAATATTTAGGTGTTAAGATTTTGTATCAGTCCCTAAAGCAGGGATGAGCAAGAAGCGTCTGAAACCGAATACAGTCAAGTGTGCTAATCCGGGCGCTTCGCTATCTGGATCGTTAATGACTAATCCACTTAAAATAATATTTTTATTTTTTTTCCGTAATATAGTCACTAACAGTAACATAATATAACTATTCAAGTTTGAGAAAAAGCAAAAATAATATTTTTATCCATTACATAAGTGAGTGTAATCGACTCATTTCAATCTTGTGCCAGTTGGATTTTTTCCTTGTGAAGAAAAGTATTTTAAATCTAAAGTTTAATTAAAAGTGAATTAACGAAAAGGCGACCCAGTTAGTCCATGCTGACTTATTTCAGTATTATCACTATTTTATAAATTTTCTTTATTATTTTTGATAATTTTTTTAATATTATGTTTCTGAATGAAACAGTGAATAATTCTATGGATTTAGAACATTTAGAAGAAGTAAAAAAGAATTTCATCAGTCCAAAAACAAACGTTTAAGTAGCACTCTTCGGAAAACGATCCAGTTACCCCACCTTATTATAAACGTCAAAATAGGTTTGTCTATGTAGAGATTTAACCATTGACGTATAATTTTGATATGACCTAACAATTTAATACACTTAAATTGAAATGTATGAAGAAATTACGGAAAATAAAGAAATTTTATAATGCAGATAGCTCATACAAACTGAGGAGTTTCCCACCGTTTTACTCTGAAGGTTGGTTACCAATGCTAAGACGACGATGACCGCTATCACACAAACACTTAATTCTTTGAACACCTATATCTATCTAAATTTTTGCTTTTAAGAGCTTTAGCTAAAAAACAACCTACAAAAATAAATAAAACAAAAAAAAAATAAAAAAATAATTGAACTTTTGCAGTTAAAAATCTCTATTTTTATATTTTAGATAAAATATTTGTTTCACTACATATTAAATAAATGTAATTCTAATGTATTATAGTAATACTTAGGATAATTTGTTTATAACCAAAATTAATAAAATCTCGAAAATTTGACAATATCGTAAATAAAATTATGATTTTGGAGGATGCAGTTGACAATTTTTAAAACTAGTCCAATTTATAATAAAACCAATTTAATAAATTTGCGAAATATACATTCTCAACCAAATAAATAAAACAGAAATATTTTGCGATTAACCAGATTGTAACTTTTTTATCCTCAAAATTCTCAGAATTTCCTTGAGAAATAATTTCACAATTATATGTTTTCGTATTCCGAAGCGGTCACTTTATTTCTTGCAATTCAGTGAGTCACTTCAATGAACTTTCAATTATCTCCCACATCCTCTGTTCTGAAATTCTTGTGTACAATATTTCGTTGGAGAATTAAGCCATGTTTCTTATTAATCCACTTACTCATCGTGACTGAGTAATTATTATTGAGATATTATTTCATCATTGAATTTCTGTTGTGGTCTTCGAACAACTTCTTTGAAATAAAAGTAGTTTTTATTTCTTTTGGGAAAACTTGCCAAAATAGTCATTATATCCGAAAGAAAATCCCATAAATAAGTTGTGTGTATATGGAGTCTAGATGTCTGGGACAAGTTGAGATACTCGAAAAACCATATTTTCTTACACAAATCACTTAATAGTTGGATGTTTCACCGATTGATAGTGTCTATATTTTCTCAATTTAATTGCACTAATGATACTGTTGAATTTATGATGTGGTTTTCGGATGGTATTTACCGAGGCAACTCCCTTCTTTTGAAAACTTATTCACACTCTCTGTGAAGTCCAATTTCGCATAAATCGTGAATCGTTTACAAAATACACCAAAGAAGTTTTTGAAGGAAAATCGAAGGCAAAGTCCAAAGTTTGTGAGTGTGTATGGGCTTTTTTTCTGGGTGGATGTGTGTAAAGTGGGTGGGATATTGATGGAAATTATTATAGAACTTATACCTTTCCTTGAGATATATAGAGTCTCTTTAGCCGCATTTTCACTTTGTAAAATCGGGATTTGGGTAATGCTAGAAGGGGCAAGATATATTAGACTTTTCGAATCACATCTCGTGTATGTTATTGCGAAATGTTTATTTGGCTTTGAAAGCAAGTCAAATATAAATGTTTTCTGGCTGAGATGGAGAACACTGCATGATCCTAAACTCTTTCATGCGGATGCTTGTTTGGATATTATCTAACCTCTTTGTACTCATTTAGCGAAATTGAATGACTTGGAGCAGCAAAAGACCTCGTTTTCTTTTCGGAATATGTTTCACACTCTGGGTGTCTGCCACTCCAAAACATCACCACATTTATTTTTATCCATCTCTGACCAATTTATACAATCATCAGGGAACTTTCATGGGAAAACTCTCCAATTTTTCATTTGGAAAACCATTCCATGGCCGACACAGTGATCTTGAATTACGATCTTCTAATGAAATTTTCCCGCTCTTGGCAAATAAACAGGCTGAGAGAGAAAGAAGAGCTTTTTTTCCTCTGCATTTTAATGCACATTTCTTCTGACATGTCTTATATAACCCGGAAACACCTCAACGCCGAATTCATCCAAAGTTGTAAGAGTAATCGATATATTCGACCAACTTTCTCAACTGTCCGTGGAACAAAACTTGCCGATCTTTGCCCGTAGCATGTCTTGGATTTTGTGTTGATCGGTCTCGCGTGTGGGTTATTGGAAAATAAACATTTCCTGATACTTCCAGAAAAGATGCCATTCCAACAAAAAATGCCCCTGAAATCATGCCAATGTCCAACATAGAATGTGAACAATTGCACAGCGTTTTTTTTTTGTCAATTTTGTTTTCGTTAAAGAATGAAGTATTACATTGCAAGATTTTTTTTAGGTGAGTAATGTTATTTTACATAACAAAATAATGAGACATAGGGTCGAACTTGGAAATCCTAGCATTCGCAAGCTTATCCATTTTGTACAAAAATGATTCGTGTTTGCGGTTTTAAAACCGCTCTGAACAGATTCATTAATATAGGCCAGACGCAAAAAATATTATTATTATTTATTTATTTTGATGTACTGTAGGGGAATTCTGTAATATTTCTGGTATTGTCACACGTGAGTTTGAAACATGACAATGTCATTCTAGCTTTTTTCTCATATCATAGTTTTTTCTCATATCATGAAGGACCTCCCATACGTAATTAGGGCTGGTATCGGAACTAAATCGATGCTGCTGGACAATCCACGGGGACCGACTGATCCTTCCATTACGAGGCTCTCGACACGATTAATAATAATATAATATAATTTGAAAATGAGATTCATTGATTTTTAAATCAAATCAAAATCTCTTTTCTGATTACTGTATTTACTCTTTGCAGATACAGTTTCTTCTGGATTGATTTGTTTTATAAAATCCATTGTCATTGGAATTGCCAGAAGCTCAAAAATGTGACTTCTGTCACTGCCACATGGTAATGTCACGGTTAAAAAATCATTTTTTCGAAAAGGCTCTCCTGAGATTCCGTTCTTACGCAATTTGTCATATCAACCACTCAGAATATCAGTCGAACAACTCGTTTTTCTTCCAAAAATCGTTTTATTTGCATTTGGATACTTCTTTATACACTTTACCTTCCCTGTGAATATTATACTCAAAAGATAATTATTTTCAAAGTTACAGAAATTTTAAATCTCAAAAATCCTTACTCTGCATGTAAAATCTCAACTTCAAATCGCTCTCCTGTAAAATTTTCCTACTGCGAGTTATTCGTTTCTTATTCTGAGTGATCGATATGGCGTTAGTAGAAGCTCTCCCCTATAAAATAGCAAAAAGATCCAAGCTCTCCTGTAAAATTTTCCTACTGCGAGTTATTCGTTTCTTATTCTGAGTGGTCGATATGGCGTTAGTAGAGTGTTACAGAATTTGTAACACTCTACTAACGCCATATCGACCATTCAGAATAAGAAACGAATAACTCGCAGTAGGAAAATTTTACAGGAGAGCTTGTATCTTTTTGCTGTTTTATAGGGGAGAGCTAGCATGCTTGAGACACTATTTTTACGTTTTAGCGCTCAGGCATTATTTCCAAAACTCAGAAAATTATCCTGAAATCTTGTACAGCGCTAAGTATACTTAATACTTACTTAGTACAGACTTTATTAAAATAACTCGTTTAAGGTTTTTATTTATATAAATCAAAGAATAATTCACAGCGTCTCAAACATGCAAGCTCTCCCCTACAATATTTCATTTATTAATTTTCCACTCAGTTTGTACAATTGATTGTAAGAAATATCCTTTCGAATGCTTCAATCTTTTGCACCTTGCAGGACTAGAACTTATCTCATCGTAAAGGTCGAGTTAGCAGGAACTTGCACCATGAAACCTTCTAAAGAACAATTACTCTAATACAATTTTAGCAAAATTGATTGATCATATAATTAGAAAATATCGAACGAATTTTGAAGTTATTAAAAAAAAAACTACGTGATTGAGCCCTTTGTAGATCTCAATTCGTTATTTCTCGTTGTTTCATTAACACTATGATAGATACACCAACAAAGGGATTAAAATCGTTCCGACTAATGTAATCGTTCCGACGGATATAAATAATATCCTTCAAAACATATTGAGAAAAAGGAGAAATAAGTTATTTAAGAATATCTTTTCCAATTTTTTCCGAATGAGATTTAAGTGGTAACTAAAATGAGAGATAGACCCTTGTAGTGTTCCGAGAAACTGCCCTCTTCCCCATAAGCCTACCGCTCTCGTTCTTTTCCAAAAACATAGGGAGAGGTGGGGCTACATTGATATAGATTTTTTTCGCATATTTCTAATGAAAGCTGGACCTTACAATAATTTAATTTAGATCCACAATTGTTTTGTCTATCTGAATTACATTACTTTAAGGCCCAGTTTCCTTTAGAAATATACGAAAAAATCATATATCAATGTAACTCTACTGTTCAAAATAGCCCCACCTCTTCCTATGCTTTTGGAATATCTTCAAAATGAATTAACAAATTTCTCTTATTTTTTATGGATATGTTTTGGATATTGTTCAGATAAGATACTTCATCCATGTATGCCAATAACGTAATATCACTGGTATCTCCGCAAAAATCGAGCAATAAAAATTACCATGAACTAGGTAGGGTAAAGTGATACAAGTTGGATTTAGTGTTACAAGTTGGACAATTCGCCGGTATAAGTTGGACATGGTTTTTTCTCGATAAATAGAGTAAAAATTTTTTTAAGCACATGGAACCAAATTATAAAACTAAAGCATAAAAAAATATACAAATAAAAATGAAGTACTAAATTTATCAAGAAAAAAAACCCTGTCCAACTTATACCATTGTCCAACTTGTACCATTATTCAACTTGTACCACTTTACCCTAACTGTTCATCTGTTCCTTTTTACAATAAAGGTTTAACTCTTTCGCGTCTTTAGGGTAATGTCATGACTCGGGGAAAAAAGTTCTTTTGGGTATTTACATTAATTGAAATCTATCTGTTCGTGCACGACATCATAATAGAAGGATGTAAGATTCTTGGCTCATTTCCTCAAGACTCCAGCTAGATTTCAATTAATGTAAATATTCAAAAAGAAACTTTTTTCCCCGGGTCATATATGACCCTAAAGACGCGAAAGAGTTAAAAGAAATCCTAGGCCATACAACTCTATAACTAATCGTTCCCTTTTCGGAATCTTTACAAAATCTTTTTTACATCATCTCGTTCGTCGAAGAGATATTTTTGTTATTTTTTTGTATTATATAATCTCTAGAGTATGCAATAATTAAAAATTCATGGAAATTTTAGGAACTAAAAAGAGTAGCCGAAATTGCTATCTGGCCGAAATTAGTACACTTAGGGGAGACCGGGTTAGAATTAGCCATCAAATGAAATTTTCCATAATTTGTACAAAAAATATTTGTATGAGGCTGATAAATATTTCAATGAATAGTAAGGGAAGAATACATGTATTTAGACTAAAGAGTGGTTTCCTCAATATTCCTTCGACGGTAAACTATAAAATACCACTATCCAATACTATACCTGGCTAAATCTGCCCCGATCTCCCCTACCCTATATGCAGAGCAATTTTGCATTAGTGCATTAGTGCAAATTTCGTAATTCCGCATTTGTAAAATTTCCTTCATCCCGTTTCTAAACCTCAATCTTCTCTGGAATCCTTAAGATTTTCAATTTAAAGGTGATTCTGTTAATCCCCAATTTAATAATCCACGCTGTAATATCATATAAAATTTAATTAATAATGATTTTGATTGCATATTGAAATGTTGAAAGAACTAACCTAAAGAATATTGTAAGAGCGTGCGGAGATTTCCATGGACACTTCTCCCTTGAGTATGGGTGCATGTAGTCATTGTGGTGATCATTAAAATTGTTTTTACTCACGTAATTTAAATATAGTATGGGTGAGTTGCTAAAGTAAAGCCACAAGAGTCAGACCTAATTTGAATTGAAATGTGAATATTCAATAACTTGTTTTCTGAAGACCAGTGGCAAGATAATCTTTAATATCTCTCGGTGTGCACAATCGATGCAAAAGCAAAATGTACATAGACATCGCAACTTCCATATGCTTATTCCATAGTGACTTCTAACCAATAAACAACACCCCAGAATGATCATAGCATGTAGTATACGCAAATACTCTGCAAAAATCTTAAGAAAATGTAACAGAATATTTAATAAATTAATTGCAATTAGCGTGCTCACAAGAAGGTGTCCACTGACTATTTATAATTAACCGGCATTCCTCTATAAATAAAATGGAGTGATTATAAATGCCATTCAATCATCTAATGTGGGAACTGTGTTAAATTTTTCAGTATGGTTGATCAAATGTTTAATACACTCTCGAGAGATCACCCATAGCATGAGAATCTAGAATGTGACAGATTTACAGCATACTTCAGTGGAGTGTGATGTATTTATGATAAAATAGATCAACTATTTTGCTAGTCACAGCGGAAATTGTCAGATATTTCAAGAGCGAGAGTTTCAATGAGGACATAATGACCATTTCGTTGCAAGGAGTGTTTGCGAATAAGTGAATGGTAAAGGTAAAGCGTACCATTAAAACACTGCAAGATTATTTTACATACAACTACACTCACTGAATGAATTAAGCGAACACCACTGGAAAATTTAGAACAATGATGAATAATTAATAAGATCATAATTTTTTATTAGAGAGTCATTATAGAGAATCCAGTATTTGCGAGGAGCACATCTGGTTGTTTTCGCCAAATTTCACAAAATCCAAAAACGCAAATTCAACCAAAATGAAATCGTAAAATTAAATGAGATTTAGCGTGAAATATTTGACAATGGCAATAATGATAAGGTTGAAAGACGTGTTCTTCATTCTGGATTCAGGTGACGCAAGTTTGATTCGTTGACGTTATAAGATTTCTTGGAAAGTTTCGAGACTGAACTAATAAAAAAAACAATAATATGTAACGAGTTTGTAGGTGATGGAAATATTTTTTTTTTGCATTATTCACTGTGGAAATTCAGGTCAATAAATAGAGTAAACTAAAAATAATTCGATTTTATTTATTTTTGTTTAAATTAAACAAAAAAGGGATTATTGAAGTATCAGGTAATTTTTTGCTGTCATAGCATGAATTTTGTAGGACTTCCCTTTTCGTCCTTTAGGGCCTCTACACATTGGGAACAATTTTTGTCAAAAATTTCATTTTTGACAGAATTTTGACGTTTCCACCTACAGCACTGCAAGGAATTTCTTTCAAAAAAGCATTTTTGACGAAAACTGCTCCCAATGTGTAGAGGTCATTAGTTAAAAAATCGGTGAAAAATGATTTATGAATTACAATCCACAATATAAGCGTTAATTATCTATGTTTTTTCTATGTATTTTTATAACAAAAAAATTTACAAATTTTATATTGAAAACACTAATATGTAAATTGAGTTAAAAGTATCTACTAATGAAAAGTATCTGCTTCTCTTTATTATCTTATCGAATTCTCTGAAAAATTCTCACTATATTCTCTATATGGACAATTTTTTTATAGAACTTTATATACAAACTAATTTGTATCACTACTTGCTTGGTCTCGGTTATCTTTAATAGTTACACATGCAAAAAGGGGTAAAGAATTTGCACAAGTATTTCGACTCAAAATTTTCACTATAAGCCTTATAAAGATATGCCAAAAGACTTAAAAGTTGATTCAATGATGCAATTACTTTGCTTTTCAGGCTTAACCCTTTAAGGACGAGTGGAACACTGATGTCCCAAAAACGAAAACATTTTTTTGTCTACTTAGAAGACAAAATAACTTTCTATAGTCAAAAAAAAGTTTTTCTATCTGGGAAACTGGAGTCTCACTCATCCTTAAAGGGTTAAAGATTCGTCTTAAGGGCGAGATATCTATGAAGTTCGGATTAATCCAGGCCAAATTTATTTTGAGAAAAATAAAGCTGTCTCTAACAAACAATAGAAGGGCTAAATCGCTGTTAAGTATTTTATCTATGGCAAAGATACACGAAGTCAAATAAAAACATTCATTTTAGGTTAAGAATTTTAATTTTGTTGTATATTATTTAGTAATCATAAAGTCATTTAATCATTTAATATCAACCTTTAATTATCGTTTAATCCCTGAATATTTTTGGAGGTTTGAAAGGGATTTGAATCCAGAATACTTACTCCTTAGAGTGAACTCTCTATCAGGTAACCCTTTGCATACTCCTGATCATGTGTAACGAAAGTTAATGGCCAAGTTCTTATATTAAAAATGGAGAGTTAATAATGGAATAAAATACACATTGAACTCTTTTTAAATAAACGAAACACAAAGTTTCGCTAGGAGCTTGCCATAAATTTTGAAGTTTTTAAACGTGAAATCTCAATAAATATTTTGAACAGAAAAATTCATTGTGATTTTTTTAAAGAAAATTTCCCTATGTTTGAACAAAATAGAAAATTCTACTAATTTTCTAATACTTCAAATTTTAATTAATTCAGTCAGGCAGGTTAGTATCAATTTCATTGTGTACAATAAAATTTCTGGAATTCCAATGCAGGGTCTGAAATTTTGCAACAGCCTGTTCTCAGAACTGTCTGTTTTTTTTTTAGTTTTGCTGCAAACTCTTCGAAACTTCACCCTGGAGTCTTCTCTACGCCTCAAATACATTTGTAATGTATTACAGTATATGTATATATATTTTTTATGGTTAAAAATAAGTAACTTCATCATTTAATGTGGCTTTATGTATGTACGATGATAGGAACCAGTTTGGTAACATTCTTCTGATGACGTCGATAGAAAAATGTCAACCTCTTGGTCTTGGATATTACTGGTGAGCAGATGAACAACCGATCTTGGTTATTTTTAAAAGTGGACGTATTAATTTTTATATGATCTGAATTTCTGCACCATCTCACATTTCCATTTAAAAAAAATCAGCCAAAGGTGGGGCACAACAGGTATTTTTTTAGTCGAGATGGATGAATGGTCTGTAGATGCAGCAAAAATTGATCTTTTGGGGATCTCTGGGTATATTGCTTTTAGTCTTTAGTGTTACCATGGCAGTAAATAAAAAGTCATCCGGAAACTACCTTGAATGCCATATGTTATTTCCCATTGAGCCTTCGGTGTCTTTCTTTTGGCCACTCTTTCAATTACACAATTGATCAGCGACCGTCTAAGTGACCGGCCTGGTTTTTCCCCGGTGCGGGCACATTTTTTCACCATGGCTTCATGTCTTCCACATTAATACCTGCATTCTGGCATCGTGGAGAACCCGCCTGATAGGTATTCCATCATAGGCATCTGTTCCAATGATGCTGGGTGCGTGGATCGGGCTGTACACACCGGTAGCTGGCAGAGTGGCATGTGAGGAGAAGAGATTCAGTGCAGCAGCAATAATTCATTAGTCAACTACTTCTTTCAATGATTTTGTCCTCTGCATCGCTTTTCGCTTCACCACATTGCACTCCAACAATGAGAAGTTATTGTGCAGTTGTGTACTTCTTGTCCAGAGGATTTTGTTATTTTAATATACAAGTCAAGAAGAAGACTTGTTCAATTTTTTCTCATCTTCAGAAAATACCAATCAATATACAATGCGTGGCAGAAAAATTGGAACACTATTGGTATCATTTTCGAAAATATTTCAAAAAGTATCGTTATTATTATTTTAAATTTCACAAAATTTGCTAAGAAAAAAAAATGGAATTTATCCTTCTAGGGCCAATAAAAATTTAGGTAAATGATCTATTTTATACTACCATAATACTATAGAACGATGATTTTATATCGGGGTTCCACCATATTTTTTTGTTGATTTGTTAATTCGTAAATAAAAATTCTTACTTCATTTTTAATTTTCTCATATAATCTAGACCAGATTGTTAACTTGCAGGGTACTTATGTTAGTATAGTCTTAATTCTCCTGCACTATTTTAATTATTTACAAGGTAAATTTGAAAAACGAAATAGCGGTATACATATGCAAAACGCCTGATAAAGAAAATGAATGTGAATTATGATTTTATATTTTCTTTTGATTCAAAAGGCGTGTCAGTGAGTTTAGCATTTAATGCTTTAGACAGACTTACGGCTTAAGTCGAAAGATAGCTTAGTAGAAAACTATCTGAATGAGGTCAATTCATTATTTTTATTTTAATTACGTTAAGCCGTCTCTCGGCTTAATCCTTTAAGAAAGAATGGAACACCGGTGTCCCAAAAATAAAATCCAATTATTCGGATTATTTTGAGGACAAAATAACCCTCTCTCTAGTAAAATAAATCGTTTTCGTTCTTGGGATAGCGGTGTCCCACTCGCCCTTAAAGGGTTAAGTAGTAGGTTTGCCCAGAACATAAGATTTCCTGGACAATACCACTATTTTGGAAGTTTCAAAATGATAATTTATCAAATTTTAATCATCCATTGACAGAATTTGTCTTGCTTATCAAGATCGGTTTCCTGTCATTGACTAAAAAAAAATTCTTTACTGACCAAATTTATTTTTATTACCGACCAAAAGTAATTTTTGTTGTTCATTTTGATATTTTTTGCTGATCAAATTTTCTATTTAAAAGATTAAACCTATTTCATATGAATCCGGTACAACTTTAAATGTTAATTTTTTATTTAATTGTATATATCAATGTAGAGTATGTATTTGTGGTCTCAGTTAACACTTAAAAGGAGCGCATTTGCAATATTAACTTAACAGAATTTTAAGAAAAATATCAATTTTAATTTCATTAGAAAAACTATTTTTTGAAATTTACAAGTAATATGAAGATTTCCAAAATTCGTATACGACATTAAATGATGAAGGCGACGATTTATAGTAGTAACATAAGAGATAGATATCTGTACTAAACACAGTTCACTCAAATGTCGATCTGCCGATTTATCGGCGAAGTTGTCCTGTTTTGCCGATTTTGGCTTAATATTAGACCCGATCTGCTGATAGTTGCTCACGGTTCACTCTCTGGGCCATTTATTCATCCCAGGGGGTGAATAAGTATAGCCAGTGAGTGAACCATGAGTAGCAGATCGGCACATCACGTTGATTCAATCTTAAAGATCGCGCCGATCACATTAATTGCGCGATAGGTTTCCAGTATCACGCTGATATCGCGATCAGTTTCCAGGATCGCGCAGATCGGTACCCGTAGTGAACCATGAGTGGCAGACTTGTTTATAAAGAATGAGTCGAAATTATGATATGTCTTGATCATATTTAGTTTAATTAAATTAAAATAAATCATGATTCGATGTTTGAGAATAAGATTATGAGTAATGAAAAATATTGATATCATTACCATGAGGTCTAAGTAATGCCCTAGACACACTTACGACTTAAGCCGAGAGACGACTTAGTGGAAAATGATGTAAATGTAGTTTAACCATTATTTCTAATATAATTACGCTAAGCCGCCTCTCGGCTAATCCTCAGGTCTGTCTAGGCCCTAAGTATCATAACCTTAAATTTTTGGAATATCTCCGTTCAAAAAGACAAACAGTTTCGATTTACTATAGGGTAAAGTGGTACAAGTTGGACAGTGGTACAAGTTGGACAATGGTACAATTTGGACAGGGCTTTTTGTCTTGATAAATTTAGTACTTCATTTTTATTTGTATATTTTTAATGCTTTAGTTTTATAATTTGGTTCCTTGTGCTTAAAAACAAATTTTGTATTGTATTTATCAAAAAAAAAAGCCATGTCCAACTTGTACCAGCTAATTGTCCAACTTGTAACACTAATTCCAAATTATACACTTTACCCTAGTGAAATAAATTTAATAATTTTATCTAGATTTAAATTTATTAAAATTTTATTTTTTTATATCTTATTTTTACATAATACATCAATTTTGAGTTAAAGTCCTGACAAGGAGAAGGTTTTTTTTCTTAAATAATATAACCTGCTCAACTTTTTATGATCAGTAGTGTATATCGATGCCCAGCACATGTATCGATAGGATGTTCGTGACAAGAATAAAATAAGATGACTTATGAATTTATCAATGGATTGTGATTTCAATGATGGATGGTTGAATGATCGCTGATCTTTTAAATTATTTATAAAATATGTGTGTGCGCAACTTTTTTTTTTCGTTCTTTTCCATTCGCCTGATGCAGTTTGCGCTTCTTACTTATTCGCAACTCGTCACAATTCCCTCTGCATGTCTCAGGTTGTCTCCACAACGTGAAATGTATATGTACAGCGGAAAGATTCACGTTTTCTTGCTACCGGTTGAAAGATCATTGAAAAGAGTGCATTATTTTGACATACATGGATTGATTTTCATTCATTCATCTCAAACGGACATCGTTACTCTTGTTGGCTACTCACAAACGTACTGAGGAATTTTAATTTCGCGTTGAATTCACCACGATCATTTTCATCTTGACGCTGATCAACCAAGCAAGATCGTCAGTCTTAATGGCGAATGAGGCACCAAAGAAAGAATTGCGGGTCCATTGTCAAAAATTTCCTCTCTCACACACGATCGTCTTCTCTTATTGATCATTTTAATTGAGAAATAGTCATTTACATAATGTCCCTTCATTACGAAAAATCAACATTCTTCACCATTGTGACCACGAAAAAAAAGCAGTCTGTTTAGGGCAAAAAAAGCAGATATATGTATACGACAACATCTAATCGAGAGTTTCCAAAGTAAAAATATTTCGTAATCTTCGTCTCTCTCTCGCTCTTGAGTTGATTTACATACATACAGGTAAACACTAAGAAAAATAACAACGAGTGTTATTTTGGAAGAAAAAAACGGGACTTGATCAATAAAACGTCCTCATTTCTTTTCACACAGCCACGGCATACTTCTTCGCGTCTCTACAGCAACATTCTTCAGCTTAATGAAATTATTAAAAATGATCGAATTGAAGGTACAAAGTTACACCTGTTGCTACTTTGCTTGGCCGCGAGCTTCAAATACACAGAGCTCAAGGGGGGCGATTAAGTGGAGATATTCAAGGCGCCAAGTCATGAATAAGTTCGAAAAATAACGATTCTGTTTGCTCAGCCTGAGCTTTATATGCCAAAAGTGTCTGGTCTAAAAGTAATATAACTTTCCATTTACGTTATTATTCGAAGAATTGAAACTTAAATTCGAATTTTCAATCTAAATTTTCATTCAAAACTATAAATCTGTTAAAAAATTATAAGAGTTTCAAGAAGAATATTGGGAAAGAATTTGATAAGCCTTGTCGTTTTAACTTTCCTAACAGCAAGTTGCAAGACTGACAAATAGACTCAAGGCACATCGAACTTCGAACAGGGAATAGCTCAGTCATCATGCTGGTAAAAAGAGATATTAAAATGCCTATTCTTTGGCCTTTGAAACAGATCTTAGAACTTTTCATTTCGTTGGGAAATTTCTCTATTGGATTGCATCTTATAACAAGACTATTGGGTGTAAATTAGTTAAATTTGAACTGCTGTTCCTTAAAGATCAAAACTGATATTAAGGAACAACAACTTTTTAACCCAATCAACAATTTACATTATTATTAATAATTGTATCGGGATGTATTTATTACAATTCAATCATGTTGTTGTATATTCCGTGTTGGAATAATCTGTTGATTGTAGATCGCCCAGAAGCGTCTTACCCGCAATGTGGATGTTTCTTTCATGCGTCCAGACTGTTTTTGGCAGAGGCGGTCCATTTTATTATGTTTTTATCAGAGTGAAAATGTCTTTCGGACATTCGGTTGCTTGCACCGGGCGGAACACGAACTCATAACTTTGAGAGTCAAGTCAGAGATCTCATCCGCCCAGTAATAACTTTTCGTCCAGTAATAACTTTTCGAAGAGACAAGGCCACTCCAAAGCCAAGCTAAACCTATTCGAAAATCTACCGGAAGCAAGTTGCAAGTTTACGTACTCGGCGCTTTAGCGCACATTGTTCTACCACTTCGAATTACGGTATGCTTGATAATTCAATCGTCAGCAATGTGAAGAATACAGTAGACTCTCTCAAATTCGGGCATATGGGACCGAAATGTCAGCCGAATTAGACAGAAATTCGGGCGACAAACTTTTTGAAATGCAAGTATTTTTTATTCATGTGCATATAGATATTGAGTTTACATACTCATATATAACGTAAATTGCATGAAAATCCCTCAATAATGCAAAATCACATCAAAACTAAGACAAACCATGCCAAATTTGAGCATATTTGATTCATTTGATAAGCATAATCAAACTTGAAAAATGACAACAAACATTTTTCAAATGTAACCGATGCCCGAATTAAAAAGTAGCCCGATCTTAAAAGAGCCGAATTTGCGAGAGTCTACTGTAGTATTTAAAAAAAATTGATGCAAAAACTGATTTTTCTGAAGTTTTGAAGAATTTCAGTATGGCAGAACGTTTGAATTACCATTTCATTAAAAAATATTCTGTTCACGAACTTGCTCACTTTTGTGCAACTCGTCAGTTTCGAACTTCCAATGGTTTTTTAGTAAGTTCTCTCTTTTATACTTTGGAATCGGTACAGAAAAAATCTGACTTGTAGAGAGCTCTCAAAGCTGAACGAGAGGAATGGGTCAACAGTGAGAAGTTTATCTGTGTTTATACGATGCAAGTTTATCTGTTTACAATTAATTTAGATCACTATAATTTTTCTGGAAATAAAAGGTTTTGATAAGCATCCCATAAAAATCCTTTTCCTTCTTTATATTCTTATTCCAGTATAAGAATTTAATAATACAAGTATAGGAATCTTACTCAGGGGAGAAGGCCAAATTCATTTACAAATTCCAAATTTCAGGCCAAATTCATTTTGTTTCGAACTCACACGTGACAATGCCACAAAAATTACAGAATTCCCCTATAGAATACAAAGCAAAGGTAGTTTTAGTTATGTTAAACCGTAGCGTTACAAACTACAATGGAAATGTTCGTAGTGGATCTCCATCCAGATTCGGCAACACAATTGGTGGAGTTTTCAACATAAGATCAAAAACTCAACCCCTATTCAGAACTTATAACACGAATTGTGTCTTTCTCAGTGATCGATTGGTTCAGTGATCTTTTAGTTTCATGGGTTTAGTTTGGGGATTTTTGCATTTGGTGGAAGAATTCCAGTTTTTTTCACATACACAGAAAAAAATATTTTGTAAAATTGTTCGTAAATGTTTGTGAATTCCTTTTGGGGACTTACGAAATGCTCATAAATCTTTATTTTTACAAACATTTGTTTGTAAATGTTCATAAATGGTGTACATAAACTCAATGGACACAACACACAACATGTGTGATCAATTGTAGTGAACTTTTTAGATGTACTTTAAATGAAATTCTAATTTTGAAGATAAGTTTAAAAATATTGCACATGCTAAGGAAAATATATTATTTATAATATCAAACCAAAAATACAAAATGTGTAAAATACAATAACTTCAAACTGATCTGAGCTGAAAGAAGATCGTTATAAAATTCCACTACGTTACATGATGATGAAAACCAGGATCAGGATTGGAATATCATCATTAGCAGATTTTTTATTCACCAAAAAATAAGGTGACGGCATTACTTATGGCCTACCTGGAGTCTGGACTTATGGCCTCCTCACAAAAAACTTCACTTTTTGTCGCAAAATGTTTTCGAAAATCCTCAAGATTAAAAATATTTGATATTTTATGATTTTTAATTAATTTTCTAAAACACTTTCTGACTAAAATTGCGACGTGGCCATAAGTAAGCAGTTAAAAAAATGTTTAGGAGAAAAATTTACTTTATTCACTTTATTTTAGCTGAGATTCTTTACAATCTCAGCTTTTGTGGTCCGAGGTGAAATTCGATCTCGTCAGATCGGGCCCAAATTTTGGATTTACACGTTTTGACACTAATAAATAACGAAAAATATGTGTGCTAAAAACCAATTTTCGTGGACGACCGTCCCGTCTGTCGCGTCCTTTCCTTCCGTCCCGTCCGGAGTACAAACGCTTCTGGAGCTGGAGAGAGAACGAAAAGAGATATCGACAAGCGGTTTTCGGCAAAGGTTAAATATCGATAGGTAGCTAGAAGTACGTGATGTCAGACCCACACCCCATCCCTCCCGCCATTTTGAAACACCACCAAATTTTATTTTTTCAATAATTCAGCCCTTATAGCATTGATCAATCTCCAATTTTAGTACGTTATAGCTGGGCCTAAGGGGCTTCGATCAATATCAAACTTAAGGTCGCCTGACTCCCCTGACCAAAGTTGAAAGGGATCAAAAATTGAATTTTGAAATGCTCATATCTCCGGTTCTAATTATCGGAATGCGAAAAATTTTGGTGGTTTGGAAAGTTCTCATGGAGTTCTATAGTTCTTATTGCAACCCAACTTCATCCGATGCAATCGAATCTTCTATTGATCTGAAAATCGATTTTCGAAATTTCAATTTCGAATACTAGACCATACTTTTTCTTTAAACTTTAGTATGTTGTAGCTGAAGTCGAGACCTTTCGAATCGATTTTTACAATAATAATTAATTCTTAAATACCTAGGTCTATTCTAAACATTTTCGTGTCAAGTTTAAAATATTTTTGAACATGTGCTCTTGAATGTAAGGTCTTGTAGGGTAAAGTGGTACAAGTTGGACAATAATGGTACAATTTGGACAGGGCTTTTTATCTTAATAAATTTAGTACTTCATTATTTTTATTTGTATATTTTTAATGCTTTAGTTTTATAATTTGGTTCCTTGTGCTTAAAAACAAATTTGGTACTCTATTTATCAAGAAAAAAGCCATGTCCAACTTGTAGCGGCGAATTGTATTATATTATATTATTATATCACTTTACCCTATTTCTTGGTGGTTTTCCTTTTCTTTTTGATCTGAAACAGAGAAAAAATCTCAAAATTCCAAAATAAACATGATTCCGAATAACCCCATATTACCCTACCTAATATCCTTAGTAAATTCCAAAATATAGAGCTAGGATATCTTTAGGATAAATCTCAATTTAGTAGAGATAAATTTAAACATCATAAATAAACAGCTTGAAGTTATATTTTAAAAAAGTAGCTTTCTGTATGTCTACACGGTGCACACATATAGATAGATCCTTGTTCCCCTTTCGAGCTTAAGAATAACAATCTCTCAATAGTTTCTATTCCAATTATTTTAATTTTCTCTCAGTGTCTAACAAGCAGATATGCTTGTGGTTAGCATCACTCAACAACTTGAGCACAGTGATATAAATTTAGAATATCTTCTGTGCGATACCTCAGTTCGCAATAAAATTATTTTTTCACCACAACGAAAAGGCACAATTGGACGCCCCTTGGCGGAACACCAGAGTGTGTGCTCACGGATGATATTGTATGGTGGATTGGGAGTGGAGTCATTACCCGGAAGAAATCTCCAATCATTGCTAAATTACATGTAAATCATTGGCATAAATTGTGCAGTGATTTTGGTTGTTTGAAACAAATTCCGCGTAGTACATTTTTCGTTAGAAAAAAAAGAGAAATAAGAAGAATATATCTTTCAGCAAGAGTGTTTGGGCATCTTAAGTGTAAACATCTTTTTTGGTGAGATGCTAAAAAGTCTTTGATGTTGGCAGACTCACCTATTTGGCGCGATGGCAGCAGATGAGGGTGGGGTAAGCACCCCTTTTTATTTGGGAATCTATTCCCAAATATCAGAATAATTTATCTGGGATGCGGTGATGGCTGTTGGACAGGAGATGAGTATGGATGGTTGTAGGTATATCCTTAGCTTGAGGAGCCTACACCTAGTCATTACACCAATGTACACAAGTTTTAGGGAGGCACTTTAGAGGCGGATTTTCATCTTATCGTACCCAGTCATTGGATTGTGATTGTTTCACTATCAGGCCTTTTGATTATTTTTCAATTTTGCGGGACACTGTTTCTCCTCTTTTTTTTTCTCTGTCGTTTCAGCACAAGAACAAAGCAGATTTTAATGCGCAAATAAGCACTTTTTCTCTCAGTGTTTCACATAGTTTTTCACATCGCAACACAGCAAAAACCCGTCCATAGTGTTTCCTTCTCTTGCAATTTGACTGGATTTCTCTGCAGATGGCGATTACAGAAAGCAAAATAAAAAAAAATTGATAAAAATTCGTTTACAACTTCGAATGTTGGATATTTTACACGGAGAGCACTCTTACACTCCACCAAGAGAGGCACAAGGAAAAGATTTTAAAAAGTTTAAAAAAAATGAGTTGTTTATCGAATATTTTGTAATTGACTCTGTCACGAAGTACACCAGCATGCGCTCTGTAAATGATCATATGCTAAGTCACAAGTTTTTATTTTACTAATTAGTAAAATACACCACAAACGTTCAAGTTCTTCCAAATATCACTTTGGCTGTGTGCTTCGGTATATATATATTTTTTTCTCCCCGCAAGCTATACGGTTCTTTTTTATATAAAAATGTTAGAGGTCACTCCTAATTTGAAGAGTACGCTTTTTCGGTCTTGGATCTCTCTTTTGCACTGAGAGAAAAAAATCACCATGGGACACATAAAGAAAACGACCACTTTTCATCGATATTATTGTTAATAAGCCACACAATTTCAGGCTTTGCAATGAAATGTGAAGGAAAGTTTTATTGGTATGTACAAAATGAAGGAGAGTGAGTGGTTTGGGTCAAAAACAAAATTTACAACAACAAAAAAGACTCCGGATAGTGTTGAAACTTAACACTCTGCACGATTTTGTCCCAAGAGAGATGGTCAGCTTCAACTGAACTTCTTTGCTTAATTGGTCATATCACATTTTTGTCCAATTTTTTTTTTACTCCTAAAAGTCATATGTGAATAATTGCGATTTTGCAGAGTCCCATTCGAAAATTGTCGATTTTGCCTTTTTTATTAACTAAAATATAGTTTTCACAGAATACCACCGAATGTGGTGCAAAAGAGATGGAATTCCATCACTAAGTCCATTCAGTGTCAGCCACTGTATTCGTGTCGTAAAAGCTCATCAAGTTGATGGTAAAATTCACTGCAATATCACCTTCTTGGACGTATAACAAATCGACGGTTTGGAAAAAAAAGAAGAAATGGAGAAGAAAGAAGCACTTTTCAATCACTTTTCACCAACAACGCACCAACACGCATACATCAACCATTAGGCATGGCAAATACAAGTGCGATACTGTAGCAAGAAAGTCTATAGCACAATATATTTTTTTTCTTTTTTCTCTTTTTTTTTAATTCGTTCAATCCCAACCTTAGTGATTGAGGAGACGGAGATTTATGGTAATAGCATTAATTACTTAATTAAATAATTAATCAATTAATTAATGAAACCGCCACAGAAATTGATGCTGTTAAGTCTGCGATCAGCTCTCTACTGGCTAAGTCTATCTCGTGAACGGTTTAAAGTTGGGGTCCAGCTACGCACCAGCCAACACCGTCCAATATACTCAACATTAATATTGGACTTGTAGGCAACTCTCGCACCAAGGCACACCAACGGCAGCAACATTGGTTGGGGCAACAACAACACTTGTCCACTAGTGATTATAAAATGTGGAACTCTTGGCTCCCCATCTCGGAGTGGTCACAAGCCAACATCCTATACACTGTCACAATGCCCGATTACTGTTCCAACTTTGTGCGCGCTCGTGCTTGTATTTGCAAAGAGATCCACACGGATGATCAGAGCACCCAAGTAATAATATTGAAGAAAAGGCGATCCAACCATTGGAGACACTATATATATCCAATAATTTGCATGATGGAACTATGTCGGATAATTTAGCCATTCAATTGCTCAAATTTGAACTTTCTATCACCTGGCAAGGTGCTGTCGCGAGCTCCATGATCCCATCCCCATTGCTCTTGTACCTATGCAACACAGACTCCATGTCTGTTTTCAACAAATACACCATCGGATTTTCAGTATTTTGCGATTGAGATGGGGAAAGATGAAAAAAAAAACAACAGATAAAAGGCGAAAGTCTCTGCGACAAACTCGCTGTGAACGCGTGAATATTGTGGTGAATGTATCGAAAAAAAAAAACTGTACAAGATCGCACAGTGATCGCAGCTTCTCAAACCGCGATCATCACTTCCAGGAGATCTATGGAATTTTTATTGCTCGAACTCAAAGAGTAAGCAATATATATAATCCATCGATTCTGAGTTAGTTATCTAGTCGTCCCATAATGAGTTGCCGATTTTTCGCTAAAGACCGTTTCAGACTTTAGTGAGGTAGGCTGTCGTCATTACTTGTCACCTGTCTTTACTTATGGCCTCGTTGCAATTTTGAAGAAAAAATGCTGCTAAAAACCAAAAAAATTTAATATGCTATTAAAAGACATCAAATATTTTTAATTTTGGGGTACAGTGCCCGTTCTCTAATCCGGATCGGCGTAATCCGGACGAGTTATCGACGGTTGCATTTAAAATAATTTTGAGTTCATGTATGCATGTGTGTTCAGCAATAAAAATAAATTATCCTGTGATGTTTTTGTTTGAAAAATGAATTATTATAACATAGTGTTGCAGTTTAGTGATTAAAATAGTATAACTTCAGAAAGTAAAAAATTATTACAAAAAGTAGTAAGTAAGGAGCAGTGAAAAAGACAAGTTCAAATTGAGAATAAATTGTAACTTAATTGTAAAAAAGTGTCTTTCAAGTGATAAATATAACAAGAGGACATTCATCGAAGACAATATTCTACCGGGTGCTCCAAGCCGGATATATTGGCTATTTATTGATAGAATTATTTCTGTCTGCAGGTAATCATCTTTAAACACATAAAATTCTCAAATTATGTCTTTATAATCTTCTTTAAAACTTTTATTCTAGTACTACAAAAAAACTTGTATTATATTTTTGAGACGTTGAATAAATTAAAAAAATCCATCCGGATAACGAAGCGAACATCTATCATATTGTCTCCCAATCATCCGAATAAAAAAAGCGGACAGTGTATTTCGAAATAATTTTGTGACATTTTAAAGTTTTTTTCCGATAAGGCCATAAGAAAAGTCGCAGGTCACAGGTAACAGGTAACACCACCAATCTTTCCCAAATTTTAAATAAAAAAATCGATGTACAGGTGTGATTCCTAAATATCACACATATTTTAATTGCCTACATCGATAAACTATCTAAGAATGGTAGGGAGACCGGGATACTACCACTACTTATTCGAAGTAAATACATCCCATCCTATTCATTGAAATATTTTTCACCATGGTACAAACATTTTTTGTACAAATTATACGCAATCAAAAATTTAATTTGCTGGCTAAATCTACCCCGGTCTCCCCTGCTATAAAAGTTTCACAAACCAATTCAAAGTCCAAGCGTTCGGCCGAGTATTCAAAACTTTGAGGCGATTTTTTCCGCACGTCTCGTTTTTACGATTAAGACGAATTGGCAGGAAAGATGACTAAAAAATTATTGACCAAATGAAAAGAATTAAGGCTTGTCTTCATTACATTTCCATCAGTTTTTGACTAATCCGTCTTTCAGCTTAGGCTGAGAAACTGTTTAGTGAGTGTAAAACTGGGGAAACTGATGAAAATTTAGTCAAATAAATATGTATGTGTAAATACGTTAAGCTGTCTCTTTTCTTAAATCGTTAATGTGTCTAAGACGTAAGTTTCCTAAATCATTTTAACCAACAACTGTTTAAAAGAGGACATTCTCTAAAATAAATTTAGGTTGTGCTAACATGAAAAAATAAATACTTCTCACATTAAGCATTGCTATAAAATGTTGATGACTAAGAATAATTAATAAGAAATTTCCTATACATAGATAGTTTTGAGTTTAGAGTTCTAAGGAGTCCTTATTTCAGGTTCCTTATTTTTGAAATTTTAATTTTAAGAAAAACTTGAAGGATACTTGGTAAGAATTTCTAGACAGAAACTGTAAAATTTGTAATAGAAAAAACCTTATAATTACCTTGAAAATGGCTTCAAAGATTTCTCGATTTTTTGTACACGTTTTGGAGCTGGCCTAGACAAACATTTCTTCAATACACATTAACGAAAAACTCGAAATTTTGAGTTTTTCAAAATCACAGTTTAGCCGCACTGGAAGGCTAATTTTCTAACCAATTTGGTGAAAGTTGAGTTTAATTTTAAGGTCTTAAAATTTATAACCTACCTAGTACTAGCTGAGGCTGGGAAATAGAACTATTTTGAGCTGATTTTTTTTTTTTTAAATTGTGCTAAAAGAATCTGGAATAAAATTCAGGACAGTTGCAATTCGACGACTCAAAAGCCTCAGAATATAAAACGAATAAGTCGCGAATGGCCAACTTTACAGGAGAGTGATTACAAGCTGAGATTTGATTTACCGAGTATAGGATTTTTAAGGTTTGAAACTCCTATAACTTTGAGAATTATTAACTTTCCAGTATAATATTCACAAGAGGTAGTAGAAGATGTCAAGGAGTACCCGAAAATCGAAAAAAAACGAATTTTGCAAAAAAAAAAAATAGATTTATTCGACTTTTATATTCACAAGTTGAATTGACAGGGAATCAGCAAATTTCTTCCATTTTGAACGTATTTATTGGCCGTTGTTGATTGCTCTGCCTTTTATCCGAAAACGCTTTCTGACAATTACTCAGAATTTTTTAATGGATCGAAGCTCAGAACAATTTGGTGGGTTTATAAGTTATGATACGAAATCGACCATATTAGCCTTATGTCGCTGTACAACCGATATAAAGTAGTAACAACTAGCAAAATCGGGTCAAAACATAACCTTACCCACGTGTTGACGTAAAATAATCCGTTTCTCCAAACATTCTTCGATGTAAAGATTGACGCTACTGTTGAAAGTTCGACGAAAGGGTGCGTTTTGTTTCTAGGTCTGCATATCTCTCGCCAAATCACTACCTCCTTCGAAATATTCTTACTCATCCCGAATTAAAACTAAACTTGAACACCACCAGGGGCAGTATAAACAATATTCAATGTTCCCACTATTAGCATGAGTGAGGTGGAGGGTCTGTAACAGGTATCCAGATTTACTTTTAGCCAGGATAGGTCGGCCGGTTCCTTAACTCGACCACTGGAGTTATATATATTCAATTTACTTAGATTTGTTATAAATTTGCTTTTGCCTTGGACCGCCTTGAGATCGAACCCGAACATCTTCATGAAGTGTCGGAGGATCGATAAGCGTGGGTTGCTAAACTCGATGTCATGGGCCCGCGACCCCAATAGGGATAAGCGGTTGAAACTTATGATGATGAAGATGATTGCTATAATAATGTCTAAGCTGTCTAAAACATTATAAGGGCTTATATTTTCGATATTGTAGATTTCAGGACACTCTACCTTATAATCATGTCAACTTAGCTAGTGTCTCTTGGATAGTGGCTTTATGCAGATTTATTTATTCATTCACTTTCAACCGCTTATTAGATAGGCAAAACACGCCATTCGATCATACATCACTTCAGGAAGATGATTCTTCTAAATGTACACTGTACACACTAATCCAGCTAATCCCTATGTATCCAAAAATGTACATCTTCGAAAAGTGTGAACTGCCCCACACTCCCCTATAGTATATTTTCCATAAAGAAACTGTTCAGCCTAAAAGACCTAAAGTTTTAGAAGTACTGGTTCTCCTGGGAAACACAGTTTTCGTTGTAATATGCATCATGTTTGAGATTTTCTCGAATGGCCAGCACCTTCAAATGGTTCGGACAGTGATATTTCGAATGTGTCTCTTTTTTGTTATGCAAAATAACTTGCTATATAGGATTGTGATCGGCATGACGCAAAGACGGTTGGGGGAGCTTTGGTACAATATTGGTGAGGTCGCCCATACCGGAGTGAGAGAAAGAGAGCCGTATGCATGAGGGGAGATCGATTGGTGATCGAGGTGTTGCGAACACCTGGAAAATATCAAATTTTTTTTTCCTCTCTTCCACGATTACGAATAATAATCATAAATAATATAAACTGGTAGGTAGACGAGATTTTGATCTCAACTGGCAATCTGCGGTGTTTGCATGGTTGAGATTTTGTAATCAGATACTTCTGTACGAGACACAGATGACCAGTGCCATGGGTATAGAATCCCAACTTCATGGATAATTTAGTTCGCCGCTTGTGTGAAGGTGGCAAAAAGAAGAAAAAAAATTATAATATAACTTGGTTGAACACCTGAGTCCCGCATTCGTTGAGATCATCTTCATTTCTACCACATTTTGCCATTCTACGCTTTATTAATTCTTTCACTCACTCTACAACGCGAATATATTTGCAATTCATTAAAATATGTAATTATCTTCAAGTCAAATATATCTACGGATTAATTCGTGATATATTTCAATTTAGGAGAAATATGCAAAATGCCTTGTTTAAAATTCCATCACAATTTAACACCCGAAACATTTTCTCATGTTTTCTCAAAGGCAATATAATGAATGTGAATTGCTGCAGTAGACATATTGGTGCCACCTCGCCCAAATATTGCTTTTTCACATGTTTGACCATATTCACATATGGGAAGATGATCAAGAGGCCATCCATATGTACACACTCGAGATGAAATTTAAATTATTTTATTTTAGACGATTAAAGTTGAATTTAAAAAGAAAAAAGTGGTGAATATCCTGACTCAAATTTATATTTCTGACATTTTTCAGTTAGATTGGAAAACCAGAAATGTTTAACTGAATAGTCATTTAAAGTAACGGAAATTACTAAAATAAACTTATTTAAAAACATGAGACTCCTAAATTTTCTCACTATTTCTAAATTGGTCTTAAGAGTTAATTTGTATACTACTTTTTAATATATTTAATTTTAAAGTTAAATTTTTTAAGCTTTTAATATATGGAAAAAAATTTCTTAATTCCTCTTAATTTATAAAGCTGATCACAAGGAACCGTGAACCATTTAATAGTGATCTGGAAATTGTATAAAGTGTGATTAGCCCTTAACTTTAAATAAAAATATTATTTATATTTGTTATTTTGTTATTTAAAAATATTTAATACTTTTAGATCATTAAATCACATTCTAAGAATTAAGAGATGAAGTTACAAGAATGAAAAAAAATAATCGAGTTGAATTATTCCGAGTGGTTTGCTACCACTACTGTATAGGTCAACGAAAATACCAATAGGTTTTATTAAGTAATAGTAGGGGGAGATGGGGCAAATTGAGCTGGATCTATATTGAAAATGATATTTCTCGAATATTTATAAATGAAGTTGTACCTATTAACAATTTAATCTAAATCTAGATCCTTACTTCGTTTTGTGTATCTAAATTACATTGCGTTGAAACACAGCTTTCTTTTGAAATACGCGAAAAATATCGTTTTCAATGTAGTGCTATCTCTCTCTATTTGCTAATAGATAATATTGTATGAAAAAGTATCATATAGTATATTTCTAGGCCCGTTATACCCGTTATGCAATAATGAATCATTTTGAAGTTTTAAGAATTTTATAACACTGTGCAACGATGATTTTGTCCCTGGGTTCTCATGCTATTTTTTCTATTGCTAGGGTCAAATGATTTACGAAAATACTTATCATTTTGATTTCATTTGGATTTTGCGCCTGGAATCTAGGCAAACCCGTTTTTGCCGTTTTTTGATACTTGAGGGCCTATATCTCCGATTCTGATGAACCGATTTATTTCTCACTATGGAACAATTTGTTGTCCATTACATGCCCGATAAATCCTCTGAACAGATGAAGTTCGTACAACTGACACCAGGGGCGCTGTAGTCTCAAATATGTCAGAAAACATGGGAAAATCGAACTTTTTAGCAACTTTGATCAAAAATATCTCGAAAACTAGGACTGTCCCTAACAATCTGTTTTATGGGTTTGATGGAGAATTTAATCAGCTACATTTTCGTCAATGTACAATTTTTCTCTCAGATTATTTTTAAACCTCGATATTGAGGTTCAAACGAAAAATGAGCATTCAGCCAACTTAATAAATCCTTCACAATTTCGAGTGTTATTGCTTTCTTTCCTCGCAATTAGGCAGTACAAGCTTTTATTATATTATTTAATACTTAAATATCGATATTATGGTGATTTTTATATGACATTTTAAATTTTTAAATATTATTTTATTACTTGTATAAAACTTTAACATAAAGTAATTTAACATAAAGTATGAGGTTAAAATTGTAGGATTGTAGATAAATGTAGGAAAATTTTTTAAAGAATTATAAAAAAGAAATGAATTTAGAAAAAGGATTTTTTGCAAAGTTTTCCATATGTAACTGGTATGTAAAAGGTAAAATAGATACTTATTGATTCTAAAAGATAAATTTAACAAGAAATATTTTTTGAAATATTTAAAATTTTGCAATATGCAGTTAATATGCCTTTTTTGTAATAGTCTTTTGAGATTGAAATAACACTGAAATCTTACTGAAGATATTGTTTGAGTTATTACCTTGTATTATACCTAAACACATTTTATAATGCAATAAGTATTAATAAAGTCCTACAATTGTAAGAAAAGTGAAAATAATACTCTGAGTTATGTAAATTTGAAAAGAAAAAGTCAAAATATGCGAAATAGTTAAGTTTTTCTTTAGTTGGCTGAATGCTCATTTTTCGTTTGAACCTCAATATCGAGGTTAAAAAACAATCTGAGAGAAAAGTTGAACATGGACGAAAATGTAGCTGATTAAATTCTCTATCAAACCCACAAAACAGATTGTTAGGGACAGTCCTAGTTTTCGAGATATTTTTGATCAAAGTTGCTAAAAAGTTCGATTTTCCCATGTTTTCTGACATTTATGAGACTACAGCGCCCCTGGTGTCAGTTGTACGAACTTCATCTGTTCAGAGGATTTATCGGGCATGTAATGGACAACAAATTGTTCCATAGTGAGAAATAAATCGGTTCATCAGAATCGGAGATATAGGCCCCCAAGTATCAAAAAACGGCAAAAACGGTTTTGCCTAGATTCCAGGCGCAAAATCCAAATGAAGTCAAAATGATAAGTATTTTCGTAAATCATTTGACCCTAGCAATAGAAAAAGTAGCATGAGAACCCAGGGACAAAAAAAAAGTTCAAAATTGTTGCACAGTGTAATCATTAAAAGGATAACAGTTACCGGAATAACCAAGAAAATGCGTCAAAACCATTTTAGTGGGCTGATCATCTGGTTAACTTAGACAAGTATAAAGCATATTTTTTCAAAGAACATAACCGATCAAACCTCGAACGGACCAATAACGTAGACGTAGATTGAATGCCCATTTAGAATCATTTGGATGTTTTTCGAATTTTATAGGATCAATGAATTTTGGGTCACAGTTTGATCTCAAATAGCAAAACCTATCATACCGCTCCTTGGAAATTACAAGGGGTCAACTCACTTTTTTGCGGTTTTGAGATTCTAATGCTTTTAGAAAGACAATTTAATAAATTTTTAGATGATATAAGTCATTAAATTTCGTTATTGTTGTTAGAAAAGTTTTTCAAAATTTTAATCTTTTTTATTACTTGCATAATTTTGTTTGAAGTAAAGGGGATCGTTCAATTTTTTGTGAAACAGGGGATAACTCAAGCAAGTTGATCCCTTATTATTCTAATTTCAGCAAAATTTGCGCATCATTTAGAACGACAAAGAGCTAACTCATTAAAAGACATATTTTGAAAGGTAAAAATATAAAAGTTTCGATGTTTATATTAGTGCTCTTACAAATAGAAAATAAATAAATTATTTTTGTTCAGTCATTAAATTGAGATACTTATTTACACAAAGTTAAATCTTTCATGCTGTCTCCTGACAAACGTTCGAAGATTAGTTGGCCCCTTGTAATTTCCAAGGAGCGATACTATGCAATGTACGATATTTCAATAAGTCTGACTTGGTGAATTATGGTCTGTACACACTAGATAAACTTATGTCCATACTTGACAGTTTTTTTCTGCAAAAGACAATTTGAATCAATATATTCATAAATTTCTCTAGTTCAAAGGTCAAAGGTTAAAAAGGCTCTAGAGCGCTTTTATGAGGTGAATGACGTTATATTGGGGCGCGTTGGAAAGGTCTTGGAATTTTCGACAAAACTGAACTAGTTCCAATCGCGGTATTGATCCTGTAATGAACAGGTTCATAACCGGTAACTAATTTTTATTCGAATTTCAATTATATTTAGTCCTAAGTTATTTTTTGCTATGTTTTGAGTGATATATGATTCCGTTCAAATCGGTTGTGAACCGGTAATAAGCCAGTTATGACCCGATAAGTCATTTTTGTTCGAAAATCAATTTTATTATTATTAAAATTATTTTGTGGGTTTTTTTTTAATGATTTACAAATCGGTTTAAATCTGTTGAGAACCAGTAAACAGTAAATGATGCGAAAGTAATTTTGAAGGATGCCATCTAAGTCAAGAGCACTTCGTAAAGCCTGGGAGGCTTTGCCACCCCTTTTTATTATATCATATTTACTTAATTTTTGTATTTATTGAACTACTTATTTGTGTATATTGATATCCCAATATATAATTTATTTACTAAACCTCTCAATTAATAATTATTTTAATAAAAGTTTAGTCTCTGTCATACATTCAATGAAAATACGTCTGACCTTTTAAAGACCAGAATATATGGGTACCGGAGTTCGTCGGGGGATTTGGAGTTACTCTAGGAAAATATCAACTCTTTCCAGAACTTTCGGCTCGATCTCCAAGCCTTCATAAGTGTCTGGAGCATACTTTTTTCACAACTTTTAAAGGCCGTAAAAGATGCCACAATTAATATTCACCTTGGCATTAGTACTTTTACACTAAACTTACATTAATTTTGATTTCTAAAAAAGTAGTACAAGTTTGGTCTTTCTAATAAGGTAGATTTAAAAACATTGAAAAGAAATTATCATGACCTAACCCTGTCGTTCAGGTTATACTGTGCCACTTGGGATTCAGTGAGTCACATTAAGAATGGTTCATCCTGCAAGTCCGATTTCAAAATTTCATAATATCACATAAAGTCTAGATATATTTTGAAAGAATAATATTTTTAAAAAATAATGTGAAATTTCGATCTATTCGCCTCGAGAGTGTAACAGAATTCAGAAATAGTGCCCACCAAGTTGATTATTCTCCATGTTGTCTGTCCATCTATCTGTCCTTTCTGCGTTCAATCCAAAGTCAGTGGAGTGTTTGAGATCTCTTCGCCAAGAAGAGCAAATAATATGCTTCGTGGATAACACTATAAATATTTTAATAAACGTCCATGACGGACAGTTGGCCTTTTTCACCATAGTACCTCCGTGCCTCTTGCATCCACACCGATGCTGATTTTCAATTGAATTCTCCAATTATTTATTAAACATCCACATAACTTGCCGTAGAATACGTTGAAGTTACAAAAAAAAACTGATGCACTGTTTAAACAGGAAATCCACATTCAAGCACAATTTCCTCCTCGATGCGTCGCACTTTTTTGATGTCTTCGCGCCATTTTTCGTCCTTTTTGCTTGACCGCCAATTCATGCAATAGTATGAAATGCAACCGGCCAGAAGGTAATATAACAAAGATGTCTCTTCAGGCCACGTAAGAAATTTGATATGCCGAATATGAACCTTATTAAGTGATCAGTCCTCGGTCTCTTTGAGCCACTTTTCGCGGATGGACTCCTTGCTGATGGCTTAAATGCCGCTGAGAGATATATGGGACCCAAAAAAAAAGAAGTATGATTCATTATTCTAATTTAGCATCTTGATGCAATTCATCATTCTTAAGCTGCTGAATGGGTGCGAAAGTGTAGAAAAGTTTATGTAATAAAATATCCCAATTCGACATGCTGTTTGTGGATTTTGCCGGTTTTTGCAGACTTCAGGAAACTCCCACGGGGAATGATTTGGTGATAAAAGCAATTTCCGGTTCCCTGGGGAATTTTTGAATTTCATGTTTCCCACTTTAAATCTTTTTCTGTGGAAAAGTATTTTACAAGAATTTGGCCCATGAGCATGAGCAATTAGTCTGAAAGTCAGAAGTTAAAAAAATTTCGCTCTGACTTTGCATACAAAATGATTTTTTTTGATCTAAAACGTTCAAAATAAATAAAATATTGTAAAAGTACTGGATTGATAACATAAAAGTTTTACCACATTTCCTTTAGTGAGACAAAATGCGCAAATTTTGAAAGTGCCCCATCGCGAAATTATAGATAGCTTTTCATATTAATTTTAGCACATGATAGGTCTAGAGGAAATCCAAGGGTAAAATAGAAACAAATCTTCAGCTTCAGATACTTTGTTTTATGAATTTAATTATTTTTAATTATATAAAATTACAATTGAAAAATTAAAAAAAAAAAACATGTCAGCCCTGTGTCTTGGATGGTGAACTTCACAGTTTGAAATTATGAAAAAAACAGTCCAAATTCAGCAGTAAATTTTCCTACCTATACGTGATTTTTCCCTCAATTCGAAACCGGATGAAGAGGACATCCATCTTTGAAACGGCGGGCGTGAAAAAATAAAAAATTAAAATCAAGAGATCTATTTATCTGTCCGCTATTTCATTTATAGAACATGTCTGTATTAAATCATTTTAAAACATATAGTTTGAATGAAATATAGAACTTAATTAAAATTAATTTTGAAAATTTATTGTTGTTTTTTATTTTGAATAATTTATTGTATTCAGAATCACAAACACGTGATGCTGGATGAACATAACTGAGATAATCGATTTTCTTAGCACATGGTTGTACTAAAATAACTAGACACGTAATTTTTTTTAAAAAACTAAGCATAAAATATAGAGAAATCTCAGCCCCTTTAATATAAATTGAAATACGTAACTTTATTTTACACCTTTGACGTACCTGACCCGAGCTATAAAAAGTTAAAGTTTAAAAATTAATTGCCCTACTGTCCTTCCATTTAAATAAATATTTAGCCATTTTTTTTAATTTGTGCATCTCAGCGAAGGCTTTCTTATAAAAATGTTTAAAAAATGTACAACAAAATGTAAAAACTAATGTCGCTATGATAGCCTTAAAAATCGGAAATCAAACTCATTACCTAAATGTTTATATTAGTTTAGTTATTCGTTTTTTTTTTAAAGAAATTTTAGCTGTGTGGTTACGAATAAGTGGTGCATCATTTTTATTAAATTTCAACAACTTTTTACAAAATCTGATATTCATAGAATCGACACTAGGGTTCCTAAAGTCATATGAACCTATTTCCATTGTACAAAGACATTCACGTCGTTCTACCATACTTCAGTTTTCCTGAATTCTATTATTATTATTATTATTATTATTATTATTATTATTATTATTATTATTATTATTATTATTATTATTATTATTATATATTACATATAAAAAGGTTATTAGAGACTTATTATATAGATATATAGTCCGTTTTTGTCCAAATTTAAACAGAATTTTAAGGAATAATTTTTAAAATGCGTAACCTCAAATATCATGGCTCCTGCATTACCGATAAGGTGTCAGAAATTTTAAAATAAGTAGTCAAAAGCATTAAGGTCTAAACACATTTCACGTACTTTTCAAATCAAATTGGACTTTTTTTCTATTTTTAAATAGAAATGGACCTTATTATGAAATAATTCAGCACTACAAAACAATTGTGAAGCAAAATTACATAATAATAATATAATAATAATGTTTTATTCAAACTCTACATATCCCACCCTCCCATGCGTCTGCCGCCGTCTTAGCGTTGATGACCAGCCTCCGAAGCCAAACGGCAGAAATGCTTCTTCATTGGCTGTGTAATTATAATAATGCTGAGTTACATTTAGAAATAGGAGACAAAAGCCCTATTTTAAAGGTACCCCGGTTCAAAAGTGCTCAACTTCTCTCTTATATTTTTTTAAATTTTTCTGTCAACTCATGTAAGTTCCAGATATTTTCGTTTACCAAAAATAAAAAAAATTATTAACAATACCTCCATCACGTATTTCGAGACATTCGCAGTTGGTCACTCACATTAAGTTGCCATCTAAATTTGAGCCTTGCTTCGTAGTCTCTTTATATTATAATTTAGAGATCATTGTAGTAAAATTTACATTTCTAACTGTGTTATCACACTTGCACATTAAAATTTTAATATGATTCACATTAATTGTCGCTTGTGAGCGTCCAAATATGTTATTTGTGTCTTTGAGTCACTTAATATTTGGGGTTTTTCTATTTATTGATAAATAAGTGGACTTGGCCTGCAAAAATAAGTGTAAATTTTCCTAAAACATAAATATTTTTCACATTGAAAAATTAAAGAGTAAATCGCATTAATTTTTCGCATTAATGCTATAAATCAATTTATATCAAATTTTGCGGGCCAAATCTACCTTTTTAGCAACAAATACATCAAATTTTGAATATAAAATGATTCAAACACACAAATTACACAGTTAGACTCTCACCAGCGACAATTAATGTGAATCATATTAAAATTTTAATGTGCAAGTGTGATAACACAGTAAAACTTACCTTTCCATTAAAATAATTCCATTAATACATGTTTTAGTACACAAAAGTTAAAACGTTCTAAAAAAAGTTTACCGCTTAGGTTATCGCTTTATTTATTTTTTATTTAATTTTAGAAAAAGATGCAAAATTTTATATATTTACTTATGTGTATACGTCATGAAGCATTATACATAAAATCATAGAGATAATTTATAATGGATTGACAATAATTAAACAATTAAAAAAATAGGTAAATAAACCGTTTTAATTTCAAATTTTATTCTCCACATTTAGTTAAACCATCACTGCATTTCGCGTGAAATTTACAAGAAATGAAATTTTTGTGGTGAAAAACAACACAAGAGGACTTGTTAGTTGCACGCACACTGAAAAAAAGTAAAAGACTTTTTTTTCAACACAAATATCACAAGTTGGAGAGCTGTTGACGATTCCCTGTGTTGGTCTGAGAAGTTTAAACATTGAGCGAATGAGAGAAAAAAATGCGAAGAGCATCATTGCCGTCTATTAGTCTGGCAAAGTAAGTTCCCTAATTGTTAATTAAAAGATACCCAGCATCAGGCCACGACAGTCTTGTTGTGGTTTGTACAATGGCGCAAAAATTGTAGGTGGTGGATTGAGATCTTGGAAAACCGGATATGAGTAAATCAGCTCAAAAATAACATTATATGGAGGCACCATCTCATATTTATTCGCACTTTGGAAGTGTGTGCAGTTTACTTTTATTCCGCTTTGGCTTTTCTTTCAAACAACCACGTCATTGTAGGCATTTATTGTAAATTGACACCCATAAACAGGAATTGAATTAATTTCACTCTGGTATCATCATCATTAATGAATGTTAATGCCTCACATTCCTCCGACATCGAGATGCTATCGCCATCGCACTGCGCGCTATGAGAATGGCAAGAGGAGTACATGCAGGTCCATTACATTTGTGCCTGTATGTCCTATAACAATATGGCCTCTGGGGCAGGTTTTATTCCAAAAGGTGTAGGAATCATTTGATGAGAGGTAAGCTTGCAAGGAAGAGTCTGAGTATTGTCGAAACGTTGAAAGAGTCCCCACAGCCCCTGCTGCTGGAGTTGGTCCATCAATCCCGTCCGTTCCAGCTGAAAGGAAGCCTACGTCTCCGAAATCGTAAGATTGATCCTGATCCAAAACTTTCTTAAGGACGCGAAGAGTAAGTTCCTGATTTCGGCCACCTATCCCTGAACCTTTAACTTCAACGGTTGTCTCACCTCCAGCAACAATGCAGATCCCAGACTTGGTCCTTGCTTTCAGAACCTCTAGAATCTGATCAATAAATCCAACTTCATACTTCAAATCTTCTAAAATCGCCTTCAATTTAGTCTGCAAATCTTTCTCATTTCCGAATGTCATATAGTCCTTTAAGACAAAGATCAGTTTAAGATAAACCTCACTTAGCCTCTCTACATCGCACTCAATGACTTTTGACAAACAGACCGCGTGATATCCTAACTTTTCAGCTTCTTGCAGAGCTGTGTTCACAGCTATTGAATTATTTGCAATGATCGCAAGATGATTATTAGTGATCTTCATTTCTTCCTTTGCAATTAATTTCGCTAACAGATCCTCAACTGCTTTCGGAAGCTGTCCCCTTAGCCCATACTTATCGATAATGTCATTTGCAGACTTTTGATAATTCATTCCGGAAATGTAAGTTGGTCCACTGGCAATAAGATCAATCGGATCCCCAACAATGTCCGAAATCACCAAAGACACGATCTTATGAGCATTTTTAGCAGCAACAGATAATTTTCCACCCTTAATACTTGATATTGCAATTCTAACGGTGTTAAGTTCATTAATAGTAGCACCACTCCTTGCTAACATCTTCACCACTAGCATTTTCTCTTCAAGCGTCACTGAGGGATCAGGAAGAGGAAGCAGAGCACTACCTCCACCAGAAATCAACACAAACAGCACATCATCATTCGAAAGCCGCGATACAAAGTCTTTAATTTTAATTGCCGTGCTGTGGGCATCTCTATCGGGAAGATTGTTCTTGGCTCCCTCAAACACTTCAATCCGACCGTTGGAATTAAGCTGCGTATCTGTATTTTTGAATTTGTCCAATGTTCCACAAGGTACACTAAGAATACCGGATTTAAGGTGAGTATCTAAAATACGTTCCACTTCTATTGCCATCCCAAAGACTGCTTTACCGAAGCCTACAACATGGCATTGCTTATCGGTGATATCAACCCGAAGGGGAAGCCTTTTGTCAATCACCGGCGAGATTTCCACAAACAATCGGTCTTCTTCACGGCACATTCTCATGCATTTTTGGCGTTCAAATAAATTTCTAATCTTAACTGATTCTACACTCTTGAGAAAAATATTCTTAAGCACGGTTTCCATTCTAGTCACACTCTTGTACATAGTCGGGGTACACAAAACTTTGAAGTGTCTGAGAAGAATTACTGATAAGAGCACAAACAAAAATCCACGACAATGTCGATAACGCTGAAGTTAGTAAAACACGTTTCTCTTTTGATTGAAATTAAATCAAATCTTTTAACCGACAAGTTAAATTGTATAGGACGATATTTATAGGAATTATTTTATCAATGATTTCGCAAATTTTTACCTAATGTACAAGGTCATTCTTTTGATTTTCAGATCTATTATCCTTAAGTGAATAGAATAGAATAAGATATTAATTTGGTGACTAATGCACCGGTTGAATGCAACAAATTGGGACTACACAATATTATACATTTTTAATATAAAAAGACAGATATGTTTACAACAAAAAGTATACAATCAGATGTTCAACAAGACGAAAAAAAATTAACAAGACGAAAAAAGTGGTCGCATTAATTGACTGTTCAGGATATAGTTCAACATTTCTCAATGTCCTGTAACTTCTTGATATAAAAAGTTTATTTTTGTATACTTCCATAAGGAATTTTAAAAAATACTACAGAGAAACTTTACAATATTCCCGATCCCGAGTATCCTCTCCAAATTTATTGTTCTTTGATCGGGCTGAAACTTTTCCAAACTCCTTTCCTGCGACTCTTTGATTACGAATATATGGATGCATCAAATTTTCACTAATCGTATGGACGAGTTTTATAGAGTAATCACTACTAAAATAAGAGATATATTGACATGTGATTTTCGATACAATTTAAAATATTTATTAGATGAAAATTACAACTTTATGCACTAATCCCTACCCTTACCCTTTCTTCCTTTATTTAGAAGATTCTTCCTATTTCATTTTCTCAACGGTTTCCTCCTTATGGCATAGCTTAAGCTAAAATTTTAATATTTTTACTGAGCTTTAGAGCTTTCGATTAAAAAATACTCAAGACTACCGACCCCCCTGATTCGAGTTAGAAAATTTCATTTTTTTTAATAAGTGGACCTACACAGAAAAAATATTCCGTAAAATTGTTCGTAAATGTTTGTGAATTCCTTTTGGGGACTTACGAAATACTCATAAATCGTATAACCAACCCACAAAAAAGTTCGTAAAAGCTTGTATTTTTTTACAAACATTCTTTGTAAGATGAGATTGTTGTTTTCGGTTTATTCATGACGAGAACTTTCAAAAGACCGTTCAAAAATTCACTGGGGTCGTTGCAATAGTTTAAAAAAATCAAATTATTTTTTCTCGAAAATGCCATTGTGCAAGTTCATCAAAATATAGAGTCAAGGTAAATAAAATTCCAAAAATGGTGTGGATTCCTTGTGGTTGCGGTAGAACCAGTGATATGGGAGGTCAAAGGTTACGAAATTCAAAATACTGCATCTTCGGTTCTAAAATGATCGAATTTGGTGAGTAAGATCGCAAATGGATGCTTTTACAGAACACTAAAAATTTCTGGAATATGTGAACTTTGGGGACCAACATTACAAACACCATACTAGGAAAAAAACAATTCTCATAACACATAAACTCAGATATTTCTACTCTCGCTTAACGAATTTATGCAATCTGTTCGATTTTGTCGTTTTAGTGTAAAAAAAAAGGTTAAGTTCTTCCATAATAACGTTGTGAAATTATAAATGGTCTGTAAATGGAAATTATACGCTCTCTAAGATGGTTAAAAATTGAGCTCAAAAAATAAATTAAATTATCTCGGCTCCAGAGCAACCGATAAGATCAAGTTCCTGGGCAAAATAATTATAGAGGGTATTATAGTCCACTTTCCACTATTATTATCATCTTTCTGGAAGTTCATCAAAATCCTTAATATTGTGATTAAAGCACAAAATTTTTATTTATTTAAAAATGATGACTCGAAATTATTCTATCAAATCCGCAACTTCTGCTCTAAATTGAATTCGTCTTGATTCTCGATGTTGAGCTGGCTCTACACAGAAAAAAATTGTGAAAAAAATTGAATCAAATTGTTCGTACAGTAGAGCCTCGCTATAGGCCATATTTTGTACCAGATTTGACACTTGGGTCGCACTATAGTCCATGTCATTTTTTAAAATTATCAACGACTTTTAGTATTGAAATTGCTCGACGGCTTCCACTTTCTTTGCGATTATGGTACTTGTCCTCGCTCTCTTCATTATAGATCACAATTATCACAACTACTCAATAAAGTTTGCCAAAAATATTAAAATAGCTATGACAAAATGTGTTTTGAAATCAATGGTCGATAAATTGTGGACTATAGAGCAATGGCCTATAGCGGGGTTCTACTGTAAATGTTATGGAATTCCTATTGGGAACTCATGAAATGCTCGTATCGTATAACTCACAAACAAGTTTGTAAAAGTCTGTACTTTTATCACAATCAGTGTTCGTAACAAAATCGCTTGACGAGCGTTTTTTTTTTTTGTATTTTTACTAACATTTGTTCGTAATTGCTTGCAAACACATAAAAAATGTTTGTAAAATTTTGACATTTGTTCGTAAATTTTTGCTAGACAAAAAAATCTACGAACAAATGATAAAATTTTACGCACATTTTTGTGTGTTTACAAATATTTACTGATAAACGTTTGTAAAAAATACAGAAAACGCTTGTCAAGTGATCATGTTAGGAACAATGATTATGAAAAAAGTGCAAACTTTTACAAACTAGTCTGTGGGTTATACGATTTGCGAGCATTTCGTAAGTCCCCGACAGGAATGCTTAAACATTTACGAAATTTTTTTAATGTAGTTAGGAATTATATTAGAAATAATGGTTATACTACATTTCCATCATGTTCATCATTTTCCATTAAGTCGTCTCTCGGTTTAAGTCGTAAGTGTGTCTAGGACATAACTTAGGCTTATCAGCAGTTTTGAATTTAAACAAATTTTGCATTTATCACTTATCCACAAATTCGGCTCAAAATTACTGCATTATACCCTTCAACTTCAGATCTATTTGCATGCATTTCGAGTTTACTCAGAAAAAGATCTCAATCCTCTTCAGTGTATCCAAGCTAGATTTAATATTTGTACAACTGTCACTATAGCAGATTTCTTTGAAAAAAATCAAAGCACGCGTAAAAAAAATTATAAAGACTAATTTCACATAACACCATATTAAGTAATCAATGTGAATAAAATAAATAATTTCATTTATTCACTTACATAGAGGCAGAAAGCATTATTTAAAAATTTCCAGAAAGGAAAATAGAAGATTTAGTTACGGATAGTTGAAATTTCGATAAGGAGAATTTGGCTAATACACTACTAAACAATTTTTAAAAATATGAATTTTACTTGATTTTAAAAAACCAATTTTATGAAATGTTATGCTGCAAAAGATTTTTGCCGAGTTCAATGGAGTTTTAGGGATAAGTGGTTGAAAATGATGATGATAATGAAGTCTTATATAATGGACAAATTTCAGGAATAGTTCTTCCTATGCAAATTACTTAAGGTTTGTCTGTAAAATTTTTCGCAAGAAGGGGAGACTGGGGCGAAATTTGTCAAAACGAAAATTGCAATATTCACTATTTTTTAAAATAAAAGAGATCGAGGCTTGAAATTTTTATTATAGATAACCTTCGTAAACCTTCTTAAACTTACAAAGTTTCAAGGGATTTAAGGAAGGATTATGTAAAATAAAAAATAATGAAATTTTGAGCCCTATTTTTAGAATATTTGGCTTACAGAAAATATCAATAGTGATTAGCTCAATTTAAGCACATTTCTCGTTAAGATAGAGAAAAATTGTCTTCGACAAAGTTGTAGAGGAATAAATTTCCTATATAAATATGTCTATTTGATATTCTTAACGTTTGCGAGAATTTGCGTCACAAATTATCCGAAGGCTGACAAAATTTGCCCCAGCAATTTTGGGAATCTCCACAAAATCGACTTTTAGAAAATGATTCGAAAATCACATTTCTTTCGAGATAAAGGAAAATAGTCTTCTGCAATATTGTAGAGCAGTAAATTTCCTATAAGAATATGCTCATTATAAAATGTTTAAGTTTTCTCAGAGCTCGTAAAGAATTAAATATGCGTTTTGACAAGTTTTGCCATAGTCTCCCCTTTATGAATTTCTAATTTGTAAATGCTGACATTTTTAGATAAAATAATAGTATAAAACGGAACAGATAAAATAGTGATATTATTAAGAAAACCAAATCGTATTTCCAATACAGTGAAAACCTATTTAATTGTTTCTCTATTTGCTTTTCCGCTTTTCTCGATGTTTTTTTTTTATTAAAGTCAAACAACCCTACGAGACATCGCAATACATGTGTAAAAAGCTATCATTTAATGCGCAAATCACCTTTTCCATGTTAATTGGCAAAGAAAAGTTACTGATATGAAAATTTTTGATAGTATAAATCGGTTCTCGCCAGTACTTGTAAATAGTGTTCTGGTAAATAAAGACAGGAAAGGAAGTCGTACATTTGCTCGTAAAATAAATCAGAATTTAAATGTCTCGTTAAAGTGTAAGAATATGATAGCGCAAAGTGAAATATTTATTGTTATTTTTTATTTATTGTCAGGTACAGTTTAAAGTGTTAAATAATTGTGTGATCTTTCTAAGATGAACTGTTGACTTTTCAGTGGATTAATTTAATCTTATTTCAAAATCAGCGTTTGGAATTAAAAATTCATGTGGCATAGTGAATTTTAAAAAAAAAAAAGTTTTATTTATGTAATATTTTGGAAAAAACTTGGAATATTCGAAATATTTTCTTATGATTTCGAACTCGATAATTGCTGTATTTTGTGCACCTTTGATTGCATTTTCAGTGTCTTTTTCACAATGTCGCGCAGAAGATGATTTTAATGGATTTTTATTTGGATGCAAAGATGCTGAGCACATTTGTCCAAATAAAGACGTAACGTTTTGGCATTACACAAGGTACGTCAAGTGACGTCAAGAATATTTATTTAAATAAATTGTAAGTGAGATAGGTCCTAACTTAATATGTGCTAATGGTGTATAATCAAGATGCATTGTTTTAAGATTAAAAAAAAAATTAATAGAATATCGGCTTTTAAATTCTAAAAACATATAATTCATACCAAATCCTAAAAAATAAAAAAAAAATACAGAAAACATAAAATACATTTGTAGAGTGTTTTTTTTAATGTTTACAAGTTACAAATATTATTTAATTATTATAATTTTTTTCAAAATGTTTTGGACCCGACAATTCATATGGGAAAGTGCCCATGCTTTGCAAAGTCCCAAGCTTCATAATGACTAAATTTTTCTGAATAAATGTGACTCCGTACAATATTTTAAAAACACGAAACTTTGCCCTAGTTTTTAGAATATGTGTGCGATGAGTCACACATATTAAAAAAAATATATAAGGAAAATTTAGTCATTATAAAGCTTAGGCACTTTCCTCTATGACAAATTTTGATTGAAAATAAATATTTTCAGAAGAAAGATAAGGTAAGATAAAGTATCCTTCCGGGTTCGTTGGGAATGCTGATCCTTTCAGACACCAAACAACAATGATTTTTCGCCATAAAACGCGTTCCATAAAAAACATTGTTAATAATAATTACGTGATAAGTAATGTTGAAGTATCTTAGGAAAAGCAAAAGAAATTCATATTATTCAAAGGTATGAACGTTCGAAGGGAGAGTACTTTCTCCTAAATAATTTGCATAATATTTATTTATAATAGGGGAAAGTACTCTCCCTTCGAACGTTCATGCCTTCGAATAATGTGAATTTTCTTTAATTTTGTTCAAAAGATTTACACATTTTTATTAAATAATAGTTAGTTTATTATCGATTTTATTAATAATTATGTGACAATAAAGTCAAATCTCTTATATAGAAATAAATAAAAGAAAATTCACATTATTCGAAGGCATGAAAGTTCGAAGGAAGAGTACTTTCCTCTATATCTTAGATTAAGTAATGCTTACTCTTAAATAAGAATTGAACATTTGAGAAGCATTGAAAATTTAGTGATGGTAAGCTGACGGTAAAATTGATCCTGACCTTAAATCTTTATTTGTTTTTTATCTGAAAATTGAAAGAAAAACAAGTATAATATAAAAATTGTAGAGTATAGAATGTGTTCAAAGTTCAGAGGACTAGCGATAGAAATCGTTTATCAATACATAACTCAGAAAAGATCCTTTAAAAAGATCACCCATGGGTTCACATTTGCTTAAATCTCCGACCTTATTTTTTTCATTTTTTTAAATAATGTATTTAATTGATTTTCAACGCTCAATACAGGAATTCAATATTTGAACTTACTCAAGCATATCAACCTCGCAGACAAGACAATATGCAAATTTTTTTGAAGCTAAAAAAAGAGTAAAAGAACATGAACTTGTGTTTGAACTTGAAAACATTCAAATATGATACCGTATTTCTGCAAGTGCTGCCTGACAGTTCATTGCATTTTTCGATAAAAATTAAGTTATAGGGTTTTTAAACCTAAAGCTGTGGGATTTCAAGTTGGATTTATAAATATTACAGGTCAAGCCAAGATAATCCTACTGAACTGAAGATCGTCAAAGAGGAGCAAGGGGCTTACGAGGAAGATTTTGTAAAAAGACCCGTTATTATTCTGGTTCACGGATTCACTGGACATCGAAATTTCTCACCAAATACTGAAATACGACCAGCACTATTTGAGCATGATGACTACAATGTTATCTCTGTTGACTATGAACCCCTTGCGAGGTTTCCTTGCTACCTAACGGCCGTTAGGAATCTCCAAGTTGTGGCCAATTGCACAGCTCAGATGATCGATTATCTTGTGGACGATGAAATTGTTCCTTTGGATGCCTTTCATGCCATTGGCTTTAGTTTAGGAGCCCATGTGGTTGGAATGATTGGGAATTACCTGACGTCTGGTAAACTAAGACGCGTTACAGCATTAGATCCAGCGAAGCCACTTTTTATCACTGCCTCATCCAAAGATCGCATTGATCCAGGTGATGCGGATTTTGTGGATGTCATCCATACAGATAGCTTCGGTAGAGGTCTCTTTCTACCCACGGGGCATGTGGACTTCTTCATGAACGGTGGATTCAGTCAACCTGGATGCTACAGCCAGGCAGAAATGACTCCCGGCTCTTGTAATCACGTCCGGGCTCCCATCTATTTTGCTGAGTCCATCAACAGCTCTCGGGGTTTCTGGGGCTACAAGTGTCCCCATTGGTATGCCTACATCCTTGGATTTTGTCGGAAGTACGGGGAGACAGCCCTAATGGGATTTCACACACCAAATGAGTAAGTGCGGGAATTTTTATTGGCCGAGATCGTGATGATTCGCCAGGAGAAAGTAACGTGATGCGTGACTTTCAATGCCTTGACTCTGGTGGAAAGATTTTAGTGGAGGTGACACATAATTCACCTCACACTTCCTATCACAGACATAAAATAATAGCTTTATGTTTTTACATTAACACAATGGAATAACAATAATTTTCATGGAATAAAATTTCTAAAGTGAGGGCTTGGCGATTATCTAACGATCAAGTAATTTAATCTAATAAAAGGGGCTTTTATCTTAAGAGATCTTGGTCTGTTGTTGTTTCAGATTTGAGATTGAACTTTGCGATTTGCGATCTTGTTTGGAAGTGAATGTCATGAACGTGATAAATGATGAGTCATGATGTTACGAAATTTGACAAATTTACTTCCCTGAATTTCTCTATAATAAAAATTTCTTAATTCACGCAAAATGTTAATTCCGAGATTCCTGATGCAATTCTTGAGAAAGTCTCATAAACTACACGGAAAAAAATATTTCATACAATTTTTCGTAAATATTTGTAAATTCCCATTAGGGACTTACTAAATGATCGTAACTCCTATGTTCCAATAAAAAGTTGGTAAAAGTTTGTATTTTTTCACAAACTTTGTTCGTAACATGATCACATGACGAACACTTCTTGTTCTTTTACAAATATTTGCTCGTAGATTTTTGTTTGTCTGACAAAATATAACGAACAAATGACAAGATTTTCAAACAATTTTCTATGTGCCTACGAATATTTACAAACAAATAAAAGAACAAGAAATGTTCGAAATTTGATTATATTTAGAACAACGTTTGTGAACATTTGCTGCAATGTTTGTCAAAAAAATACGAACATTTGTTTGACAAAATTTTACGAACAAATCGACGACTCAGAATATAAATCGAACAAATCCGTTTTTTTACAAAATTCGTTTTATTCGCTTTTTGGATACTTCTTTATACCCTAAAACTTATCTATGAATATTATACTCGAAAGATAATTATTTTCAAAGTTACAGAGTTTTTAAGTTTCAAAAATCCTATAACCTGCATGTAAAATCTCAGCTTCAAATCGCTCTCCTGTAAAATTTGCATACTGCGAGTTATTCGTTTTTTATTCTGAGCGATCGAATATAGAACGATTTCCGAACAGTGTTTGTGAAAAAGTACAAACTTTAACGAACTTCTTAAAAAATCAATTTTTAACTGTAATTTAATTTGGAACTTTAAAAATTGTGAAATTTTCATGGATATTAGGGTGAGGAAAAAATATACAGGTTTTTATTTTACTTGATTTAAGTTTTCTCTGACCAAAATTTCTTAGTTTTTGCCGCCGGCACATTTTTTGATCAGGGAAATTTCATGAAGTCTGAATTAACTTCCAATGAGAATTAAAACACGGGTTTTGACCTGGTTAGGATTTATTCCTTTTTTCTCTTTACGACGTTTCGGGGATTGTTGTCCCCTTCTTCATTTAATTCTCATCAATAAAAACTGACCGAACTACATCTATTAACTTCCAATTGTCAATACAATTGCATATGTCTATTTCACTCTTTCGAAATCTTCTTCTTCCTTTAAACATCATAACAAACTAAAATTAGCTCAACCGATTTTGGAGTGCGAAGGAATGAGAAATAGATGTGCAAAACGTTTAAGAAAGAAAGAGATTTAACTTTTGATTTTATGAAAATTTTTTGATCTAAGAGGTGTGCTCGATTAATTATACTGCTCAAATTTAATTTTCATTGACCACATTTAATTTTACTTCTTGAACTCAAAGATGAAGAGCAGAATCCATTTTAATTTTTAATTTGTGAAACGCCTAGAGGCCAAAGGCTAAGAGATATCGAATTCCTGTCTTTGACGACCCCCCTATATAAGTCAACATTATCTAAGACAGTCTTTTTTATTTTCCCTCCAGCCTCCTCCTTCTCTTCCTAAACCATGTTTTTTGGTTTATTTCGAAAACGGATCCAACGATTTCTTTAATTTTCGAATATGTTTTAGAGGTAGTTAAAGTGAATATTTCGTCCTTGCACACCCATGTTCGAAAATCATTCCGATATCGAATTTTCGAAGATCAAGGTTTAGTCACTTTGAACGGCCTATTATTAACCGATTTGCTTAAATTTGGACTTTTTTAAAAGATCTTGAAATTTCCAATCCGACTGTATCGGACTTAGTCGGTTATGAGTCGGTATAGTACCCGAAATTGATGAATCTTTCTCAAATATTTTTCAAAAATATTTTATATTTGCTCGAAAGCCTGTGACACGGCTAGAGGCTAAACTGTAAGGGATAACGGCTTCCGGTCTTCTACCCCCCTCCTCCCAATAAGTCAACATTATCTAGGAGCTTCTTTTTTCTTTCCCCCCACCCCCTTTACTACCTTAAATAGGTAGTCAAGGCGAGTATTTTGTCCTTGGACACCTACGTTCGCAAATATTTCGATATCGAATTTTCGAAGATCAAATTTTAACCACCTTGCAGGGTCTATTTTTCAACCGATTTGCTTAAATTTTAGATAAGTTCCCAAAATTATATTCTCAATTTTTACTAATCATTTTCTATAAGTAGGGTGGAGTCTACACTTATGGATGTTATACACTTATGGACAGCATGCAAAAATCTTAAGTTCTTACCTAAAACAGATTTCGAAAAGTCATAAAAACATTAGTTTATGATGTAATTAACAATTTGTGTGGTTTTCGAAATCAGTTTCGTGTAACAACTTAAGATTTTTGCAAGCTGTCCATAACATTCATAAGTGTAGACTCCACCCTATACTCTTTATTTCCTCAGTAATCCATGCTTATTTTGGCTTTAGAACTGCATTGGCTATTTCTGTAATTCTTAATTTATTTAATTTTCTAAATGATCCTTTATTCAAGATTGCCATTCTTGTCAAGACATTTGTATTCATAATTAAATACATTTTTAGCCTTCATGAGCGAAATATAAAAATTTAAAAGTTATTGTTAATTAGTTCTTATAATTTTTATGCTTCCAGTTTCCATAAAATGATTATTTCGCAAATTTAATGTTTATTTAATTCTTTGAATGCATAAAAAAAATGATTGAACTTTTTTTTGTAAATTTGTATCATGATAGGATTATTGATTTGGAAATCAAAGTAATTAGCCTCAAGTAAGTAATGTTAAATGCTGACCATGATAGTAAATTCTTCGACTAGTTGACCGGGGGCCTCAACGAGTCTTGAGCTATTCCCAGAAAATATGACCAAGCTTGTGGCCTAATGTCCATCAGAGTACTTCAAATCTCAAGTCAAGGTCCTCCGTATGTAGAGGTTCCAGTGAAACTTTGCAGGTCATGGTTAATTGAACAAATATATAATACTGATTGTTACTTGGCAAAAAAGAGAGTGATTTGGTAAATAATTTCTGTCCAACACGCATTTCTGTGACACGAGACTCAAGTATTGACGCAAAATATGGAGATGCGAGAGAAAAATCATTAATTGAGGTCAAGATCGTAGTGCATCCGAAACATTATGTGGCGCTTTTTTTGATGGCCTAAATTCCAAAACTCATATGATTATCTCTCATTCCTCTGCAATTTTGTCCAAATTGCAAAATCATTTATAGCATTTAAAACTGAAAAAATGCGTTGTTAACACAAGTAATTTGCAATTTTACTCCCCATTTATCGTTCCAGCACGCGAGGCTTGTACTTTGTCAGGACAAACAGTAAACCGCCATATGCCAAAGGTAACAGTCAAAATGATGAATATCAGGACGATACGCAAGGACATAGCACCTACAATGCCTACAACGACTACGACTACAACATCTTCAACGATTGGGATAATGCCTTTCCCGATTATTGATATTTTCATCCAAAAACTATATTTTATACAAATTACATTGGTATAATCATGAACCATATGACTAGTTTTCATCTAAAACCAGCCCGTGCAGATGGATTCATATGACCATATCTTCGAATGTTGGAAAATTATGCAACTCTTGTGGGAAATTCACTTAGCAATCCCCATACGATTAAGTCATACGTGCAAGAAATATTTCACGTACAAAACTACATCACTGAAGATCTCGTCATGAGTGAAAGATTCGCGGGAAAATCAATTGAATACCTTTAGCCGTACATTTCTCTTCCGTACATCTTTCCCTCGCGTTTATCAATTTTTGCGAAATGCAGAGAAAAAAGTCTCTCAAAATAAGTTGCTGGTGGTGGTGTTGGAAATTGCGACGGAAGAACTGGTGAGAGAAATGGAGTGCAAAGCATGAAGCACTTTTCACAGTGCTCGAGTTCAAAGCTTTTTATACAATCCGCATAATCTCAATCAGATGCATTAACTTTTTGCCTCAGCTCTTCGGCTCATTACACAATCAGCGACAAGATTAGTATCTACGTAGGTTTTCACAATTTATCTGATATTCCTCGAAGCCATATTTGTAGCTTTGCTTCTTTTAAGTTGATCATTAACTCGTAAAATTTCGACATCCAGAAAAATCTTGCTTAATATCAAGTTTCACTAACTGGACTAGTTTTAGATGTCATGATATTCTTAATGGAGGTTTCCTCATTAGATAGTATAGTAAACGAGTAAACTCTCAAATTCGGTAATTTGGGATCGGGTCTAAACAAAGTTTGGGTTATTATAAACAAACTTAACAAATATCAACAGAATCTTTTTAATTTTTACTGCCGCCCGAATTGAAGAGCAGTTCAATCTTAAAAGAACCAACCCAGTGAGCACCAAATGCTATTCGATTTCAATTCACCTGAAAGCATATGTATTTTCAGTAGAATTCTTCTAACCGTAAACCACACTCACGAGGTAGTACTATTTCCATATATACTCAGTATGTCCGGGTTTTAAATCTGGCGAATGATGGATGATCATCGCTTTGATTTATAGTTTAAAGTCAGGGGTCACAATGGGTCATAAGGAACTAGAAAGTCCGGCCATTTTTCTGTGGCCGCAGAGGCCGCAGAATATAATTTCCTCACAATTCGTATGTTTAGAAATATCTCTCGCTAGAAGGCATAGTTCCTCTACGAGATATTTTAGATTAGATTTAGATTACAGTGCGGGGGCAGTTCCCCGCGGAACCGCTGCACCCAGGCCTCCTTTTGGGCCCATTATGCATCCCCGGTTAGATTAATCCCTGTTAAGGGCAAGATGGTTCAAGCCAGCCCATTTTTCGGATAAACTCCATTAAACAGGGCGGCTTCAATCTAGATAGGTCTTCATCAGACAGCACCGCTTTACCTAGCAGCACACGTCTGATGTTGCAAAAGCTGGGGAAGTCATACACATAGTGAGTGACCGTCTCTTCAGTTTGATTCCATCTTCTGCACATTATGCTACATTGGACACCCATCCGATTCAGATGTTTATTTAGACAGTGACCGGTTAGAACATTAACAATCTGCCGGGGTCTCCAGCGACTGCCTCCCACCAGGTACGCTGTCCTTATACAAGATATTCTACTCATTTAATAGTTTTTTACTACCCACTGTAATCGAATGTATATTACGATCATTACGATAAAACGATTCAGCTCAATCTGAAGGGGTAACTATAGTAAATAATGTACATCGACTTACACTAAAATAACTAGAATAATTGAAGTCATTCCTAATATTCCTAAGTACTGCATCTGTGATTTTCTTTATTCCTATATTGAAAATTTCCTATATCTCAAACTTACTGTTTGCAACCAAATGGGAATGATGAAGGTATTTGTGTCCGTAACGACCTCTTAGAGAGAGAGAGAGTTATTCCAAAAATTCTATGAATTCTGGAATAGAAATATGACGGTCCAAATTTGGAGAATTTCTTGATCAAATTGCTGTTCTTGCTTAGCCAGAGCTTTGATTGCTCTTATCATATAATTTAAGGATCTAATGGAATTATTTAAGGATCTAACGGCGTTATCACTCTTGCACATTAAAATTTTAATGTGCTTCACATTAATTGTCGCTTGTGAGCGTCCAAATATGTTATTTGTGTCTTTAAGTCACTTAATATTTGGGGTTTTTCTATTTATCGATAAAGAAGTGGACTTGGCCTGCAAAAATAAGTTTAAATATACCTAAAGCATAAATATTTTTCATATTAAAAAATTAAAGAGAAAATCGCATTAATTTTTCACATTAATGCTATAAATCAATTTATATCAAATTTTGTGGGTCAAGTCTACCTTTTTATCAACAAATAGATCACATTTTGAATATAAAATGATTCAAACACACAAATTACACATTTGGACTCTCACCAGCGACAATTAATGTGAATCATATTAAAATTTTAATGTGCATGTGTGGTAACACAGTAAAGCTCTTGGAAAGGGGGTTAGAGACTAGACCTAAACCTAACACCCGTTCCCCTCTTTCAAACAGACACTCCCTTTGGTCTGTACGCGCACGTCTTTATTTGTTCGAGTCTAGTCACTAACTAACTAATTGTCTCTCTCTCTGTCCGTCTCTTTATTATTAACTCTCTTTATATTAGAGATCGCCGCTGAAGTCCAGTGGTGTTAATGTCAAACCCTAATCGCGTATGCGTGCATCTCCATATGCTGGTCCTGACCTATACGGGTAGGCCATCTCCATTGATGATTGGGTGACATCGAAGAATGTAAAACGGTCAAATGTCCGTTGGATTTGGCTGGCAGTCGGCAAGTCTGGGACTTACACAAGTTCCATAAAAAAAACCAGAAATGCTACTTTAAAATATTTTATGGCATCAAATACTTAAGAGAGTACTAATACTAAGTCTTTTGAAACATTTAAAACCTCCAGAAAACTTTGCAGGCAATAAACCTTTGTTTTGATTTATAATAGAAAATTTTCGAATTCAGTCAGTTGCTATATCACTGCACCTGAACTTCATTGAGCGTGAATGAGTGTAACGAGAGCTTGAAAGTGAATTGAAATTCACACACGTCACGGTAAATGCAAGAGTGGTTATAATTGCAGTATTCATTCCTACTTCCTCGTCTCGATATACCTAACCGTGGATGATGGCTTCGAAAATACAACCGAAGTGGGTGGTTTGGCTCTTCAGTCCGTCTTTTTTTTATTTTGAAAGTGACCACGAACATGGAAACCGAAATGAAATTAATTACAATTCGTTGTAATGCATGATAATAACTATGTCACAATTGCACTAGGCCAGTAAGGAAAAATTAATTGTATATTTGCATTGTAAAGTGTATTAGCACTTCACAGTTTTGGCGATTGTAAAAACCTCATCTGCAAACATCGTTGATTGCGGCTATACCTAAAAACCCAAATTGACGGTTTTGGAGAATCACATTTTTGTCTGAAAGATGTGATCTTGAAACTTTCTCAGCAACTATCCATCAAGTGTAAGATGTATATTAAAGATGGACCACTACATCTTCTCGAAATAGTGCTATGTATTCGATGAGAGATTTTTTGGCGAAATGCTTTTTTCTGGCTTACAGAGTGATCCACAGAGGTTTTTTTTCTTTATATGAAATATAATCACTGAAGATCGTGATCTTCTCTCAATATCTTGGTATATGCTGCGGGGACTCTTGTTGAGGTGCCCTGTGCTTTTGGTGGGGACACTCTCTCTTTCAACAGCGACGCCTCGACGGTTGCTCCAACAGTGTAGCATTCCACCGAAGGCCGACACTACGGTCGAAGACTTCTTCTCTGAAGTGCCACTACCTCAGTCTTTCACAAACTCTTGGCAGGTGAAAAAGCATTTGGAGATTGAAAGTACAACAAAAAAAGGCGCTAAATAATAAATAAGCTAAATAATGCCTAAATTCTGTGCAAATTTATCGCGATTGACACAGATTTTGTGAAGTGTTTCTGTAGTGATAAAAATGCAGAATCTTCTTAATGGAATACCAGTGATATTTCTTCTTCTTCTGCTGAAACGTAAGTGATCGTTACATTTTAAAGTCCAACCCATGTCAGTTCCAACATTTAAATTGAGATACTCACAAGTGAAATAGTCCAGTGCAAGAATTTACGTATATATACCTACAATCCAATATGTTGGATAAACTTTCACTGCCTTTCCATATGCATATAAATTGTATAGGTATCACCAAGGTATCGTCTCAAAGTGTAACGACTCCTCCGATAGTCACTTTTGTTAAGTAATTCCTCTTGCTGCAATATTCTTGGCATACCAGCCAACTTTTTCTCGCGATCAATGGATTTTATGGTCTGCTGGCAACACGATAATCACACAAATTGTCCAATTAATTTTTCACTAAACGGAATATTAGCAATGAGACAAAAAAAGCTTGTCAACACAAACATTTTTGTGCAGTCTGTTTTGAAGATTTCTTTTACAATTACACCAAAGCCTTTTCTTCAGCATGTTATTGTGTCTATGTCGCGTGTACAATTTTATTGTGATGTTTATGTAGTCACATTAGCATATTAGTGGCCAATAGCGGTACTGAGATTGACAAAATGATTAAAGAAAATTTTTATAATTCAATTTCAATTACAAACACGCCTTAAATGTGGAGAAAACGAAATTTATTTACAGGCATTATTATTTTGGCCTTTAATTGAAAGGGAAGTTAGTCAACCCGGGCGAGGCTAATGGTTTTATTGCTAATTTCTTAATGAAATAGTGTAGGTGGTGTAGGTGAACTAAGTACGGAAGTTTCGTAAGTATCACAAGGGTATAAAGGATGAGTCCTTTAGACACTTGCATTGATTCAGGTTGTCTTGTAAGATTTAAACAAAGTCTTCAAAGTCTAGAAATCAATGTTTCATAAGCTTGAAACTAACACGGATAGCGATGTGTAAGGTCCAAACTTATATATGTTATTTATTTATTTTTATCAAATGACAAAAAAAATTATTGATTGATGATTTGTCATTTTTGAAAACATAGCTAATTTTATATAGGATCTCCTAACATTGGATTTTGGTCAAAATAGACCTCAAGGCCTAAAACCTGGATAAGAGGGTTAGGTAAGGGGAGGAACAAAAAAAGTTTGAAACGAAAATCTTATAATACGGTCAGAACTATAGTTTGGCCGGTTTAGTTCATTTACCGATATGACTTAGCTCCTGGAATTTCTTATCCAGACAAGATTTATTTAAAAAAAAAATTATAACTAAGGATTGAATATTAAAGGCACATGATCCATTATATTTCAATTGCTTTTTATTTAAATAAACCTCTAGTCTGGGACAAGTGTTAGATTAAAATAATGACAGCTGACTAATCAGATTTTCAGATCAACTTCTATGCGTTATGCTAATTATGCAAGTAGTAGTTTTATAGAATCAAAACTTTGAAATTAACCTTCGCAAGATTTGTAACGTAAATTTAAGATTGCAATGGTTTCAGGAGTTCTTGAGTTCTAAACAACAAATGAATCATTTGCACACTAGCAATAGATCTTTAAGTTTATCAAGAACTAAACTTCTTTATAGTAAGAAAATTAAAAAAAAAAAATCTAATATTCAACATTCACAAAAAACTGGAAATAATTAATGTTGAAATGGTTGCAAAAGTGACCAATATCTCGGTCAAGAACAATTCCTTTAGATCCTTGCACTACACTGTTTATACGAAAAAAGCAAGCTGTTATACTGAAATTTTAGAAATAAGGTAAAGTGCCCTCGAGTCGACCGGTTCCTCGACTCGACCGGTGGTCAATATTTGAATGTTTGATAGTGAATTTCTATAAAATTGTCACTGAATCGTATTTCGAATAATTGACCTATTAATACTTTACTTATCATACGCCAAATATTAGTGCAAACATAAATAAATTGAATAAATAATCTTACCGGTCGAATTGAGGAACCGGTCGACTACCTTATTTAAATGGATATGAAATGACTTGTAATGGAAATAGAAATTCCCGAATCCTAGGTCAAAGACTAGTCCTATAAACTTTTTTATTAAACAAGAAACATATTTCCTTATAAAACCAAAATATGACAAATCTTTAAATGGCATTTGAAAGGTTTGCAATGAAAATTTTAGATGTAAATGTTAAAGGTTTCGCCGTATTTTACACGAGAGACTATTTCTTTACATATTGGACCCCTGTATAACACGGCTAGTGATGTGTAAGATCCTAATTTATATCTGTTATTTATTTATTTATTTTTACCAGTTGATAGGAAAAAAAATTTTATTGATCGACGATTTGGAATTTTTGAATACATAGATGAATGTATTTCGGATCTATGAGCATTTTATTTTGGTCAAAATAGGCCTCAAGGTCTAAGACCTTAGTATGGGGGGGGTAGGTAAGGGGGGAAACAAAAAAAATGGACCCCTGTATTGCTTACGCAAGGTGTAGGCTACTTTATTCGAAAATAAATAAATAAAAATCGGGATTTTTTTATTAAAATATAGTATCTGAGTTGCAGGTCAAGGTCTAGTCCTTTAGGTATTTGCTTTTACTTGAAAACCCACAGGGAATTTGGTCCCCTGCACGTACTTTGACCCCCTAATGTTCGTGAACTTTTATTTAATTTTAATGTTTAAGAATGGTTTTCACCGATCAGCCATATGGTAGATCGGATCGGTTAAGACCATCTTTACGTTCTAGAAGTAAAGAAATCTTACGAAAAGGAGGGTGTCAAAGACAGCCTCAGGGTACAAAATTACTCGCACTTACGATACCTAGGGTGAAAGGAACGTCTATTGACACTTTAAGAACTCGTGTCAGCACCTATTGACACCTTACTCTGTAGCATTTGGGATATGAAATTTGAACATCTCTGTTTATAGTAAAAAGTATAGTACAGAAAAAACGTTATATTACTTATATTTTTTAGATACATTAAATAATTTTCAACATTTTGACAAAAGTGTCAATAGGGGTTCCCTGTCGAACAGACGTTCCTCCGACCCTAATAATATAATTGGTATTTAAATGATTTTCAACGAAATGCTTGAAGTGGTTAAATAAGGCCTTGAGTTTCTAGGCCAATGCTAATCCTTTGGATCCTTGAATTGCTTACGATGAAGGTACAGCGTTAAAAAGCCTCAGAATAGTAGTAAAACTTCTAGCAATAAGTTAAGATTACTGTAGAACTCTCTGAGTTTCAAGTCAAAGACCTAGGGTGACATGATAACTTATTTTCGATACTATCGACTGTCGATTCTGAAAAATTTAAACTATAGCTGTACTTCCTGTAGCTGATATTAAGAATGTCAGAATGAGTGGCCCAACAATGCGTGAAAAGTCGACATTCACTTAATCTAACAGATATAGATTTATCGATACTATCGATTCGATAATGTCGAAAAGTTATCATTCCACCCTTGTTTTATAGGTGTCTCTAATTTATTATTATTACTAAAAATATTAAAAATAATCTAATTCTACTCTGAAAGATTTGTAATGAAAATTATAGATTGAATTTTGTATAAGTTTCCAAGCTCTTTATCGGTGCGTTAGAAAAGGATCACTCTAACAGAATATGGAGAGATGATAGCAAGCTTTAATGTACTAGAGATAGAGGTTTAAAAAAAAGATTTTGAGAAAAAAGCTTTTGGGATGCCTTTTTATCGATTGACAACAGTTAACGCGATATATAAAATTACGAAAATTAACTGGAGATAAATTTAGGGACACATGAGCCGTATTAAGAATAAAATTCGAGAACGACAAGATCGTAGATTTCTGATCGCGCTATTTCTATCAGAACACAGAAAGCAGATTATCGACTAGTTTTGAAGAAACTAAAATTGATTAATTTTTATTAAAGATCTCTCAAAACACCATTCAAGAGCAACAGATAAAAAAACCCAACTAAATATCGAACCTCTGTTATGAATGTTATAATTTCCACTTTAAAATTGAAAACAAAAAGTCTTCTCGCGATGCAACCAAGCGAGTTTAAACAATGAAACATTCCCAACAATAAATTTATGAGAACATGAGTCTTATAAGAAATTGAACGTGTTAGGGTTATTCAATAACCTGTGAAATTCCTTCCTGTAGTTGCAGCAGCGGAAGAAAATAAGACACAGGATTTGTTCAAGAGCTCATCATGCCTGGAAAAGCCCTACCGTTGTCCCCATCCCAAAATAAACTTCTACCTCTACACCCGACGAACCCAAGAGAACCCTGATAGGATCAACGTTCTGAATCCTGAATCTTTCTACTACACCCACTTCAATCCTACACATCCCACAAAGATTGTTATTCATGGATTTGGCGGTGGAAGAAATTTTTCTCCAAGTCCAGACATCCGGAAGGCATATTTTACCCGTGGTGAGTACAACATCATAATTGTGGATTACAGTTCTGCTGTGCGAGAACCGTGCCTCAGCCAGATGGAATGGTCACCTAGATTTGGTAGCCTTTGTATTGCTCAGCTGGTGAAATATCTGGCCAATCACCCCCGAGGTGTCCAGCCGGATGATTTGCACTTGATTGGGTACAGTGTTGGAGCTCACTTCGCCGGTCTTGTGGCCAACTACCTCAGTCCGGAAGAAGGGAAACTGGGTCGGATAACAGGGCTAGATCCTACGATCTTCTTCTATGCAGGAAGCAACAACAGTCGCGACCTTGACCCATCAGATGCGCACTTTGTTGATATAATTCACACAGGTGCGGGTATTCTGGGTCAATGGAGTCCAAGTGGACATGCTGATTTTTACGTAAACGGTGGTACAAGTCAGCCAGGATGTGCAACGACCAGCTTATTTGGTAAGTTACGGTCAGATTACGCAAAAAGTCTTTGGTTTAACTGACTGTTTGTTTTTATTTAGACACTTTGGCTTGCGATCACACCAAAGTCACCCCCTATTTCATCGAGTCCATCAACAGCCCTAAGGGCTTTTATGCTGGACCTTGTCCGAATCTACTAAGTTACTTATTAGGATGGTGTGAACCAAAGGATTCCGAATATGTTCTCATGGGTGAACATGTTAGTCACGAGTAAGTAATGTATTAGAAAAGAGTTTTTATAGGATGGTGGCATTACTTATGGCCTGTCTTTACTTCTGACCTCATCGCAATTTTTGTCAAAAAATGATTCCGAAAATCAAACAAAACGTGATATGTTATCATAACAGATTAAATATTTTCAATTTAGAGGTTTTTCAAAATTATTTCGTGACATTGAAAAGTTTTTTGCGAAGAGGCCATAAGTAATACCGCCGTCATATATTTATTAATAAGCTCTGGTCGGTTTTATTCTTATCAATATCATAGGTACTGCTCGAAACGGGGCATGATTATCTTCTGAATTTCGTGATTTCTATGAAAATTTTTAAAGTATATTTATTTCTGTCTGTCTCATTGTTATATAGATTGAACGGTTTATTACCTCAATTTTGAGTTCTCGAACTCGGCATTAAAAATATTCACAGATAGGTAACTTAAATTTTAAAATGCCAAAATTCCTTAAACGTTAGACCTAAAAAAAACTTTAAAAAAATTAAAACTTCAAAATTATGAATACGAAAGTAAATGTCAAACTCCTTTAAGATTTTTTTCTTAATTTTAAAACCCGTCTAAAGGCACTCAAAACCTTTAATTACAGAGATTTTTTAAAATGAGGATAGAAAATCTTTAATTTTCATAACGAATATTTCTTAAATTTTTAGGAAGTTCTATTTATCTAAGAATAGGATAAGGGTACCAAATTTCGGACAGCTGACAATTTCGGCCAGCTGGAAATTTCCGCTACTATTTTTGCTCCACAAATTGCTATGAATTTTTAATTTTTGGTAAATCTGAATATTATATAATGCAAAAAAATAACAAAAAAGTGATGCTACGATGAACGGGATTACGTGAAAAAGACTGGAAGAATTTCGAAAGGGCAAGGAAATATGAGAATGAAAGTGGCCGAAATATGCCACCAAACCTATGTCTGCATTTTTATTCATTTTAAAATATATTAAGAATGATTTTAGAGACCCAGACAAAACGTGTTCTTTTCGAACCTCGTCTGGGTCTCTAAACTCCCCTCCACTGTTCTCAATGTACAGTTCAAAACGAAATTAATAAAAAAAACCTTCAATCATTTGTAATGATGGGGTTTTATCATGATATGTTCAGATAGCAGATTTTTCTGCAATGGCTTATACAACCTATGAAAGAGGATTTCCACCGTTTGCCTCTGGAGGTTGGTCACCAAGGTTAAGACGGCGGTGGACGCAATAGTAGGAAAAGAAAAGAAATCTCTGTTTATGTAAACTTACAATTTTTTTAAGCTTTTGTATATGAATGAACATCTTTTTTTTTATTTCATTTATAAAGAAAAACAATAGCTTTATATTGTAGATATTTTTGAAGAGTGACTAATTAAATAAATAAATAAATAAAAATAATGACGATAAACTGTGTACAATATTCCAACACTGAGAAAAAACGGAGGTGCATTTAACATTTTTTCATAAATTTAACACTTTTTAGGTTTAAAAATATATCAACATTTTTTAATAATAATTTTACACATTTTTAAGGGTAAAATTAACATGGAAAAGGGTAACTTTAACCCCTAATGCACCTAAAAAGCATTATATTTACATCGATTTCATATCAATACTGCAGAGTAGAATAAACATTTCCGGAATGTCATTTTAACTTTTTCGGATTTCTGTCAGTGAATAGTTTAATTACTCTTCTTGGACTTACAAAAACTACACTTTTAAAAGGGAATTTTTTTGCGTGTTTCACTATTTTTCTTTTAAATTCAATTTCACTAAATTAGTACTTCCATGTACTAATTATTAGGTTTAAAAAAAAAAGCAGTTGAATGTTAGCAGTGCCATAAGTAAAAGCTCTTAATCCTATTTTTTGTCCAACATCAACATCATCTGTAAAATGTTATGGAACATGTCGGAAGTGCATTCTTGAGCCGTATTAGGATCCATTTTTCTTTCGTAGTGTAATTCCAATTAATGATGTGTAAATTTATCGCTCAATCTCGCTTTGGGCAAGGTGTGTAAAAAGCTGTTTTTTTTTCGCAGACTTGTTTTTCTCTGCATTCGAAAAGCATGGATTTTTCTGCATGTTTGCAAATGAAATGAAATTATTAAATAGTGATTATGTGTGATAAAGCATGGTGAAACCTTGATTTTTTCTCTGACGGAGAGGGAAATTTCTCAGTAAGATATTACAAATGCTTCTCATATTTTCTGCATTTACGTAATGTTGCTTTAAAATGCGTTTTGAATAAATTAAACTTTTCAACGTTCGGCAGAGGGATTTGCTGAAAAAGTTTGTGAAATCTTAAGGAATTTATTTCTTCATGATTTAGAGATGATATTTTTTAGTACTAGAATATGTTTCTTGAGAAAATCAAAAGTTACTTGATTTTTTCTTAATTATTTATAGAGCCAGAGGTATCTACTATGTGACTACAAACGCCAAACCACCCTATGCTCGGGGCTTTCCTGGAAAGGGGCGCAGGTCTTCACGAAATGGGGTTTATGCTGGGTTGAAGTAGACATTTTAAAATACAAAAAGTTGAGCTTCATAGAAATGGTTGTGATTAAAATAGGAAAATTTTGAAACAGTGTCTTTAGTAATTATATAGGTTTTAATTGGATGTGAGAATAAAATTCTTGTAACAGTATAATATATTTTTATTTAATGTATTTTCTTTTGTTTTTTTTACTTATTACTGTCTATTTTGTTATTATAGATTTTCTCCTTTGCTCATTATTCGCTTGATTAATTTACTATGAGTTTATGGCGAAGAACAATTAATGCTTTTATATATTTTTGTCATCTCTTGTGATTATTGAATTTGATTTTATTTTAATTTACATATATTTTTTGTGAATTTTAAGTGATATAATCCAGATATATTTTTTAACAATGGACAATTAATTTGTTTTTTTTCTTTTTATTTTAATGTACAGTATTATGTCCAATTTGAAATTTTCTTTTTAAGTTTGAATTGATTTCTTTTACATTTTATAATTTTGTTTTTTAGGAAGGAAGCTTCATATTTAGGGAGGGTGATACTAATTTGCACCCTGTTTTTTGGTTTTACAATTTTCTTACAATCTATTCTTTCTGTCTTAGGTTAACCTTAGCTAAAGTCAACGAAATTGAAACATAATTACGCCTATCACCAATTTCTACTTATCAACTAGATTTACTTTAAGACCTTGCCATTTTGCTTTCAATTTGATTTTCTTCTTCATGTATTTGTGGTATCAGTTTATTGGCAAAACAGCAAGGTAGTTTATTGTCTCGTCACTGCACGCTTTCATTGAAAATTACACTCATTAACCTAGTACTCAAAGTCTTTATAGTATTATTACATATGTATAAACAAGATGTTAAATAATTCAATAACCCGTAAAGTGCAATTTTTGTATTTTGGAACAGTAGAGGAGGTATTATTTAAACTATTCCAAATGAACTGTAACACGAATGTGATTGAATCCGTAACTAAAAAAATAAGTCATGAGAATTTTCAATAAACAAATATCAAGTAATTATGAGAAATTTTTAATATCTCGAATTAAAATCTCAAGTTTTAGTTTCTAAAAAATAAAATATGCAGTACTAAAACCTGGAAAGATGTACTAAATTTAGTAGAATTTGCTAATATAAATCGAAAAAGAAAATCAACAGATATGCAACCATTAACAAGAATAAAAAATATAAATAAATTCTAAGTACTAAAAATTTTAGTACATAAATATTATTGATTGTTTTTTTACATCTACTTGTAAAATTTACATTCGTCATTTTTTTATTGTTATGCCTCAAGTAAGTGGCCCTTTCAATATTAGCTATAATATCTTTTCCACGATACTTTATGTTTTTTTTTATTGTCAACACAGCCTTTGAGAGTGAGAACACCTCAAATATTTATAACCTTATCATTAGTACATATATTTTTTTTTAATACTACCGTCATTTGCTTTCATTAACAATCGAGAACACAATGTTTATGTCTAATGTGCAAAATGATGATGAGAATTAGTGCATTGAATGATGTGTGCGCTTTACTGAAAAAAAAATTAAATCTAAAATCTTCGAACTTTTTTTTTAGTACTAATTATATTACACTAAGCCCGACCTGTCAATTAAATGAAAAATGTTTATTTGGGGGGTGTATCTTACAAAAAGAAGATTTTAACACAGAAATATAGTCAAATAATGGCTATACTCTCTTTACATGGCTCCAAATTGACTCTTTAGTTGTTAAATTTACATTTTACATACCTATCAGAGTGCTTTAAGTAACAAATGCATCTGTTTTTATTATCCAGCATTTTTTTAGTACAATGTCTTTTCATCTTTTTCTAATACTATTTATTTTTTGCTACTTTGTCATGCTATTCTACTTCATATCAATAAATAGTTCTTAATACTAGGACTATCTAGAACAAGATACTTAGACAGTATATATACAATCATGTTTGTAATTTCTGCAATATTTAGAGGCAGGATATATTGTGTAGCAGTAGGTATCTGTCTCCTGGTTTTTTGTCTATTGTCAGAATTTGTAACAGTGATTTGTGTGCATATTTACCTTGTATCTAGAAGTCATTATTGTGAGCTTTGTAATTTTGATATTGAATTTATTTATACAAGTTGCTATTTAATGTACATTTACTCAAGTATTCTAAAGTTGTATATTCCTTTCAGAAATCATAATATTATCATTTATGTACTATCTAAGTAGATAATTGCTTAAGCAGGGTGCTTCTTCCTTATAATTCATGTTTTCTCTATATCGATTTTTTTTATATTCATCATTTTTTTATTAAATCATTAACACATGTTATATGTCTTCCAGCCTACATCCTCCCATCTATTTACCTTTAACCATAAGTATGATACAGAATATAAACACATTTAAAATATTCTTTTCTTCTGCATATATTCATTTTCTTGTCAATTGAATCAAATATTGTCACCACAGCGATGAGATCACAAAAATCTAAATTTATGTCCTAAATATAAATACATCTCTTCATTATTTTTTTTCTTTTCTTTAAACTATAAAATGGAGGTTAACATTGAGTAAAAAGGGGATTAACATGTGATAAACTCAAATAGTGAGGTTAATGAGTAGATATGAGTTGTGTTGTGTTATGGTTCAATGATTTGAAATCGTTTCTAATATGTCCTTTCGTCGACACCACCGTGTAAATAGGTGTCCCTGGGTTCAGGCTGAACGGGTTCCTCTGCAATTGTGCTCGGGTAGGCAAAGGGATTACCCGCTACATGTTCAACAGCACCATAGCTGACAGATTTGGTTGTACTACTGATTTCCTGTGATGGATCATTCTGGAAAGCAACACAGATTTGTTAGAAAGTTTACCAAAAATTTATTGCTAGACTAGGGTAAAATTTGTAAAGCGGGATAGTTTGGAAAGTGGAACCAAGCAGTGTGGAATGTGAAACACCCCCCTATAAACTTAAGAATAAATTAATTAAATTTTTAATTTTAGATCAGAAGATTATTAAAGGGGCAATCATCTTCCAGATGGACCCCCAATAAAAAAAGAAGATTATTAATCCTAATTTTGTGATTATTTGAGAAGTTACTAAACAATCAAATAGTGACTTGCACGAATTTGAAAAATGTATTGCAAGCGTGATATTCGTAACATTAACACGGTAGTTGTCATTTTCTCCGTTTATTATGGAAGTTGCTAAGAAAATATCAAAGTGTTTTACTCAGGGGCCTCTCGACATTTCATTTTTCCATACGTTTTTTGTATAGACACACAGAAGAATATTGGCAAGTTTTTCCTAAAGAGAATTGACTTATCAGTCTGATATATTTTGAAATTGTGCATTAAAAGCTATCTAAAAATACATATTTCATAATGTTCGCCAAAATAATACATGAACTAGGAGCAAATTTGTTTAAGTCGCGGTACAATATCTGCAAATTTTTTACAAGGAAAAGTGAAAAATATAGCTTCACTTTTTATTAGGCTTGATGGGCCCCTGGTTTTACTTGATTTTTCGGCATAATTTGCGAAATACTATTAAGCCTGCGGTTAAAATATAAAGACACACATTCAGTTAAAAGGTGAATAAAAACTATTTGTGAAATATTAACGCTAAAAGAAACGTGCTTTTATTTCATGTTGCATTCAAAACAACTTTTATGAAATCTTGGACAAATGGAATCTGTGAATAAACTTGGTGTTTTTAGACCGTGAAATCGTATCAAAGAGGAATACAAAGATCCTTTAGTTACCGAAGACACAAATGCAACAACAGTAGTAGATGTTAAGGAGGAAATCCTCCGGAGAAAGGCAGCCAAAACCTTTCTTTTACGAGGATCTGACGGATATTCTGTTCTCTTCAATTCTTCCGGTGTTCGTCAGAATCTACTTTCTTTTTATCCAAAATAAAAAGATTTAGCTTTTCTCCAGAGCTTTCGACCCTTTTCGACAATTTTAACAATTTTTAATATTTAAAAATGATTAAAAATTATTGAAAATTGCTAAAGTAGTGAATATCCCCGCGAAATTAAAAGCGAATGTGGCGATGCGTAGAAAGTAATCAGACGTTAGACGTTTTTCAAAAAATTAAAAAGTTTAAAAATTGAGTAAGTGGATAGGATGTAAAATTGTTAAAATGATTCTCAAATAAAAAATATTTTCTCAACCCACTGAAGAAGACCCACACTAAAGGTCGAAAGCTCTGGAGAAAAGCTGAATCTTTTTATTTTGGAAAAAAGAAAGTAGATTCTAACGAACACCGGAAGAATTTAAGAGAGCTGCCAAAACCAGATTCCGAAGACCACTTTTAGTAACAGAGTGGTTACTAAAAACCGTAAAAAACACCTGGGGAAAGACAAAGAGGAGCCTCTGAGAAACTCCCAAAGCAAGTGAAAAAGGAAATATTGGGTATTGACATGTGCTAGAAGTTGTAACCTCTTAAGAAATACAATTGTTCCATAGTACAGCACGTATGTTTGAAATTTACAGAAGCCTTTTTGATCGGACGTCCAGAAAATTCTTGGTAATTAGGATTTCTCAAGCGTCACCAGGAGATAAAGGAGAGAGTAACATAACCATCCAATATACAAGTATAACGTATAATGCAGAACAATCCCGGAATTTGAAAAGTTTTGGTGTTTTGGAAAGCTTTCGTGGAGTACTACAACCACTACAACCCTTATGACACCCCAATTTCATTCAATTTAATCGAAGGTCCGATTAATCGAAAATTGATTATCGAAAATTCGATTTCGAATATCTCGAAAACAGGACGCGATGCTTTTTCTTTAAATTTTAGTATGTTGTAGCTGAGGTCGAGGCCTTTCCAATTGTGGGTCGCAATTCTCCCTCGATGTTCCCTGACCCGAGGTATAATCGAAAATATCTTGACCGGACTATCTTTTCAGTGTTTCTGAAGCGATTTCGATGAAATTTTAGTATATATTATATCTGAGATCGAGATCTTTCTAATCAAGGATCCAATACGTCTCTACATCAACCCACTGTACTCGACCCTTACTATACCCAAATGGACCGACTCTATCTCTAATGTTTAATAACCGATTTCAATGAACTTTTTTTCTTTTGTTGGCTTTCCCCACTCAGATTATTTAAAATAGAAAATGACCACTGATAAGCCCAGATAAGCTTATGGTAGCTAAAATTCCTTATAGGTGACCTCGATATGCGTGCAATTTGAGGTGCTTGCAACTCGGAATGCGTGAAAATTCGATTGTGAGTTGAATTTTAAGGGTAATGGCTCCAGCACACCTTTTAGATCAGGAAAATATCATGAAATCGAAATTCGAAACCCTTTCTTTCTCACATGTTTTGCATATGACCATCTCATTCTTTCGCATACCAAATTCGATTGAGCTAAATTGAATTTGGAGTGATGTTAAAGAGAAGAAGAGTGCGGGAGAATGAAATAGACATATTCAAAACATGTGAGAAAGAAAGGGATCCGAATTTCGACTTCGTGAAATTTTCCTGATTTAAAAGGTGTGCCGAAGGCATAAAGAATCACGTCGAGCCAATTTATTTCATTTCGACCGACAAGAACAGTTCACTCGACGCGATTTTTTACCATTCTCTACCACCCGATCTTTATTATATTTTATCCAAAGAACAGAGGAAACTAGGTTAATGGTCCGATGACCTTCTGAAGTTAGCATTACATTATATTCTTCTTGCACACAGCTCAATTAAAATATTACCTAATAACTTGCTCTAAAATAATAAATAAAAGTAAAATAATTGTATTGTAAAATTGAATTCTTACAAAGGTGGTCTCCTTGGTCAACCCGGCAGTTGTTGGCGTCCAGACTTTCTTCTCTTCTACAACAGGTTCAGCCCATGGTTGTAGTTCACCCGATGCAAATATTCCATAGAATGTAATACCAATTAAGTGAACTGTTGCAGCTATTGTAAATACCGTGGACCAACACTCCTTTGGCTGTATAATAGAAAAGTTGCAAGAAAATCTGTAGTAGAGATTGAGGGGATGATGTGAGATGAAAAATGAATTTTTGAGTTTAAACGAGAACGAAAAAGTTCATTTATTTCCAAATCTTCCATGGTTATTCGTGCGTGCTGAAATATGACTGTGGCAATCCTGGGGAATGCTTCCTGACTTACCCACCCTACAAAGTATCATGAATGAGGGTGTGAAGTGTCAAGATTGATAGCCATACTTGGAAACTGAGGCAAGCGTTTCGTTTTAAAACTCAATATATATCATTTTCCACTTAAGTACGTAATTTGGGTGAATTTTTACAATACTGCCCGAACAAGGGACTAGTTTGATCTTTTATTGTTATTCAAAAATTGCTTATTTTTCAACACTCTGCGAGAAAGCTATCAATAGAAAGGTGTGAATAGTTTATAGTTTACAGATGACTTAATGATGCATTTTAAAATGTTAAATGGAGAAATATAACAGCGTCTGTGACTATGAAATGACTTAATTATTGGATATGGCAATTTTTAAAGCATTACTATATTTGATGACCTGAATGTGGTTAGTCATTTCGTCATGTAAATGAATGAATTTATGAACTCGAGAGAGGGTTAGCAAAGCGTCTCTACTTTGCAGAATGCTAGTGAGTTATTATTAGCGCTGTGAAATATAAAATTGATTCATAACACGAGATCTCGCTTCTCAATTTCATGCTTTTTATGTTTACCGGTTCATGACCGATTTTAACAGAATTATTTTAGGAATTAATTATCTATAAATTTAGCGGTTCATTGCAGGTTTAAAATGACTTAGACTTGTCCTGTATCCAAAACCTTTTAAATTAATCCAAATTTGAAAAATTTACTTAGAAATACGAAGGAACTGCTGGTAATCGTCTTCAATTTTTGGATAAAACGGACGGGAAAGTTTTTTAGTCACCCATATATTCATGATCAGGAAGTAGTCAAACATATTTTGGCAAAGTTTGAGCGCGATCGGGGGGCATAAGATTTTCTAGATTTTGTGATAATTATTCAAATGATTAAGAATATCACCTAATATGCGGTTACGGAACCTCTAAAGTCTAAGAACGGTTGAGAAACCTTAACCGTTTCAACTCGAAAACCAAAAGAGTATTTTAGAAAATATTTTTGAAAATACCAACCTTATCTCTTGTAATGTAGTCTATTGCTATAGGACAAATCAGTCCGGCGATGGTTCCTATTCCATTGGACAGACCCATCAAAATACTTGCATACCGAGGTGCAATATCCAAATGATTGACATTGTATCCCGAAATGGCAAATCCACTACAAGCTACTCCAATGGTAAGAGCTGTAATAGCACCAGTCTGCAAAAGTAAAGTAATCCTTAGTTATATGACTGTAAAATATAAAAGTAATGAAGAACCTACAGCTGTCTTTGCATGAGCTACAACGAGAAAGAAGACGCCTTCGAGACCAAATCCTCCGCAGTTGAAGAGCTTCCTTACATTCGTTGTAGACAAGACACCAGACTTCCGCAAACGATCTGCCAGAATACCTCCAAAGGGCACAATTATGGTCATGATGAGATGAGGAAGTGCCCCTAGCATTCCGGTTTCTTCAATACGAAAGTTAAAGGAGTGCTTAAGGTAGGCGCTCTGATACAGAACTAGGAGATAGAAGTTCCACGATCGGCAAAAGTTTGCCACAATTATTGCATAGACTGGCATCGATCTAAGGAATTCCATCCAGGGTGTGGAACTTATGGTTGGCATTGAGGGTGATGGATTAGTCTCGCCAAGGCTTTTCTCAATGTATTTCAGTTCTTGAATTGTAATGGCTGGATGGGAACGGGGTTTTTCGAAGGCCAACCATAACCAAGCGGTATACCATATCATGCCCATTACGCCATAAAAGTAGAAGGCAGCTTGCCAACTGATCCAGCCACTTAAGATTCCGGACATGGGCATTCCGATCACGACACCGGCGTAGGATCCACTGAAGGCCATTGTAGCGAGACGGGATCTTTCTAAGGGTGGAGCCCAGAAGCGCCAGATACCATGACAGGCGGGATAAGTGACACCCTCAACGAGACCTTGAAGCATTCGGACGATGATTATGAAGCCAGGATGGAGCATTGTGGCGCCTGGAACTAGGAGATTGAGGAAGCTGGAGCAAGCTATGGCCGTACCAAAGATTTGATTAGCGGGAAATTTTGACGCCAGGAATCCACCAGGCACTTGCGTTACGAGATAACCCCAGAAGAACGATGAGTCAACGGCACTCTCAACGCCGACGGTCCAATTGAAGACGGACACCTTAAACAAGATGTTAAAAAAAGAAATTGCAAATGAGGGAGAGGAAATTCATCTTTTTCCCTCTACTACACCCTCGGATAGATACTTCCTCCCCTTGACAAAAAAAAAACTCCTGGCATTTGGGGAATCTTTCATATTTTCACGCTTCTACCGTGAATTTAATGTTACGAGGAGTTGAGCCATATTACCAAGGGGACGTACAAAAGCATCTCCATTTCCCGTCAAACAAACCGGAAGTCATTCGACGATGACTGAATCTCAATAGAATCCATCCACATATATTATCCTCATACAGCATATTTTATTTGATTCCGGACAAAGTGCTAGACGATGACGACACAAAAGGACTGATTATATTAAAATTTCCCGAAGGGCCTGATACTTTCAATTGTTTCCATTGTTAGCAAAAATAAGAATCATGATAAAAATTCTCATTATACTTACATTGGCAGACTGGAAAGAGAAAAAAAAGAAGAAAACTGATATTAATTAAAAGAGCAACATTTTTAGTGGTAGGAGAGTAAATCAGAGAAACTCATCGATCCTAAATAGAGATTGTGGCTCTGATTTCATTTAGATCCACCCCTTTTAGAACCCCGTCGATAGTCCTTTGATGCGACACACCCCTAATTTGCATACAAAACTCTCCACATTGGAACATTTCTCGATGTTCTTCTCATTCAGTGATTTCCCCCGTAAATTAATTTTACCCCCACTTGCTTCTCAAGTTAGCTCTTTAGGAAGTGACCGAGCGAGAAAATGGGAAAAGGCAAGAAAATGAATTTTAGATGAATTTCCAGGAAGACACAATCTCACTTACAGGTTAGTGAATGATGACAAAGTTGTATAAAACGGATTTAAAAAATCAAATATTTCCAAAATTTCAAGAAATTTACAGATCGCTGAATTTTCACGCTTGATTCCGGTAATGCGATTTGAAGATTTCTGAGTATAGATTAGATCAGAGGTGTGCAAGAAACCGTTGAAACCGAATTAACGTCAAATGAAACATGTCAGTGGTCAAAACGCTACTATAACAAACTTATTTTGACGTTAATTCGGTTTCAACGGTTTCTTGCACACCTCCGGATTAGATAATCCCTACCTTTTACGATCTCTTTTCTAATGGTGCTGGCACACCTTTTCAATTGAGTGAATTTCAACCGATTGAAATTTTACCTCTTACTCTTCCAATGTAAAATCAGATATAGGTGTCTTTTTCTGTCAAATCAAATTTAAAATGGAAATTGAAATTTCAATTTTCATTTAACAGAAAGAGACACATATATCTTATTTCGCCTTGAAAGAGTAAGAGGTAAAATTTCAATCGGTTGAAATTCGCCCGATTGAAAAGGTGTGCCAGCGCCTTAAAAATTGAAAATATAATAAATTTATACGATTTATTGAAGTTGTATGTAAAAATTCTTGGATTTTCCAAAATAACTAGGAATAATTAATTAATTAATTCGTAAAACTTTTATTAAATTTTATTAAATTAAATTTATAAAACTTTTATTAAATTTTTGTGTATACAGTGAACGTGTTTAAATCTTGATAATTTTATATAGGGTAAAGTGATACAAGTTGGATATAGTGTTACAAGTTGGGCAATTCGCCGGTACAAGTTGGACAGGGATTTTTTCTTGATAAATACAATACTAAATTTTCTTTTAAGCACAAGGAACCAAATTATAAAAATAAAGCATTAAAAATATACAAATAAAAATGAAGTACTAAATTTATTAAGAAATAAAGCCCTGTTCAACTTGTTCCACTTTAGCCTATATTTCTATTTTTTGGAAATTCCGTCAAAGTATTAAAATATGTTTAAATTATCTAGTAAAATCCAGATAACATGAAGCTTTTCTCATTAATCTGCCTTGTGCTGTAAGTATAGGTGTTTAAATATCGTATCCTAAACAGTAAAAAAATACGGTGCCAATAGCTTATGATACGTTTTATTAAAGTGCCAATAAGTGTTTTTTTTTTGACACTAATGCCTAACGCACAATAAGTTTTGTTTTGTAAACATATCTTTAACATTTCAACGAGAACAAGAAAGGTCTAGATCTAGTCATGTTTCTCACTCTCATGGGTAATTCAAAAACATATTTAAAAACATAGTTTATTGTGATCTGTAGTGGAATCCTGTAAGAGTATGACAATGTCATATGGCAAATTTAAAAATATCAACGTGGTATATTCGGAAAAATTAAATTAAAAATAGAATCGTATCAGTTATTAAGAGATTCACAGAGCACCTTGCAATGATCATTCAATGTTCACTGGACTTTAATATTATCGTACTTCTGAATTTATCACGTAAATTTGTCATATGACATTGTCATATCATTACAGAATTCCCCTACCGGACACAATAACAATTAAAAATAACTTAAGTTTACAATTTGTTCTATTATTTTGAATTTTTTTTAAACAATCATAAAATCGATTTCACTTTACAGTACACTGGAATCCTATTTTCCCTTGTTTTCTTCTTATTTACTGGTAAATAATATTTGACTTTATAAATACCGTATTTCTTATAAACATTAGGCCAAGCCCCTCAATAAATTTTTCAACATAAAAAATATTACTAATAAAAATTGCAAAAACAAATAGAACATTGAGATTTTCCTTCCTAAAAAAATTGTTTTTTTGTAGTTTTCTTTAAGTTAATGGGGTAGCAGATTAGAGAAAAATGTAGCCTTAGGTGACGAGACAGCACGTCCTACAAAACACGACCTGCACGTATATTATTTGTAATTACTAAAAATATTAGCTGTAAGACCAAAAAATATTTTGAGGATCAATTGAATACTTTGAAAACTACTAGAGTAGAGTTTTCAGTAGAGTTCTTTCGAAAATTTTTAGTTATGAAATATTTCCAAAATTTCTTAAAGTTTTCAAACCCTAATCTGAATTCAATAAAACATACGCCAATTATTTGAATGCCTCTGTTGAAGAATCTCTGATTTAGGGTGAAAAGTCTCTTATCACTTCGTTGCACTCTTATGACAATTGCGTCTTTAGTTTTTTTGATCCTCACCTCAGACTTGAGCTTAGCCATCCCCATGTTGCAGCGCATTCCGAAGGAGATGATAAAGCCCAGGCACGTCATCAGGGCAACTGTGTAGCGAATTGTTTTGAAGCAGGGACACTCGGCCCTCACGTATTTGTCTATGTGCCGCAAAGGAGGACGTTCGTAGTCATCGTAGGACATTGGAGACTCCGGCACCTGATCTGCGTACCCACCTCCAATAGCCCCTGTGCCTTCTTCCATCTGCTCGTACCCATGTTTTGGCATCTCGAAGTTCTCATAACGAGTGCTGCAATAAAATATGGCATCATAAGAGAAATGCGATTCCCTCATTGTCTACTACTCATAAATATTTATCCAATTTCAACAAATTGGTGCCCAACAAATTGCACAGCGATAAATTCTCACTGGTGTCGTACAATAAAAGATGAGATTTCTTTTCTTCAGAAAAATATCTCAAGAAGTCCTTTTGGAATGTTCTAGTTTGAGACGTTTTTCAATTTTAATTAATTTCCTTTCGCTGAGAGGACCCTTAATTTAGTGCACAAGTAAATTGAATGATACTACTTTTCAGTGTTAGTCCTTTCAGTGTTGTATTCTGCAATATAATTTTCATGCAAATTGTTGGAAGTGTAAGGAGAAATCCACTTTATGTCAAATGCCATTTGCTTCTTGGAAAGTGGTACAATTTTTTGAGAGGGATTCTAAAGGTTTTGGAGAAGACAGTCTTACCAATTGGTACTATTTAATAATAACATTTTCAATTTTCAATGGATAAAGGATTGAAATACCTATTCTATTCGATTTTGAACGTTCTGCAAAACATGCAATGTAATTTGGTAGCAGTCGCAACTAAAAGCATATATTTTGGAAAATTTACCTCAATAATCTTCATTTTACAAAAACAAATCTTAATTTCAAATTTGCCTTGGAAAAAAACCATTTTCCCTTTGGTTGTCGTCTACTCTTTAAAAGGAAATATCTATTTAGTCACGAATTTGTCGTCAATGTTTTCCTGACTTTAATACACCACCGCGTCCTCGTGCCAGTGAATTAGTATGCTTTTAGTCAGCAATTTATCAATGGCTCTATATCTCCATAATGATGAGTTTCAAATCGCACCATAAAGCTGCAATCTCCCCCTTTCAAACCACCCTCAACTTCTTGTCTCATCAATACCCACAGACTTTTGACTACATGAATAACTTCCCCCAATTTCATATTTTCCCGGTATTATGGATAGTATTTCACGGCATGGAGACAAAAAAAGGAGGCATCATACTCTACTAACGGACAGTAATTTATTTAGCATGATCATGCCTCCCGTATAGCACTGGAGCAAAATTCATTTCCCTTTGAGGGAAACCCAGCAGAGAGTTTTGTACAACTTTCCAATTATGATCCGATTAAATGTTGATGACTCTATGCTTTTATGGTTTTTTTTCCGCATGTCCTTCAATGGGATTTTCAGGAGGAAAAAATATGCCTTTCCAAGGCGATTCTGCATGAGAAGTCACAATATTTTAATTAAAGTTTGCACGAGAAAAATTTTCATGTTGAATGAATGTGGCAGAAAGTAGATATTGGTGATATTTTCTGTCCACAAGAGAAGCATCAAATCCATGAATTTTCATTTATTCAGGAATAAAGGCAACAACCCTTAAGGATTTATCTGGGAAATCTTCCCCTCACAGAATAGGACTCAATCTAAATCGCAATATAATAGTGCGGGATCTCAGTGAAATCCCCACGATATTCATCTAAATTTCAATTCATGTGGATGAGATAAACGATATACGAGTATATATATATACGATGTTTGCCTGGGTTCTTCCTTTGAACACAAGCCACTGACTTGGGGGTAAAGATAGATAAATCTCTTAAGAAGTGTTTATTTTTTTAAGAATCACCGTCTCCAATCACAACTTTTGCCTTTCTCTGTAGGCCAGGTAATGCAGAGGGATCATCAGGTTTTTAAATGGATTCTTTAGTATCAAAACGTGATACAATAATGAGGTCAATTTAAATCGATTTCACGATAAATCTTAATTTATTTAAAGCAAGATTTTAGAAACGATCTGAAAGCTCTTTAAGTTATTATACGTAACAGCATTGTGCTTTGTGATTTTATTCTATGCTTTACAAGGGTTGGTTACTCATCCAAACGGCAAAGAAAAATTTCATAAAGCTGCACAAGTATTTCTAAATATTCCAATATTTCCAAATTCCATTAATTTTTAATGTTAAAACATATTCTAGATATAATTCAATTTAAATATACTATATTTGTAGGCCTAATCCACTATTTTATAATTATAAATAAATAGATCAAGTTTTTATTGTTAAGTGACTCAAAAAGACCTAAAATCATACATTTAAATGAATAAGTTTAAAAACACCGTTAGTGAGAACACACAAAGCTTAGGCGTTTCTGGATAGTATTTACCATTTTTTTGAAGAAAAATCAGCGTATTTGCATCACTAAGTATTGCAAATGGTTCTAAAAAGCCATTTCGTATTAAATTTCATTTTGTTAAATGGCTATCTAAAAGTCATGTTTTTTAATTATTTCTATTATTCATGCTTTATTTCTCAAAAAAAAGGTTTTGAATTTTGAGTTTTGTATATTGTTTTTAAATTTAAGGATTAATTTTTAACTTTTAAAATATTTATTATTAGTAACTGTATAGAATTTCCATTCTATAAGATCTCTTAAAAATAAGAGACAAAAGACGGTTGGATTTTGAACATGTATGGAGGGAGAGAGAAGGAGGAAAAAGTGGTGAAAAAGATCAGCTGGAAAGAAAGTAGGGGAATGAGCGGGAACCAGTCTGGGCGTTACGTAAGAAGATTTGAAAATCAAAGAGACGTGAGGAGAAGTGTATTAGATTTATTTGTGAAATTATTGTAGAAATATTAACTTTAAAATACAGAAAAACGACAGTGACGTAGAGTTAAACTGTGTTCAGTCTAGTAGTGGAGAATTTGGTGGAAATAAATAATTGGTGAAGGTGAAAATTGTGTTTCACTGCCTCAGTGGATTTGGTGAAGGGCATTTGGCGGTCATCGAGGAAACGTCTTCTGGAAAATCCAGCCGCCTACGTTCCGGATCACTGTTGAAGACATTTACTAAAGGAATATATATTTCCAGGTAAACTGGGCAGGAAGAAGAGGGTATTAGATATCACAGAATCCTATCACAGAGAAATTATTGTTTACCACAGGTACGTGAATATCACAAACGGTAGAAGGAAGCCCAAGAAACACACAGTCCCTGACAGATTTATAACACCACAATATATTTATAGGTAATTCTCCACAGTAACTAAAAATGAAACTAGCCTGAACTAGCCTAGCACAGAAAATTTCTGTTTAATCGAATTCCGTTGAACAAGAAATATCTATAAATAAAATAAGCCCTGTAATGTCCAACTTTTAAATATGCAAAAAAAGTATTAAAATATTTTTTCTATGCTAATTATGGTCCAATAAAATCAAAAATATCATCCGTTTTTTATTATCTCTTTTAGTTTAGGCGTAAAATGCGAAAATATAAAAAATGTTTCAGTCTTTCTTCGCTCTTAAAATTCACATTTTTATTTTTTCAATTTTCTAAATTAAAATTTATGAAGTAGAATGACATACCTTTTAGTAAAAACAAATTTATTTTAGTCTGATAACTTTAAATCGGTGTTTGCATTGAATTTGTAAATAAAATTCTTTGCATAATTTTTTATCCTACTTTTTCTCTGACCTGTCACACAAAAATCTGGGGATAGCAACGAAACAAAAAGTCAAAGTGAGTTCAAACCTTCAGAAGATGTCAGTAAGACTATTGCCGAGGACACTATAGCACTCTTAAATAAATAAAACCTTAATTGTCACTATAAATTCGTTTTTTGTGATGCTACCCTGCAGTGATTCTTAAACGTTAGAAGGTTACTAAAGCCTATCTGAGATTCTCTACAATCTCAGCTTTTGTAGTTCTGACCCAAAGTTTGCTTTTTTATTTATTTTTCTTGTGGTTAATTATGTTTCAAAATGCTCCATATATTTCATTATATAATTAAGATTTTACTTGATACAAAGTCTTATAGTGCGGACCGGTCATTATTCCAGATTATCAAGTGTATCAATCCAAAATAAATCACATCAAATAATGTCATAGCAGGAAGTGGGGCACCTTTGAATTGGGGCAGCTTTGAAATTAGGCTTTTTCTCAAATTTTTAAATAAAACTGGACCTTATTATGATATAATTTAGCTCAGCAAACCAATTGTGAAGCTAAATTACATAATGATATGGCTAAATTGCTTTTAAAAGTCGGAGAAAAAAGTCTAATTTCAAAGCTGTCCCACTTCAAAAGTGCCCCATTCCGCTCTGTCATAAAAACCATCTTCTAGATACAATTAGAATATTTTTTATCAGAAATGTAACTAAGAATATAGACAACTTTATTGCATTCGAAACACATAAATATTGATACATTTTCAAGTTGTTGAATTAAAGGATCTATTGAGCGATCTATTGAAATTACAAGGATTTTAGTCGATTAGTTTAGGGTGATAGGAACACCTATTGACACTTTAAGAACTTGTCATGATTTATTGGCACCCTGCTCTGTACCATTTGGAATACAAAATTTGAAGATTTTGGCAAAAGTGTCAATAGGGGTTCCCTGTCGAAGAGGTGTTCCTTTGACTACATATCTGCTGTTTAAGCTCTGAATTTCACAAAATTTATGAGTGATAATATGGTCTTCCTTCTCGTTATCTATTCAGAAAGGGCGGGGGCAGTTTCTTTTTTAAATTCATGAAGTTTATAGAATGTTCTGTCCATTGGAAAAAGTGAGAGTAAGTGCGAAAAATAGGGCAAAAATCATCATTCATCTGAGAGCGCAGCTGATGTCAATTTATGAATTCGAATGAACCACCTGTCGCCGGCAAAATCCTCCCAGTCTGTGACCATCAGGAGAGCAAGGGTGGTTGGAGAAAATTGAGTTTGAAGGAGGAAATCGGCAGAGAATCACAGGAAAAAAAACACTCAACAGGTTGGTCTGAAGACTGGTGGAAATTCATACGTCCACAGGGAATTGAAACACATCCAATTGATGTGGGAAACAAGTGCATAATTTATTTAACAAGGTGTTTGAGGCATATCTCTCCCCTCGGAGCTGTGCCAGGCAGTAACTGAGGGTTGTACTTCAAGCTGAACATGGATAAGTTCACATTTTAATAATTTACTTATTCAATTTATGTGGGAAAATATGATTTTATGATCTCACAACATGCACTTTAATTTTATTTAAAGGGAATTGATTGAGAAATGATCAATAAAATAATTAAAATTGCACCAACAACTTCACACTTCTTCAATCTGGGTCATCTGGGCTAAAATTTTAATGAGGTATCAAGAAAAGGCAACTTTTATGATCATTCACAAAGTATTTGTACTTTAGAGATCTGTAATATGCTATAAAAATAATTGTCAATAAAATGCTGTAATGCAACGAAGAAATATGATTTAATATCGAACGTCTTTATTACTTTCAATTTATGATCTGCTCATAAATTACATTGACACACGATCTCTTCCTGGTTTCTTTATATAGAAAAGTAAGATTATTGTTGCACGAAGTAATTTATAAACAAATTACTTTTTAATTGAAAAACTCACGACTCCGTTGAGCTTTCAATTTTGGCCGAAGATCATCTCTCTTGGGAGAAATGATATTTATCGAGGGATTACCAGTGAAAGGTGCAGCATTGCTCTTCTTCTACTTTCGAAACTCTGTTCAAAACTTTTTACCAAATTAATGTTCAGTGCAATTTTATTATTATAAATATAATTCCCTTCTCTCAACTGTCTCAAGCGCAAGCTCATTACTAAATTTTCGAAAAAGAAGACATGAGAGATTTATTTTATAAAATTTTTACACCTTTTATTGGTATCATAATCACTGATCTGATCTTTATGTTTCCTTTTCGTTTAATTCAGAGACGATTTGTTATAATTTTTCAATAAATCGTTCGAGTTGTTTATAAAATGAATTATAAAAAAAGGTGGCGTTCAAAGAGGAAGGATGGGATTAGGGTAAAGAGTTGGAGCAAAATCTCTATGTTTTTTTGTTTTTTGAGAGATCACTAATGACCGAAAGTTGTTACCTCGTATCGTTTGATCTTTAGTCTGGCAAAGTTTAAAAAAACGTATTAGGGGAAAGCTTTCAGGTTTCGCATACACTCTGGCTTCGAACATTTTATTTTTCTCATGTTTCTTTAATAAATCTGACCTAATTTAAAATATATTGCTATTAGGTCAGACTCATTAAAAGAATATGGGAGCAATATAGAGTGTTCAAAGCTAGAGTGTATGCGAAGCTTGATAGCCTTCTCCTTATTAATTGCTTTTTATTTAAGCTAGAACAAATAAAAGGTTTTCTAGGTTTTCTTAAAATAAGAATTTTAAGTGATTTGAAGAGAATTAGGGGAAGTGTGCCAAATTTCGGCCTGCTTCTAATTTCGGCCACTTTGAGCTTAATTTCGGCCATGGAAATAAATTAATTAAAATTATGTTGTAATCTTCGAATAGTCAATGAATTCATTTTGCTTTTAAATATTTATTAATTTTTGGATGTATTAACACAAAGATCGTTAAATTTTAGGTATAACTTGAATTTAAATTGCGTTGTAAAAACTCAATGTGGAAAGAGTCTTACAAAAAATGTGACAGATCGATTGTGTTTCTAGCAGTCTTGCGATTTGTTGGTGAAGTGCGAAAGGTTTTCCTTCGGTATTTTTCATGAAAATTGATGAGTTTTCATTAAATATTGTTTCTGTTTATGTTAATAATGAATCAATCTTTAAATTTTGGGTAAAATTTCCCAGCTGGATCCTGTATTTCGCGTAAAAAAGTATATACTTTGTTAGCGTCTCTTCGGTGAGGTGGGGTTGCCTATTCCGGCAACATCTTTTGCTTTCCGAAATTTTTTATTCATTTTCAATTTCTGAGTTCTACAATGTCCAGAGAAAAAAAACCTTCGCTTCCATGAAAAAGATGATGTGGAAAAGGCCTTGTAAGAGTTCAGGAAGGGCAAATTGCTAAGGGAATCTGCGCGTAAATTTGAGATGCTACTCTTCAGATCTTCAGGGCAAATTACATGGAAGATCTCTGGGCTTGTGAGACATTTAAACGTATTAAACTAAATATTAAACTCGTTCCGTTTGACGTTTTGAAATTTTCAATCCGTTGCTTTACAAAAGGTGGTCACAAACAAGGTGGCCGGAATTTCACACAAAGTGGCCAGAATACTGCCCAAAGGAATGTCCACATTTTTATTAATTTTTCAATATTTTAGGAAGTGATTTAAAGAAAACAAAGATGATAAACTAGTTTTCAAGGTTCCACACAACCCTCCTGAAAAGGAAGGAACAAGAAATATCAATATGAATTAAAAATATTGCATTTCAAACTTAGGAGTTCGGTGCTTATTTGCAATTATGCCGAAATTTGGCACACTTACCCTAAACACTTTATATTATATTTGTTCATTTTCAAATTTTAATCTTCTTGTGCCAAATAATTACTTTTCTTTTGACTGAATACGTTTTTTTGCAAAATAAAATTTGATCGTCAAGAATATATTTTTGATTATTTATCGGTCAGTGCATGTGATCTTTTCTTAAAATTAAAATTTTACGATTTATCGTTTATTTACTGAGAGTTATAAAATTTCTATGTTAGTCTTAGCTCTGAAAAATATTATATTTATTTCATTAAATTTTTTATAGGGGTTTAAAAATCAACCCTTGGACATTAATGCCCGTAAATGATCAAGATATCTAGACTGTGAATCACTAGAGGAAAAATCATGAAATATAATCGTATCACTTTCCGAATGATTGATTCCATGATGTGAAATTAACCACGCATCAATTCAGCATGTTCTATTGTATTCTGCAGTGACTTTACCCATTTCCCCCTTTAATTTCCACGTCCCTTCACAATTCAGCATCTAGTGATGGAAAAAAAACAGTCAGAGATAAACAAGAAATCAATAAATTTGGAACGAAAGAACGAAAAATCATCACTTGGGCGCATCCCATTCCTCCTGAACTACTGTAACCTCAGAAGAAGTTTTGCTTAAAAATATTTGCTTGGTTTCCACCCCCAATTCAGAAGTTCCAGAAACCCACTGAGTGTCTTGTTTCAGGGAGCTGAAAGGGGGATATTTGAGGTGGGAAACAATCTGTGGAATTGGCAGGATTCTCCTTGAGAACATTGTCCCAAGGAAAACCCTCTCCAGAAGCGTCTCTTGAGATGTTGAGGGTGACGAAGATGTGTATGTTGAGTGAAGTTGCGGAGCTATAATCTACGAGACTGTGAACGATTTTCGAGGATTTAATGCTGGAACATAATATACAGGATTAAGGGATAAAGTGGAAGACAATTTAAGTGAAATGTGACTAAGCAAGAGATTTGTTCGATGTTTTTTTGGAATAGGAGGAAACACCATCACGTTCAACTTTCTTAACGGCGAACAAATTCAAATTCCACCACATGAACCAAAAGGGCTTTCTCTTAAAGAACACTGTAGAAATTCTTTTAAACCGTGCCTTCGAGAAGCTGAAGGGTTTCTGTAAGAAAAACAACATTTTGTGATACAAAGGCAGTAAAAATCGTATCACATTATTTCCTACCCCAAAAGATTTGGGGGAAGAAAAGAGATTGTTGTGATTGCAACCATATCAATTCTTTAGGAAGGGGTGACACATTTGTTGAATTGCTTTCATCTTTCTTCGGTGGAAGATGTGAAAAGAACCCCTTTTGTGACTTCCTCTAAAATCTCACACACCCTCAAACTCACATTTGTCATGTTGCTAAAGAACTCTTGCATGTCAATCAAGGATAGAAGCCACATCAGCAAGTATTTTACTTTGGTGGTTTCATTGAACCATTGAAAGCTATTTTTGCTACTTTTATTCCAGAAGGTCTCTTTTACTGGAATTTTGATTCATGAAATGGAATTCTTGGGTACATTTTTATATTCCAAGATAAAAAAAACACTTTCTTTTCCGTAACTTTACTCGAATCATCGTCTTCAAAGAAAACTAAAACATGGTGATAGAACAAGTCTTTAAAGATATTTCTATTTGTATTGTTCGAATTCAAAGAGACTGACATATCAAATTTTTAGATTTTGAGGCAATAATAATAACATAATAATTTGTTGGTCATATTTGTAAATTAGGCTTATAGCCTCTGTATACAATCAGGGTTAGATTGCATTACAACGGTTAAAGATTTTCTTTCTACTGTTTATACTTTTCTTCACTTTTCTTTTCTTGCTTTTCTTAGTACTGCAAAATCTATCCGAATGTGCTCTCGAAAAAAGTGTTAAATCTTGATAGGGTAGTGTGCCAAATTTCGGCATAGTTGCATGCAAACGCCAAAGCCTCAAATTTGAAATATAATATTTTTAATACAAATTGAATATATTTGTAACTTTTTTATAAGGAGTTTTGCTTGGAACCTTATAGACAGTTTATCGTCTTTATTTTCTCTAAAATCATTCTTAATACATTTTAAAATGAAAAAAATGTAGGCATAGCATTGGTGGCTTATTTCGGGAAACTTCATTCTCATAGTTCTGTGCCCTTCCGGAATTCTTCCAATGTCTTTTTCAGATCATCTTGTTCGTCGAAGCAACATTTTTTGTTATTTTTTTGCATTGTATAATCTCTAGAGTATGCAAAACATAAAAATTCATGGAAATTCGAAGAATAAAAAATGTGGTCGAAATTGGAAGTTGGCCGGAATTTGGTACACTTAACCTACATATTTTTTAAATAATAAATAAATAAATAAATAATTACAAAATATTTTTATTTATTTAATTGTATAAATTATATGCTAATTTAGGTTGATTTTTAGTTAATTGAGAACAATTTGAATTGAGTTTAATAAATCGATGCACAGCACATCCAAACTAAAAATGAAACGAAACGCTTTTAATAATAAAAATATGTTTATATTGCTTAAGATCTATAATTTCTTATAATGCAAGAATTTTTACAAAATCGTGGTGTCTTGAATATTAAGGACAAATTATTCATTCGATTCTGAAAAAAAAAATAAATTACTTGTTATTTCGAATTTCAATACTTTCGATAAATGAGCTATACCTCTAATTTGAAAATTGTTTTACAGTACAAAAAACCCAATTTTTGAAATAATGTTATAAATTTGTTTACCGAAATCTTCTCTGATACACAAATAGCAATTAATATTTCCAGTTTTTTGTAATGGATGCTTAAAAAATAATTAAATTAATCGTTGTTTTTTATTTCCAAACTTTTAATTTTTTCACCAAACTCTGCGTGTTTAAAGAATATTTCTAAACCGAAAAATATAGAGAAATAAATATTAGTTTGGCGATGCTATAAGAAAAAACGCGCTACCTTCGGACGACTGAAGTTTTGAACAACTCATATTTTCAATACGTTTTTAATGAATTTGATCCATTATAATATTACATATGAATAGCTAGTCGAGTGGCTCAAATTTTCAGAAAAGAGCCATGTGTCAAATCTATTAAGAACAAAGAAAGAAAAATAAGTTGTCCAAAGCTTGTGTCGTCCGAAAGTAGCGCGCTTTCCCTTAATAAGATTTGACGTTCAGTGTGATTCTGCTTTAATTTATAGATTAGGTTAATTAAATTGAAATATAATTCACTTTTAAGAAATTTAAAACAACTTCAAAAATTTCAGGAGCTCATCTTCAGACAAGCGGCTAAATAAGGGTGTTGGGTGTTATCTTAAAATATTCTAGAGAATGTTAACAATCTTTCAAGTCTTTGGTTTTCTTAAGGACTTATCTTCATACTTTACCCTTCAAAAATTCTCACGGTATCCCATATCACTGTTGATGAAAGTATCATGTGTTCCCGTGAATGCTATCATTAAAGTAATTTGTGTGGTAAATATAAAACAATATCATTACTCAAATCACTATGGAGTCATCAGGCTTGAATATATTGAACACAGGCGTTTATGGAACGTGATATTGTCAACCCTTCTGATTATGAAAACCCATCCCCCAACCCTCTTTCAAACGTTCCCCGAACCCCTTCCTCACCCTCTGACTGATGATTTTCTATCCATATTCAACAAATTTGCTGAATGAAATGTCTCTTTGGCACCCTTCCCCTGGAAAATATTATATAACGTCACGCTTTTGTCGTCGTCCATTAAATCCACAACACGTCGCTAATAATCAACCCCTAAATTGTGTACAAGAAGTACATTAAGCGACAGAGAACATTTTAGAGACAATATCCGTGGGGTTGGATTGAGGGTGCCTTTCTTGTCGGGATTCCTGGATCGGGAAAAAAGCAAAATTTATTTTACCTTGCCTGTCCACCTCCAAAAATCTTCAATTGAAGTAATATTGCAATTCTAAATTAAGATTTTTTTCAGGGGAAAAAATAAGTATGAGATACAGTATAAAATTAATTTGTTGAAATTGCTTTTTCATCATCATTCAGTGTGTTGTGGAAGATGGGAGAAGACCGTTTAATTACATGTTTTATATGGGGTAAAAAGGTAAACATATCCCCGACTGAATGTTGTGTATTTATCTCTTGATCTCGAATCTATATTACATTTAAATACAAACAGAGGGTTCCTAAAACGGTGGCAAATTCACTGGAGATTGCTGTTTGCATGTTGCCCACCCATTGGAAGTGCTTTGGGTGAAACAATGTAACCACTCACTTATTCCACTTTTATTATATGCAAATAAAATTTTGATTCTAATGGATCTCAATGGATGCATAGTAACGTTCTTTCAGCACATTGTAAAATCCGTCGGCACTTGGCACAAGGCACAGTGTGAGGAGAAATTGAATTAATCTAGATGAAATCTTATAAAATTCAATTAAATCATGACACACCCAGTCATTGTTGATGAAAGTACCACCGAGAATTTTTTTTTAAATACCAACCAAGAAAGAAGCATTTATATGATTTCCAACGACCATTTGGGTAACCAACCCCAAGAGAAATATAATTTTTATTCAATTAACAGTTTTCTTGGTTATTTTGCTGTGTGAAGCTTCAGTAGCATTCTCCACAGGAGAAACCTATTAAAGATTATTTCCTGCTTCAGTCCACAACTACCTCTCTAACCACGGAGGACTTTGGCAGAGATGGGAGTATCAAACAAATGGAAATCAATTGAACCGGAAATTCAATCAGCGAAATAAATCATATCAAAATTGTATCCGCATATTCCTACTTTTCAAATAAAGATCCACTTTCTCGTCAAATTATATTTCCAATGGGTTGAAGGGATTCTCTTTTTGATTGTAGAGCTATGAATTACCAGAATGGGATATCTATTCCCTGGAAAATTTCCCAATGGGAATTCCATCCTTACTGCATTAAATTTTAAGCGAATATGGAACAAGTAAAATCGAGTTTTTGTTAAACAATTTTGAATTAAGGGAATTAAGGAATGATTTTAAATATTTAGGGGAAACTGGGGCAGTAGTAAACACGAGATAGTTGTGAACGAGATAGTTTTAGAGGACGAGATCTAAGGTAAAGTGTCCTCGAGTCCAGTTCCTCGACTCGACCGGTGGTCAATATTTCAATTTTTGATGGTGAATTTGTATAAAATTGTTACTTATTCGTATTTATTTATGGAATAATTGACCTATTAATGTTAAATCATACGCCAAATATTAGTGAAAATATCAATAAATTGTACACTGAGAAAAAAAAGAGGCTGCGATTAACTTTTTTCGTCATAACTTTAACACTTTTTGGGTGTAAAAATGTATCAACATTTTTTAATGTTAATTTTACAACTTTAAAGGGTAAAATCATCATGAAAGAAGGGTAACTTTAACCCTTAATACACCTAAAAAGGGTAATATTTTCACCGTTTTCGGATCAATACTGCAAGGTAAAATTAACATTTCCGGAATGTTATTTTAACTTTTTCGGATTTCTCTCAGTGTATAAATAACTTTACCGGTCGAATTGAGGAACCGGTCGACTTCAGGGCACTTTACCTTATATGAATTTATATATAGTATAGGGATCCTTGTCCCCTGAACAAATATTTGACATAAGTCCCAGTAGTGGACACATAAATGTCGGTGTTTATAACTACCCCATGTTTACTACTTCCCCAGTTTCCCCTACTAGAGTGGAATAAAATTAATTCACTGTTTCCACAAAAATGAAAATAATTTTAGTATCTCTATTTGGTATTTGGTACAAAATCATGATGGATATTATCCATACTGCTATTCACTTTAATTCCTCATATTGCAAGAAATTATGTTCTGACAAAATTTTGGAATTCTGAAGTTTACAATTCGTCGACTTCAAGGTATTTGTCGGTTTTTATCTGCACTTTATCGAACTAATTGTCAAACGGTAAAGCCGTCTTCAGACTAGAGATTTAGCCCAGTTCCTGAAGGCCTCAAAATTCTAAATTGCGAGCAATTTTATTACTTTTTAAGATCCTAATAAATCATTTATCTTTTATAATCAAATCCTATAAGTTATATTTTTCTAAAAAAAAACGTGATTGATGAGAAATTAGAGCAATTAAGCCATATAGCTAAGTCTTAAGTCTGAAATCCGTATAAAAGATATCAACGTCTGGTATTCAGTGACACGTCCCCCGCATAAATCGATATTATTTAAAAAAAAATACTTTCCTCTTATTCCACTATTTCTTTTTAAAGTAATCTTGACCAGTTTCTTACGAAAATGACTCTAGTCACTTATTTAATTTTTGTTTTTATTTTGGATGTAATCTAGGCTGTAATTTTGTCTCTACATGCCTATGCACAAAAATAGTCTTTCAATATTGGATGTTTTAAGATTAAAATACTAGGTACTCAATTATTTCAAAATGCAAAAAATTGGTCCCCATGACCATATTAGCCCTCATGAGGATGAGTTGGTTCTTTCCGATTTACCGTCTTTTTTTCAAAATCATGTCATTCTCCTTCTACATACATCGCCTGGTAGCAACTGGATCACCTGGTTAGCTGGCTTACCTCTTGACAAGGAGGTGAGGCTAGGGTTCAGGTATATAGTGCCTAGAGGTGAGCAAGACTTTTTTGTCGCACTCTTTTTGTAAAAAGAGTTGTTTTGTATAACTCTCTTCCTCGGAAGGCACGTAGCTCTGTACGAGGAATTCAAAAACGTTTCTAAATTGGACTTAACTAATTAGTTTCTGTTTTTAATTTGTTTCTCTCTTATCCCTCTTATCCTATCATAATTGTACTTTATGGTTCTTTTAGTTTTCTTTATTAAATCCTTTGTTCTTGCTATGCAATTGTAAAAGGATTTAACCCTATTTGTTATGAATTTTTGAAATAAATTTAAATTTAAATTAAATTAGAATATAAAATCATGCCCAGTACTGTCGAATATAAGGATAAATCCTTTTCTTAATCAATATCTATACAACCGAACTTTACTCAATATACATTTACCCCTTTGTAAACGATTTCTACTAGTAGCACCGACACTTGATGTAAAGAAATTAAAGAGAGATGTTTCTAAATAAAATTATATCAGGCTAAAATAAAAGGTAATCACCATATAGGGTTTAGTTTTAATCGATTTGGTTAAAATAAGGCTTAGCTGATATATCTAGAAATTTCCAACTCGATCGCATTGGATCCAATCACAAATGAAACGATCAAGTATTGATATATTAATTTAGGTTCTTGGATATTGTTTTTTTCTTACTTAGTGGTGATTTTTTCAGGCTTAAGGTCAAACGATCAGACGTATGGTCGTTTCGCTTTCGGTGATCTTTTTAAGTCACTGTCGAAGAATTTTTTTTCACTTAACAACAGCTAAAAGGAAATATTTTTAGAGTCCTTTACAAAGTTTAAAAGGAATTCAATTAGGTTACCGTAGATGCGGGTGACCTTACACTCCTGCTTTTCGCTCAGATTTTTTTTTTTAAATTCTAGAATCAATAATGGTCTTAAGACCCTAAGGACGTTTGAGGATGGTTCTCAAAGGCCATTTCTCAAGTATTTTGAAGAAAAGTTTACAAAAAACAGGGGTACAAAGTTACCTGCATCTACAGTTTTTCAAGCTTATAATAAAATTCCTAACAAAAGTATTTCAGTTAGTTCGAAATTGGTGTTCGACGAAAGTACTGACTGATTTTTATATATAAAAACAGAATTTTTAAGCAAATTAAGTAAGTTGATCGAATATTACTTTGAAAATTGCAAATTAGACAGGAGTATTTTGTCAAAGTGAAGATTGGCACTATTGGTTTGCACATGTTACATTCCAGCATTCGAACAGAAAATTAGAGGCATTACCTTGCGGAATTAACAACAAGCCAAAATATTTGTTAAGTATTCAATGTCGAAAAAATAAATAAAGACTATCAAAGATTTTTAAATAGTCATTCTATATAAAAACTTCATTATGTGCTTCTTTAGTCTTTAATATAGGAGTTTTTGCGAGGGTGGTTTCTCGCAATTCTCATGGTGATCATTATCTTTTCGTCTTTAGCCCTTCCTACCACTTTTATTCCAATTGCGACCAAAGAAGTTTATAGGAAAATTTTCTTTTTTTCCTAATTCAATTTCTCTCTGGGTGATACAAAAAGTGGATATTGAGGAATTGAATTTATTTAATCGTGACCCATTATCAAGCTGTTGATTACATTCCACCAAAGCGAGGGTGACAAAGTTTTAGCTTTCGCTGTACAAACATTCAAGGAAAAGGTCTAAATAATTTTTTACAAGTATCACGCGCAACACCATTAAAACATTCGCTGAATTTAAAATTGTTTTTTTTTTCTTGCAGGGAAAGTTTCTACACTGAGAGAAATTTGTGGAACAAGTTGAAACTGCCGGAGGTGGAGATTATGAACTAAGGATTTGATGAGAGTTCGGTCAATGGTGATATTGAATGATACTTTTTGCCGGTGGCTATTGATCTAGACTAGCATCAAATGAATCTGGAGAACCCAATATTATCCACCCTCTCGTTTGGAATAGAAAAGTTTGGTGCACACACTGGCTTTGGAGGGTGAAGCAAATCGCTATGCATCATATTGCTGTGTTCAAATATTTGTTCGACTTGTCGTTCATGGCATTTATTGCGGAAGTTCATCTTCAAACTCAAACCCCTCCTGCAAAACCTTATGCGAGAATCTCATAAGACTTTTCACTGCGAATGCGACGTCTAATGAATTTCCATATCGACTGCGGGAGACAATTCAAAGAAGGAGACATAAGGACATTATTGTGCTATTAATTCATAAATTATTGATTTCCTGCGATACTCATGATTTCGTCCATTTATCGCCCAGACATTACATTGCCTCATTCCTACGGAAAAAATTGAAATGATTCTTTCATGAACCACCACGTATATCAACAGCCAAGAATATGGAGAAAATCACGATGGAGATTGAAACCGTACGAAAGATATTTTCTTTATTATCTCAAAGCAAATAAGAAAACACATTGGAACTCGGAAAAAACGTGACGATTCGGCAATTTTGGATATTTGCCTAAAGTACCAAAAGATCTTAAAGAGCTTTCCATTGGATGGTTCATTGTGTAAAGCATAACTGTCGAAGAATGTCACGAAGAAATCAGAATGCAAACATACTCTCATATAGCAGAAAGATGAATGATTTCTACTGTAATGAGTTTAATAATATAAATATATTCAGATCAGTATCCAGATTTGCGGAATGCTTGAACTCATGATATAGAACTATCCGTGAATCCATCGTAGATTTTTTAATCCAAAACAGTGTCTTACCTTTTTTAACTGGTTATTCGAAAATATGTAACAGAGTGCATATTTTCGAAAGGTTTGACTTTTTACAAGGCTGGTACGAGAACGAGTTTCGGCATGAAAGTGGTACTTCAATCGATACAAATATTCACTGTCACTGATCCAAACACACACCGAGATGAGCTGCTGTGATATAATAGCGTCACTATGTGTGAGACAACCGCACACAGAGCTATGATATGAAGCGGCTACCCATATTAGGGGACAAGACAGGATAAAAGCGGATCCAGGAATTGTGACCTGGATGCATTGGTAATCCAAAATGGAGAACTGTCTCCTTGCAAAATCTTGTCTTAAGTCATTGACTTATATGGCCGAAATGTTGGCCTTTGCTGGTTTTCAAAGCATATCCGAAAATAAAATGTTTCGTTACTAATGTTTTCGAAAAAAAAGAACTGTATTATTTTGGAGGGAAATATAATGTCAACTTATGGGACGGGTCATCAAAGACTGGAAGTTCATATCTCTCACCGATTGAGTTATATTTCAATACCTAAACTTCGGACAAGTGAAAAACCCATATTGACCGAAATAAATTAGGGTAAAGTGGTACAAGTTGGACAATAGTACAAGTTGGACAATTGGTACAATTTGAACAGGGCTTTTTGTCTTGATAAATTTAGTACTTCAATTTTATTTGTATATTTTTAATGCTTTAATTTTATAATTTAGTTCCTTCTGCTTAAAAATAAATTTTGTACTGTATTTATCAAGAAAAAAGCCATATCCAACTTATACCGGCGAAATGTCCAACTTGTAACACTAATTCCAAATTATATCACTTTACCCTACGAGAATTTAACCGATTCTTTATAGGTTGGAGCTAAAACAGTCGATTTGACAATTTCAAGATCTCATAAAAACACCCAACTAGCAAATTAGTAGCTGCCTTATGGAAGCGAGGTTTTGAAATGATCTTATGCTACTGACAAAGAGAATTATAGAATGAAATAATAAAATGATAATACTTCAAAAACATCTTCAAGTTTTTCTTGTAGACTTAATGCTTTTTTTTGGAAATGTAGTTTTAAAAGATATTCTTTTAGAATAGTTAACGATTTTGCCGGGAATGTCGAAAGCTTCAACCCTAGCTTCAGATCAGCATTGTTTGACTAGAATCACGACCAGTCTGTTTCTACATTTTCAAGCCTACCTCAGTGAAATGACTAACATTTCACTAATTTGACACCAATCAAATTACGATGTAAGGTCAGTGCTGACGTGCTGATGTCACGATAATTAATCCAAACTACACCAAAACCCTTGCCGAAACTTCAATTTCATGCAGAACTTTTTGTGGTAAATTTATAATAAATGGTAATAACATTAAACATCATTAGTCTCTGGCTTGGAATATGAAACCTTTAAATTGTAACACAAAATAAGGGAAGTGCTAAGAATTTTGTACAAGTGGCCTATTGGTATTAATGTCCTAAGTTAGAAGTGCAATATTTTTATAATTAATTTCATTTTTTGTTCCTCTCTTTTCAGAAGAGTTGTTTACAAAATAGAGTTGTTCATTTTCTTTGTTTTTACTAAAATTAGCCTTAATAAGTACGTTTAAAAATGATTTAATAAGTAGTGATGAATTTGACTCTAATTTTGGACACGTTGCTTGTAATTTTGGACACTTTGCTTGTAATTTTGGGGAGTTAATCCGCTTCAATAGGATGTTCATTATTCTCCATTTCAAGAACTTTTCTTATCAAGTCTTTTTCCTGTTTATGAAAAAGAGTCGTAGAATGTCACAAGAGCCCGGAAACTTTCCATATCATTTATTAAAGTGAGTTCACTTCGATACTTTAAGTTAGTGTTTTAAAAGCTAGTGTTAAAATCTTCCAAAAAGAAAAAATATTTAGATAAAATACATTAGTCATCAAATATTGTAAGAAAATTCCATAATTTTAATCAATTTATATTTAGTGTCCCATTTTACCCTCAAAGTGTCCAAAATTAGAAGCTGTCCAGAATTATGAACATTTTCCCTATTAAGCAGTTTTTGTAAATTCTTCAAAATTGATTTTGCAAAAGCAACAATTTCTAAGAGTGTATCAAAGCGACTGTGAAAAATTAACTCAAAGATGAGAATCTCGTGTCTACTAAAGGACCCCATAATTCTCTCAAAGCACCATTTCAGTTCTTACTTGGTTCAAGCTAAGAGAAAGTACTCGGAGTAAATGGGAATTGATGAATCTTGGTGCGTAGTGTTGAGTGAATGGTCATTTAGGTGACATTGTCCTTTCATCGTCTTTGCCTTGCTTGTTACTTTGTGGAAGTCCTGAGATTTTTCCCTCATACCGACGGATATTGTGCTATTTTTTAAACGTTCATCACTTTGAGTGGGATTCCTGGTGATTTCCCTTGGGGATAAAATGCTCCTCAATGGAAATCTCCATGAATGTGCCATCGAAAAGACTGGTTTGTTCAATGGAGACATCAGCGACTTTCCACTCCACTGATTTTCTTACATGCTGTGTTGCTTTTATGGTGGCTTTTCCGCTCAAAAGAGGCGACAAAACACCCATATATTAATTCCTCTCTGGACTCGGTTGCTTCTCAGGGAGGGGAAACCCGGCAGACAGTGTGTCTCCCGGACTGATAAATGCATATAGAACGAAAAGGCAAAAAGTGTGTCATCAGATGCGAGATAGGAAGAGATAATGACATTGATTAGCAAAGTTACTAATGACACAAGTCATAAATCATCCTTAAGAATGATGGAATCCAAATTCAATTATCGCGAAATGCGTTCCCTAGAGAACTTTTCCTAGATATTGTAATTATAAATTCCCATTAATAGCTGGGATTATTTCAGTGTGGATTAATGAAGTTGAAGATGGGAATATATTTTTTCAATTCACTTCAGATTATCACCTTTGGAAGATGTCCCTGATATCCCAAGCAACCTTTATAAGATATTGGTAGAGGATGAGAATAGTGATAGCATCTAAATGGATTTGTGAATTCACACATTTGGGCATCCCTTGTAGGGTGGAAACGGGAGAAGGATGAATTGAAGAATTGGGAAAATCCGGAAAATCCTCTTCAACAACAGCGTAAATATCTATAGTAGGATTTACACAGAGAAATATTGAATTTACTAGAAATTCAAAACAATTTAAGAGAAATTCATCCAAAAAGAATATCCTTGATTTTTAAAGTGTCTCCCTGCTTCTGTTCTGCTATATCGATAAGGGATTATCAATGTAATATTTGTGTACTGTGCCATAATTTTAAAGGGGGAAGTATCATTAAAATCTATACATTTTTCTACAAAAAAGAAACGCTTTTATTTAAAAATTTAAACGATAAATTACTTTGACTAATGTAAGTGTCATCAATGTAATCATCCTAATTTGATATATTAAAGGAAGAGTTAAAAAATTGCTTTTTTATAACAACACAAACTGAAAATTCAATTTTATCTATTTTCAATTTTAATTATTGTATACTTCACTTTTTTATTATTTTTTTTTAATATTATTATTTTTTTGAATTTGAATGTACGTGTCTTTACGAAATACTAAGCACATCTGTATTTAATATTCCATAAAAAATTTGTCAAATGTAAATTATTTCAACTGAAGTATATTCTTAAATAGAAAAATTTTAAGCATATACTTCAGTCGAGATAAAATTTTACATCGAAAAAGAGTATCAGTATGCGGCAAGTTACTTCAACTCGGCTGTTGAGTTGTTTAAACTCTTTTTGTTTTCTTTTAATGCATTTAGATTAGCTGTTTTTTACTCTAACATCAGAATACATACATATACCATAATGAAATAAAATTCTATTATTAATGACAATTAGGGTAAAGGCTCATAATTTTGGACAGTCTGCTTATAAGCACCGATGTTCCAAGTTTGAAGTGCGATATTTTCAATACTAATTGACTTTTTTTGTTATTCTCTTTTCCGAAGGGTTGTTTGTCCAATTTTACCCTCAAAGTGTCCAAATTTAGAAACTGTCCAAAATTACCCTATTGTAGAAATTTTTTAAAGAACAAATTTTCGAAATCCCTACTGCTTAACTTGTCTCCTTTAAGGAACTCCTACTCATGAGCCACATTCTTTGGAAAATCTCCTACACCCTGAGTCCCTGTGCCATTTGATATGGCTTGGAAAGCCCAAACCACACAATTCGTCACACATTTTACACGCTCAACTCTGCTGAAAAACCAAGTTGCGGGGAATCCTGTCATCCCCATTGTCTACCCAAACCCAGTAGCGCGCCATTGAAGCATTTTAATCACATTAATGGCTTGCTGACAATACCCCTGGGCGATAGCAAGGAGCAGGAGAAGGCACCCCCTGGAGGGAAGACAGCCCTTTACACAGTGGAAATGTATCAGACTTTTCTTTTGTGTATCCTCCACTGAGGCTCAAAAACTTTGCGTCTCTATATCAAGTTGATTTAATTACACTTCCTTTTTTCATTCCTCAAATTTCCTCCAAAACAGCAATTTTTCTTGCACTGATACTGTTGGTGTGTGTTGCTCAATTTTTTGGTTAAAGTACAAATCCTCCAGAGGATTTAATTCTCAACGGAAAATCTCCCCGAAAACACAATCGGATTATTACTCATCATTTGCCACAGATCTAAAGGCGGGAGGAACAGGCCTGTCAACAAATATGATTCCCCCCTTAAATGTTTTGTTGTCAACAAGATAGAAAAGAATTGTATATTCTGCAAATATACGAGTTATCTAGAAAGAATTTGTGACGGAGCGTCAGTTTAAATTTCATTTCCTCATTCTTTCACAACTGGTAATGATGTGAAAATCCTGTGGAAATTTTTAATGGACCATAGAGGCATATAAAAGGAAATTCCTCTCTGAGAAAGACACTCAAGAGGATGTGGAAAAAATAGCTTGCAGAGGAAAATGTCCTGATTTTTCAGCGTCTCAGAGAGAATTAAAAGTGCTGATGAGGCTGAGAAGTAGGAGTTTCCGTTGAGATTCATTTGAGCTCTAAAAGAGACAAGGGATAATTTTAGAAAAAAAAAGACAGTGCCATTTGAAACATAGTAGATTGTTGGAATCATGTCAAATATGTTAAAAGTAAATTTATATTTCATTTTATTTACTCGTTTTAGTTAAGATTGTTAAAAATACTGTTTAACTCAAATTTGAAATGTTATTACCCAACCCAGCGAGCACCAAATGCTAACCGATTGCAATTCAACTGAAAACATATGTATTTTCAGCTGAATTCTGCTAACCTTTGAAACAAAATTGGCGATTCAGTGCCATTTCCATATTTGGTTAGCACTTTTTGTTCGACAACTGCTGATCAGTCAGCAAATTTTTGCTAGTCGATTCAACAAAAATATGCTGAAAACGCTACTTTTTTCAGCTAAGTGTGCTCGCTGGGAATGAGCACTGTTAGCTGAGAAAACAGCATTGTCAGCAGTTTCGAACAAAAAGTGCTAACCAAATATATGAAAATGCCACTGCCTCGCGAGTATCGTTTTAAGGTTAGCAGAAGTCATCTGAAAATACATATGTCTTCAGTGTTTACAGCTAAATTGAAAGCATTTGGTGCTTGCTGGGTAGATAAAACCAGCAAACATCAAGTGCTGAAAGTCAGCACTTTAAGTCAGACCTTACTGACGTTTAGTACTATTTTGCTAATTTTCAGCATTTAGTCTTTGCTTCAGATTTGACACTACTCAGTGCTCCACTTTTGGCCATTTATATTGAAATCGCTATTTTTCGCGATTTGTGAAAAAATGAGCCGCAAAGTTCTTTGTATTTTTACTGCTGCTACGTATAGAGTCGAAAAATAATTATTATTCGTTTTGGACTTACGATTTTGAGCATTTTCTAGAGTAATATTTTAAGCAAGTGGATCGAATCCAATATTTCTTACCGAATATGCTATGTGTCATCGAATTTTCATCAAGCAAAAAATACCTTTTTGGATTAATAATTTGTTCACTGAATATTTAATTACACTTGTGGAATACATAAAATTTGTATTTAGTTACTTAATATTTCATTTTATATTATTTTTATATAAAAATGAGGCATGGCGAAAAATGGTAATATTTTGGAATTATTTTACCACTTGTCGCCATCTCTTTTCAATAGTCTCAATAATCTCAGTAATCTCTTTTGTCAGTTGTCAATTCTGCATTGTTTACTTTCTGCAATAGATATATAATTTGATTTCTCAAATAAAAGTGATGAAAAATCGTTTAAAGTGAGTAATAATAAGGTGACCATGAGGAAAAACAAATGCTGAATGTATTCTTTATATAACATTGCCCAAAATAATTGAGTTTGGGCATTTTCAAGTGGGTGGCGAGAAGTGGTCACAAAACTGTCGAAAAGTGGTGAAAAGTGGCGACGAAGTGGTTATTTTTGCATTTGTTAATAAAAATTAGTTTTTTAAGTAGTCCGGCGTTAAATTCTAGGAACATTGTTTTCACGAATCAAAAGCAAATACATCTAAGTCGTTTTGTGTCAAATTTGAGTTGTTTTGTAATAAGAGTTCAAAAGTTATAATAAAATTAATTCTTCTTTTTCCTAAACATGGCGATAAGTGGTTACTCCACTCAAATGGTATGAAACTATATAGTAAATGAATTAAATCCTGCAGTAAAATAAATTGTAATTCTTTTGTGTCATCACATTTTCCTTCATTATCGCGAAATAGCCCCTCGTTCATAGTTGAAAATCTCTAAAATCTTTCATAAGATGAGTCTGATATTCATTGAAAGCTACTTCAGTTCAAAACCTCGGTCTTTATAGGGTGGAGAAAATAGGGGGATGATGTGCTTTATGAAGTCGATTCAATAGAAAATAGCTTTTCATATTTTTCCACATCCCATTGTACCTCGGGATTGAGAACCTGAATGTGTCTCGTATTAGTGAGAGAACCCTTCAGAAGTAAGGGTAAGGAGTTTCCAGCTACTTTATCCCTGTGTATCGTCAATGGCTTAGTTGCTATGGTGCTTCCCACTTGAACATCACATTCTGATTTCATCGTTCACAAAATGATCTTTTTCTCGAGATTTGTATCACAACATGTGCATCCTTATTAGTTAGTCCTCCAACCCCCATCGAAAAAAGAAACCTTATCGAAGGACTCTTTTGGTCCAGCAAGAAAAACAAGGTGAGGAAAAATATTTAGCAGTTTTCCCGTGATATAATAGGGTGAAGATTTAACTTGATTCTACCCCTATATGGTGTCTTTCAATCTTCCAACACTCGAGAATCTAATGAATTTTATCTTCCGTAACATTTAAAATGCATAACCCCAACCCTTCACATTTGCAAGGATTATTCAAACAGAAGCACATCTTCACCCTTGCCGAGATTCCATCTAATCTAGATAATTGATAACATTAATTAGCATAAACAATGAACTTTTTCATGACTTTCCTGCTAAATTGACTTCAAATTCTCGCAGCCAATTGCAACTTCGCTTCAGAGACATGCCACCCCTCACTAAAGTTTCTAATTTAATTGTTTGTGAGTGCTTCAGATGGAATTTTAAGGTATGCCGTCGTGTTTCATTGAAAGTTCTTAGCAACTGATTTGGCGGGAAAAATTAAATTTATCGATTTTATCTTCAGAGGAGAAATTCCTTTCCCATATTCCAGACATTCTTTGACTATCGACTAATTGTGATAAATGACACGCACGTAGACATAATTTGCCAGGGTGTATTAAAGGTCATCTACCACAAAAGTATTTTATCACACAGAATTCTTCCCCTTGAACCATTGTCTCTAGAAAGTGGTTTTAGGTAGAGCATCTAAAGACAATGTTTTTTCATTAAACTAAAGGGGATTTTTCAATAGAGTGGGTGTCTTATTTTAAATATCTTCTGCACACAAATCACGTTCATAACTTTTCCGTTCAGAAAGAAATAAAAGAAATCAGCATTCTAGCGATATTCAACTGGTTTTTATCTCAAATTTCAAGACAGGGGCGTTTGAATTGGAAAAATGAGATTACAATCAAGAAAAACTCTTCTGACAGACCTTTGAAATTGGAATATCAGATATACATTGAATAAAATCTTTAGTCTTTACTCAAGAAATCTCATTATTTGGAAAACAGAAAGTTATATTGACAATTTATCATCGAGCTAATCTTCTTATAGAATTTCAATTTAAGATTGTTTTCTTTAACTCGTAATTTCTCTTTAATGTATTTGAAATCGTTGATTACTATCTCAAGTCTAATGGTCTCTACACACTAGAGAAGTTTATGTGCATATTTGATAGTTTTTCCTATATAAACGTAAGCAATTTGCTAAATTATTTTTCTTTAATTGTTGGATATGTATGTTAGGATTAGCCGGAAGATTCAGTATTCCAATATTTCAATTTGTACAGATCAAACTAATTAATTGTATGAGTGGCATATAAATATAATTTACTAATGCAGTATTGACCACGGTTTTAACTTGTTTTAAACTGATGCAAAATCGAAGTCTTTCGATTTTAATATTTCTTTGATTTAGTGCACATTTGCCTCAATTTTGAGACTAAAAGATCAAGATCAAGAAAATTTTAAGATTTTGGTATTCTGAAATCAAAAAACCAAGATAAAAGATGTCAAATCTGTCAAATGTCTGGAAATCTTAAAATCCTAGACATAAACCGTGTAGATTTCAAGATTTATAATTCTGAAACCAATATTTGAAGATTTCAAAACGTCAAATTTCAGGAAATAATTCCAAGCACTTTCGGAGGTACTTTGAATTATCAAGATAGTGAAGTTTAGTAAAAACTTTTGTAAAGAGAGAATACTTCTGCTGCTAAATTGATTAAAAATGCAAAATTTATTCTACATTTGGATCCAGTACGACCTATCTTTTCACAAACAATAGTAGGAGGATAAATGGATTATTATTATTTTTTTTGAATTTTAATTTTTGATGTCCTGTTTACTGATTTTAATAATTTAACAATATCGTCTACTCCGAGACATTTCTGATCCTTTTGCGGTGTTTGAATCTGCTCTTAGCTGAAATGGAGTACTGGTGGGAAATCATCAGAATACATGGAAATCGATAACTTCATTGTATTCTTGGACTTGGAAGGTATTCTGAAATATGGAGTTAGGGCTCTTAGGACCGATTTTCTTCAATATTCCACCTTTTCTACCTTTTCTCTTCTCACCTCGACTTTCAATTAATGATTATTAGTTAACTTTTATTTTAGAAAACCCTCAGAACAATCAATTTTCTTGCTTTTTTGATGATACATTTGAGAAGATCACAGAAACCATAAAATGTTTTGACTGGTTTTAACACGGATGGCGTTTCGTTAAGTGTGGATGATTTTAATTTCTTGATTCTTAGCCGAGACAAATTATGCTCCACAATTGCAGCGCGCAAGAATATCAAATCTTTATTTTCGAAACTTTTGACATCTTTGTATTTTGATCTTGATATTGGTCTCTGAATTCAGGCCATTGATAAAATTAAATAAAAACACATTTTCTAAATATTGATATTCAATTTCCAACTACGGAAGATGGGTTGCGGTCAAAATCATGAAAGCCAAAATCCAGAAAAGTCAAAACCTCGAAAAGCCATAATCTAATGATACAAAATTCCGAATTCTCAAAAGTCTCATAGCTCCGCGATTGCAAACGCGTTTGCAGGAGGCAAAGGAAAATTTTCTATGTTTTGGGAAATTATTCGACGCATTACCCTCCGTATAATTTCGTCCTTTCAGATTTTGAACCATTCGGGATATTGGTTTTTACGATTTTGGCCTTAGGGGAGACTGGGGCTGATGTAAACATTTTCCACAGATGCGAATTTGAGGTGATTTTCCAAGCACACAGTGATTTTTTGGAAAATCTTTCTTAGCTCATGTTTTACTCTTGGGTATGGGCAATACATCCAGGGTAATGCGAATGCTGAAAAACAATTGAGTTTTCCATAAAAATAAAATTTGTGTCACTGTGCATTTTTCTCTTTTTACAAAATACCTGGGGTAGAAGTAAACACTTTCTGGGGAGGATGTAAACACCCTTTTTCCACCCTTGAAATTAACTTTGCACCACTTTCAATTATTTTAATTACGTAAGAGATATATAAAGACTGTATATTATTCAAAAAATCACTGCACTTTTTACAAAGAATAATTAAAATAGCAAAAAAACTAAAAGCATGCAAATCAAAGACATTTTTCAATTTATTTTCCCCATATTTTGATATCATGCGACTTTTTATTGAACACAGCCAACGAAAAATTTCCCGCCATGAGATGCAATACCAAGAAAAGTATTTTGCAATTCATTCTACACTCGCGACATCTACAATTACGGGGAAATTGCATGTTTACATCTACCCCAAATGCTGTTTTCTGACTAATTATTAATCCTTTTAAAATAATGACAATCTCAATTTCTCTGGTAAATGCATTAATATAATCCTAAAAGATGTAGGAAAGAACTGGTATTGCTACAATTCGATTATTTTACACAGTTTTTAATTTCCAGGTGGAAATCCAAATGACCAAAATAATCGAAATATCATCATTTTCGGGAAAAATGATTTTTATTTTTAAAGTATTAGGATTTTATTGACCAATTCATCTGTGGACACACATCCCCATGGTATCTATGAATGCTTATGGGTTTTATCCTCTAGAGTCTTAAAATTAATGAAAATATTCACAGTGTTTACAACTACCCCTGTTTACTACTACCCCAGTTCCTCCTAGGTATTTTTGTTTTCGAAATTTTCAGCAGTATCGGTTCTAATATTATTAAAAAATATATTAATTTTTTTTTTATTTTAAACTTAATGCTGTAAGTTGAGCTAATTTATTTAATGACTTAAAATAATCGTTTGATCATCTAAAAGGAGATTTATTTAAAAAAAATTATCAAAGGTTTATATCAGGTAAGTGATGTTAGATTTGCGTATAATTTCTAAGTTGTGTGTAAAACGTAAATTCTACAGATGAACTTCAATCTTGGTAAGATCAATTTTGGTAAATGTCTAGCCTTGTCTCTCATGAATTGTAGGGATTGTAGGGGAATGTACTACTCATTATTTTTCTTTCTCCTTTAATTAATTTGACTTATGGCTCAATTCAGGAAATGTGAAGATTTATTAAGGAATGCAGCAAAAATCTAGTGGTACAAAATTTCCATTCTACGAAACTTTAAAGTCATCCTCTACTCATTTGATTTAAATTAGATAAAATGTGACAGAAATTTTTATTAAATTTTCTTTCTGAAATCCATCTTATCTATATAATATCAAAATTAAACGGTTTCCATAAGGCTCTTCTATCATTTGTGAAAAACGTCGTATATTTATACAACAACTAAAATCAACGCTCATCGTACATATGTTAAATACGTTATATTCAAAGGCTTTCTAAATCGAATTAAGAACCGTAGGGGAAGGTTTTGCAGCTTCGTAATGTTGCAGCTTCGTAAAAGTTGATTTTTTCTCCAAGTTACTAAATGAATTTCATCCATGGACATATAATCTAAAAGTTAGTCCTACATCTCACATTTCCTGACAAACTTGGAAGCCTAGGCCTTTTTTCCTGGGTCCAAAAGACAACGATAAAAAATGGGCCTAAAATCGTAATTCTGATGTGTATTATTTTATGCATTTTCGCACACTGCAAGTGTCTTTTCGAAAAAGCAACTATTCCAAGTTATAGAGGGTTTATTAGGGTTACAATGTTTTTTTCTTCGTCATTCTTCCTAATTTTTTTTTTTTGGCTCATAGCTCATTAAAGACCGCAAATTCCAATCTGCGTATGGTAATTCCTGGAAATTTAATTTCCAGTCGTAAGTTATTCGGTATATAATTTTGAAATGCATCAAAGGCTCAGTTATAGTACTGTCATACTTTAAGCAATGCCATAAAGTTTACACGGAAAATATTGTCGGCAATTACACCGGCTCAGATGTCTCGTGAATATTCGAGGTCAGAGTTCATGAAAGTATGCGACCACATCGTGAAGACATTATCGTGGCGCGTTTCAAGGACGTGCTGGGAATCTCGATGGCATCCCTAACCCTCTGTTGCTGGGGAAATATTCCTTCAGCATCAACTCATTTAGCCACTCTTTAGCACACGACTTTTTATTCATGCACTTCACACACACGCGCCCACTTTTCCATCGCGGCGCTTTGAGAGCACCATGGAAATGGGAAAAGGATGACTAAAAGTGCCGAGGAAAAACCACAGAGATGCGTCCTCAGTGCGGGGATGGAGAGAAATCGATTTGCCTCTATTGTACTGTGCCTTTTGATGAGAAAATTGATCTGCCAACGAGCCACTCATTGAGACTTGATATTGCGGAAAAAGAAGTGCGAGAAATTGGGTTTTGCCTTTCGAGGTGCTGCATATCATGAATAAAATTCCTCAGTGTTTCGTCCAAATGATAGAGCACTTTTGTGGTGTTGCTTTGAGGGTAGAAAATCTAGAACGATGTTGGGTTCTTTAAAGACTTTCTGCCGTCGCGAGAGCCAAAAGATTGTCCCGGAAAATAGGCCAAGGGGACAAGTTGGATGGAAAAAGTAGTAGGATTGACTTTCATGCCGATTGAGTGTTTGTGTGTTGAGAAAGTGAAGTGGGAAAGGGACCATCTATCATCTCGACTGGCGCCACGATATCTCCATTTAGACAAGGGGTAGCAACCCTCCACGAAATCACTAAAGCAGCCGCCAGACAAACTGACTAGACGTGTGCGTCTCGCTGGCGTCAAATTGCCATCCGAAAGTTGGAAAAGAAGATGGAAAAAAAGTCAGATAGTCACTTCCTCCACTAGCCGCCACTAATGCGGACATTTCGCCACAATTTTATTACAATTTCACTGGTATACTTCTTGCGGCCACTAATCTTCATCCCAAGCAGCATTTCAGTGATAATTCAAATTAACACGATGAGACTTTAAAGTTCCATTTTTAGAGGCGACCCTTTTGCCAAAAGTGCACAACCATGAGCAAGAATAATGAATACATTATGTTTTGCTGATTCTGGGGAATAATTGTTTCATCCATTTGTACACCACCCCTTTCGGCACCCCCATAGTACCAAAACATCCCTCATGAGGGATGCAAAGAGGGAGCGACAAATTATTCTGCACAGGAGAACCATTTAAATGGATTGAATACTCGGAATTCACTGTTAATACCGTCTAATGGAAAATGATCAGAGAAGGGAGGGATGCAAAGTGTTGAATTGGCAAAAATGCCATCTGAATTTGCTCATGCTGTGACAATATATTTTTGCGACCACATTTGCAGCGAAACATGCAGAAACAAAGTGGTGACTTTTAATTTCTAAGAGTATGTCCAAGAGTCCAATCAACTTGAGTGCATCCCTTGAGAGTGGTCAAGAAAAGTGTTACCATTAGACTATAGACTCTTCATTGTTCGAATTTGTTAAAATTTGATGAAAAACGTACCAAAGATTGTATATGCTTTCCCGAATGTTGCTACCGGTATCCACCAGTTACCCAATAATAAACATTCTCTAGAGACATTTTTTTAAATAATTTATGGTACTCCCCATTTCTCCAATAGCTTACAGATCAAACCACTGTCTCTGTGATACAGAAATCCTGGGTTCGATTCTTATTTTAAGACTAAATCTATTCAAAATTCGAAATGAATTTGATGAGTGTGTGAAAATATATTAAAATCTATAAAGCTGCGACGGAACCTAGTCTAATGCACATTATCTTGTTCGAAATTTATACATAAGCCATGCACAAGACTGACTCACGTATAACGATTAATGTGCTGGACAGACCTACAGCTTAAACCTAGTCCCCGGCGGCGAGTAGCCTTCAAAGTTGAAGCCAATTGCTTACTTTCACATACAAATGCGTATGGGAATTTTTCTGCACTCGTGATAGTTATGCTAAATATTTAAAGAGTGAGAAGTTTTTCCATATTATAAGATACCTTTCCCTATGGAGGGATAAATATAATAAATTTTTGTTTAAATAATTTTTTTCCTTGGAGCACTGTGAGCTGAGTTCGAGATCAATTTAGGAATTGGCTTCAAATAGCTCCATATAAAAAGGCCAACTTGCCAGGCGCTTGACTTAAACCAAGAGACGACTTAATAATTATAATCAAAATAATATCTAAACTATACATTCCCATTAGTTTTCCACCACCACGTCTCTGAACTTAAGCCATTAGAGGAAAGTACTCTGCCTTCGAACGTTCATGCCCAATGGGTAAAAAATTACTCCGACTCAAAAATCACTGGGTTTCGTTCTACAACAAATGGTCAAAAAATTACTCATAATTGGAATCTCAAAAATTAGTCGTATTCGCGTCGAATTTTGGTCACAGCATTACTCAAGATTGAATTAGTAATATTATCGTTATTTTACGGTTTTAAAATTTACTCTACCATGCAGTAACAAAAGCGACTCCAAATGACGGTATTTTTTCGTACAAAATATGACGCGCCAAAAACAATGCATTTGGCGTCCTTCTCTAGCGCATAGGTACGAAATCGACGTACACACTTTGAATGAACGTTAAGTGCACTTCACAACTTTGTATTGCATTACCACTGTAAACAATATTTTCTCAACAATTCTTCACATTTTCCATCGTTTTCTACTATATTCTATGTAAATTTCTCTAATTTTTCCCTAATTCACTACACACATTTGCGAAGATTTTTGCCGTTCCTATTGCTGAATGAGCCATCCGACATGTCGAAAATTTTCCCATTGGATGGCAACAACACAAAAAAAATCTTTTAAAATTTTCACTAAATAGGTCTTTTCGACACAAAATTTTAATCACAGGACACTCCAGAGACTGGAGCAAACTCCTAAATCACAAAATTTCATTTTGCAAAAAAATGTTTGTGTGTTTATCATGCCAAAAATTGCCTAATTTTCACTTAATTTCTGTCGGTACTGTACTTTTTCGAACCACAACACACATCTCTACTGAAGGAGCTTTTCCTCCCAATGCACACTATTATATTGTTGAGAAAACACGCGAAAATATCAATTACTTTGCGAATTCACAGCTCTGAATAGTTCTATTTGCCATTTGACAAGTGAAATTTCCCCTCAAATATATCCAGTGAGGAGAAGAACTTTTATTAGTACACTGGAAGTCGGCGTCATATTTTAGTCGTAGGCGGGTAATCTCAGAGTTATTATGACACCAAATGACTTCCGTAATTACCGTCATATTATTCCCCACTTTCCGTCATTCGACTCTCTGACGACCGTCATAGGACCCGTTTTTGGAATCCAGAATACATACATTCAACGGTAATCTTACTCCAAATTGCTATTTGGGCATTGTTTACACCAAATTGAATCTTTTATGTTGTCCCCTGAAAAATGTCTCGGAATGGCTTGACCCCTTGTAATATCCAAGGAGCGATATTAATCCTTTAATTGTAGAGCGTACGACCTATTCGACACATGTCAGCCCTGTTGACGGTCGTATCCACCTATTCAAATGTTATCTTTCCTTGACATTCCCAACCCCTACCATATCTATACAGATGCTGAAGGCTGTTATATAATATATTGCACGTGATACTCATGTTAATTAACATCAAGTAATTCAGTAAGTAAACATATTAGTTCACTCCAAAAAAAAGAAGTTGAAAGAAAAGTATTAGCCTCAGTTCTCCTTTTCCCTCTATAAGTTTATTATTCAGAAGAGCCCCAGTTGAGCTTATAAATCCTTACAAGAAGTTATAAAACTCTATGTCAGGAATATCACAGTGTTCTCTACACAGAAACCATAAAAGCCAAGAGTGTACTACCTCTTTAAATGTTGATCTCTCATAGCTATTGAAATGATTAGCTCTTTATTTCTTCAAACTGTTCTAATTTTGTTATAAACTGAATTGACTTGTTCTCATGCTATTTTGCGAGACGTTGTATGTAAATTACTAACAGGTTATAAAACACCAAACACAGTATTTTTTTTTATTTCAATTTTTGATATGTTTGTATGCTGTCTAAGCCCGTTTTTGTCCATAAACAACAAATAAGATTTTTTAGAATATTTCCTAATCTACTGGGGCAATTTGAGACTCTTTAGAAAGATTATTAATGTCTGATAAGTTTGAACCGATTAAGAAACAATTATGACCAATTTTGAGGTGTAATATTTAGGTCTCGTCTTTAACGTAAAGCTGGAACGTTATGTCACCGTTTTTGTCCTTTTTTTAAATTTATTTTAGTGAATCATTTAAAAAAAATATTTTGATTTATTCGATCAATTCAATTGTAAATTTATTGCATTCAATTTTAATTAAACGATAATTTTTTATTGGTTTAGATAGGAACTATCTATTGGAATATAAATTATACGGAACATCCTACAGAAGAGCACAAAAAGCATCTAATGGAATGTCACATTCAATATCGTCATTAATTGAATCCTCTCGAAGAATTCTCTTGCAGCTCAATTGATGGTTGTCATGTGCGCGTAAAAAAATCTCGTTATCTCTTCATCCCTCGAACCATACGATGTAACGTGGAAAGGGGAAAATGGACTGGGAAAATACTTCATATGTGTAGACATCAATTTCGTCCGTAATTTATCAATAAACAGCCACAAAGATTGCTCACCATCATGTCCCTTCGGAGTTCTCTGGGTCTTTTTGCCACCCCCGAAGAGATCACAGAGTCAATTGACATATAAATGCCGGGAAAATGGGGAAAGTATGGAAGGTGAGTCGGGAATTGAACACGCAGGAATTCCAACGCGAAGGAATGAGGGTGATATAACCACCATCTGAAGAAGTTGTGTGCAAATATAGCATTCGGAAGCACACTTAATGTTAACGTCGTTGGATCTAATTTGATCCCCAGGGAGCAATCTATGGTAATTCCCCGGGGAGACTCAGGCAGCATATTCTGCTGTAGAGGGTAATTCACAAAAATTTTTCCACCTGATAGAAATGCAATTTGTGTGCGTCAAAAAGGCATTCACGAATGGTTTTCAAACTCAAAAACATAAATCCGACAATTCTCCCTTTTCAAATCCGCTTTGATGGGTATTTAAAATCTGCACTGACAAATTCTCTGATACGGAATTATTTTGCAGGCACCATCATCAAATGCGGATTAGGCGAATTTATGTCCTTTGAAGCCTTTTATCGCATAAGAGCAGATCTCATTCACTGTGAAGCACTTTTGGATTTAATTGGGGACTCACCCGCCGAAAACTCCCGTCGCACGATCCTTAAAATTCGAAAATCCTTGCATCTTCTGTGGTTAGTCCAACTGGTGATGTTACTGGGGAGAGCCGGATATGAGAGTTGGCTTTAAGATGATTCTTATGGTGAACTGTCTAGTCTTATTTATCCATTTTTTAGTTTGAGTGTTTAACTCCTACGAACAAAATTTAAAAAAATACAAAATTAGTAACTTAATTAATTTAAAAAAGTTTAGACAATGAACATTTCTATTTATCTTTCTCTATATAGGGTAAGTGTGCCAAATTTCGGCATAGTTGCATGCAAGCGTCAAAGTCTCAAGTTTGAAATGTAATATTTCAAATACAAATTGATTTTTTTTATTCTTTCTTCTGAAAGAGTGTTGCTTGGAACCTTGTAAAGAGTTTACCGTCTTTATTTACTCTAAAATCATTCTTAATACATTTTAAAATAAATAAAAATATAGACATAGCTTTGGTGCCCTATTTCAGCCACCTTCATTCTCATAGTTCCTTGCCCTTCGGGAATTCTTCCAATATCCTTTTCACGTGATCTCGTTTGTTGAAGCTAAATTTTTTGTTATTCTTTTGCTTTGTATAATCTCTAGAGTACGTAAAATCTAGAAATTCATGGAAAATCGAGGAACAAAAAAGGTGGCCGAAATTGCAAGCTGGCCGGAATTTGGCACACTTACCCTAATCTTGAAAATTATAACAATTTGGACAAAAACTTGATCATCTATTGAAAATTTTAAATTATTTGCAGTTCAATTAGCAAAAAATCTGTCTCGGAAAAGGAAATCTGTTAAAGGACTTACAACTGACCTTTAAAAGTTTTATTAAGCTAATTTTGTGGTTATTTTCTTATAAAAGGTTCCGAATCTTTTCTGCAAAATTTTAAAATATTTACTTAAATATAAGACAATATACAAAAAAAAAATACTTCTTTACGACATATAATAATTTTTATCATTTCTTTTATTATCAGTATGGGAAGGATTACGAGGCTTCACATACACTCTGGCTTCGAACACATGATATTTTTCCTATATTCCTTTAATGAATCTAACTTGTTTTTTTTTTTAGGAAATGTGTGACTTAAGACTAACGATTACTAGTCTTAAGACTAGGTCAGATTCATTTTATTACAGGAATATGGGAAAATATGAAGTGTTCGAAACCAGAGCGTGTGCGAAGCCTGAAAGCCTTTCCTTATATTGTGAAATAATATTTTACTAGGTCCTCAATTTGAAATCCGCGGATCATAGGGTAACTGGGGCACCACCAAACACTGGGTAGCACCAAACACTGAGATTCTTTAATCAAATATTCGACTTCAGAGGACAAGACTTATAGACATTTATAGACGCTATAGGAATGCTTGTTCACTGAAGAAATGATTAGGGATAGTCCAAGTAGTTTAGAAATAAAAATTAGTATTTGGTGCTACCCCGTGTTTGATGGTGCCCCAGTTTCCCCTAAATAAATGGCGCTAGTGACACATATATGAAGTTGTGTTTATTTAAGAGGTTTGTAATCTACAAACAATATCCAGTTAGAATTCCGACAGGTATCGCAACTCAAAAATTATGTTTTTAACTAAGAAAGTGTCGAATTTTGTTCCAAAAAGGCACCATTTGTGGGAAGTGGTACTTTACCACTTTCAATTAAGAAAAAAAAATAAGTAAGGAACGTTATTTGATTAAAAGTGTCCACAGACATCATGTACCATTGAGAATCATCCGAGAAAATTGATTGGATGCTTTATAAATGGTGATTTGGATGTAAAGAACCAAAAGACCAAAAACAATAATTGGCGCCGATCTTTAACCGTTTCTGAATGAAGATTATTAAATTAGCTTTCGGCAAATTAAAGAAACATTAAACGGGCCTCGGTAAAATATTTTCAAGTGTTTGTATTCCATTGGAAAAATAAAAATGAAAAAAAAATCGGTTCCGCATCAATTGACTAAAAAAACGGGCAAAAATTCAAAAATTCACTTCCGAAATTTTGTCTTTGCGGTATGGAAGAATGATTTTTCAGCTTCGAAGTGGCACAAGTGATAAGAAATGGCCTCTATTCAAGTATCCTAAACCCTAAACGTTGTTGCTCTCACCTGAAGGGCAATAATCTGCAAAACGGCCATAAATCTCCAAGAAGAAGACAATGCTCATTACCTGGAGAAACTATCGAGAACGTAAACTAAACTAACGAAAACGACCATAGTAGGTAAGAAAAAAACACGAGATAGTGATATTGTAACACGACTACGTTCCATGGCATTGCACTTTTATGATCCAGGTCAACATCAATACGCTGAATTCGGATGTCCTACTGCCCCCGCTATATTCTCTAGACTTGACCCTTTCTGATAATTACTTGTTCCGGTCGATGGTATATGGTTTGGCAAAGCAGCACTTTACTAATTTCAAAGAAGTCAAAAATGGGTGTATGAATGGTTTTGATCAAAGAATGTCTCATGATAACTTCAGGGTATCCATTTATTGCCAAAGAAATGGCAAAAAAGTGTAATTAGCGAAAACCGGTATTTTGAATAAATTAATTTTGAATTTTCTTCTGAAATTTTTCATGTTTGTTTTTGATAAAAAAAAACACCGCGGATTTCAAGATAAGGACCTAGTGAATATTTTATTATAATATTTTTTTTTAAATAATAATTGAAACCTAATATTTTTAAATCATTAACTGTTAATTAATAATAACTATTTGAACATTGGTTTTCGAAGTTATCATAATAACTATGTAATTTTTAAGATCAGAGTATCAATCGTATTAATGAAATTAACAAGTAAGATGTCTATTCTTACTGCAAGAAATTTCTTTAAGGTCACGACTTTTTCGCAAATACATTTTCGTTATAGTAATTTATGTAGAAAAACAAAATTAAGTTTAATTAATTGATAAACATTCTAATTGCTAAACGTTCTAAAATTAAAATATTTTATTTTAATATAAAAACGTTCATTTCGGTCTTAAATACATTTTTTTTTTTAAATAATTTCAAGCTTCTATAATTTTTAAAAAGTCTGATATAATCTATCTTTCAAATCCGTCAAAATCGCATTCAGTTATAATTCAAAACCCTTATTTTAATTAAAAAAAAATACTTGCAGTAATATATTCGAACTCATTTTAATTTTATAAAAGCTACAAAGCTTATATTCCTTGTAAGGTAAAAGTCAATCATTATAGGATAAAAATCTTGTATTCTGTAAGATTTATTTTCCGTAATTTCGCTTTACATGTTTTTAATAAAAGAATAAATAGGATTTAAAAAAATAAAACATGGGAATTGTAAGCGAAGTTACTTTAAAAAAATAAATATGGTTTTTATAAAGGTATAAAGGGAAGTGGGGCACCTTTGAAATTGGGATTTTTCACCCATTTTTAAATAAAATTGAACCTTGTCGTGGTATAATTTAGATGGACAAACAGATTGAGAAGCTAAATTACTTATGATATGGCTCAGTTCCACTTAAACATAGGAGAAAAATACCAATTTCAAAGGTACCCCACTTTCAAATGTGCCCCATTTCCCCCTATCGAATTCTATTTTTTGTTTTTAACAAACATAAGAATTGTGTGACTTTCCTGGGCTAATTCATTGTCCCTAATATTGCTTTCATTGTCCCTACATGCTTTCATTGTCCCAATGCAAAATGCACATATTTTTTGTAGTAATTTATTGTTAAAAGCAATACTTTCAATTTAAAGCTTATTTTCAACAAAACTACTGTTCGAATAATGTTTTTCAATCGCTCAAAATTGATAACAATATTATTCAAAGCCATAAAAAAATTCCATAATTCGATAAAATTGCGCCATATTAAACTTTTTTTTTAATATTTGAAAAATTTGATTTATTTAATAATAAATAGCAACAGGGCCATGCACTTTTATTTGAGATTTTTAATATTTAAATTTTATTTAGTTTAGTGTCCAAAAAAAATTAACAAAAATTTTCTTTATTGCTTGTTACATAACTTACGTTCGCAGAGTTGTGCAAATCCTGGCAGCCCCTATCAATGAACTAGTTCTTTTAGGTGGCACATTAGATGGCGCCTGATCGATCTAGGGTGGAAAAGAATGGTCGAAACAGAAAAAAAAATCATAAACTAAAGAAACACTTCACTTGGTGCAAAGTCAGAAATGCTTGTGGATTAAAGTAAAAAAAAAACTGTGACTAAAAATATCCTAAAAATTTACAATAACAATAAGCACTGAACTGAGTAACACCACACACTAGACAGGCAGACAGAGGTTCCTTGCTCCAAGCTGTGCTCTGTCTGTGTCCAGGAATTTGGAGCACGGTTCGTCACAGTTAGCAGTTGACTGGGATCTGCTGGCGTTGCCTCTCTTTTCCACACTCCTGAACACATCTCTCGCCCACGTAGTTGTCGCCATCGTCTGTTCCTTTCTCTCTGGAGCAGCGCCGACGCAGTGGCCGTCTGTGGTGAGTCCTGGTCAGAGGATGGTGCTGGCACATCCTCCAATGGCGTCAAGAGGAGGAGCTTCCTCGAGCGACGGAAGTGTGCTTTTTTCGTCCCGGAAGATGGGGAGCCAGGATACCCCCTTACTCGAGCTCCCAGACATCTGACTCAAATAAATTGCAGTGTGGATTTAAATCCTCCGAAATGGCTTGAATTCACTCATACAGCAGTACCTTCTGCCATACCCCAGCCAGACATTTACAAGGACCCCCTTTTTCCCCAAGCCCGGAAATGAGGTATAGCTCTGCGTGATGTGTCAGCCATCTTGGTAAAATGTGAAGAAAGTCTCATCTTTCAGCACTCGCCACTGATCCTATTATCTGATTACGGACGTATTACAGCATTTTCTTCCAATTTACACTCTTACCGTCAGCCCCACTCGAACTTGCGCCAGTCTTCTAATATTCTTGTGTCTAATTCATCCCAAAAACGTTATAATGAAATTTATTGATTGCACAGGGGAAAGCTTCATTTTGTTTTGTGATTGCGCGAAAGCTCGCCTGAAGTGACTCTCTGGCCAAAGCCATGTTAGAGGCATTACTATACTTGCATTTTCTATTTATTGAGAAAACAAATGAAATCTCTAAATTAATTTTGGTTTTGAATATGAGCTTCAAAATTTTTAAATATCTAAAACTAGAACATTTGTATAAACATTTTAAGCAATTTGTACACAAAGCAAAAATACGGACTTTCTCATTTGAATTACTTTTATACCTTTCGTCATTGGAAATGGAAAATTCGGCATGAAAGAGGTTTAATATTATCGCTGGAAATTAGAGCGTGAAAATACCTACCTACTGTTCTGATTTCGCTACTTTACATATTTTACCAGTAAACGCTTTTAATTTAATAATTTGACACTGCAAATATTTAAATCAATGAAGTAGATGCTTATTATTGTATAAAACTAATTTGTAAAACCAGAACACAAATATTAAAATAAAAATAAGAAGATTTTTTATAATAATGAACCGGAACCTTAAAGATATAGAGTAAGTGTGCCAAATTCCGGCCAGCTTGCAATTTCGGCCACCTTTTTTGTTCCTCGAATTTCCATGAATTTTTAGTTTTACATACTTTAGAGATTATACAATGCAAAAAAATAACAGAAAATGTAGCTTTGATAAACGAGATGACGTGAAAAAGGCATTGCAAGAATTCCTAACGGGCAAGGACATGAGAATGTGGGTGGCCGAAATAGGGCACCAAAGCTATGTCTACATTTTTGTTCATTTTAAAATGTATTAAGAATGATTTTAGAGTAAATAAGGACGATAAACTGTCTACAAGGTTCTAAGCAACACTCCTTAAGTAGAAGGAATAAAAAAATCAATTTCTATTAAAGATATTACATTTCAAACTCGAGACTTCGGCGCTTGCATGCAACTATGCCGAAATTTGGGACACTTACCCTAATGTTATAGACTTCTGGTCCCCGACCTTATAAGACAATCTTTTGAGACCTTATTATAATGCTTTTACTTAATTACTTAGTCTCTTCCAAAATCGTTCTTTTTATATAACTCGTAATAAGCTCACATGTGTTCTTTTATTTTCGGATTTTTTTGTATTCATCGTGATAAAAATTATTATCTCGGGCTGTTCATAACAATCATTAGAATCATAGGGGAAAGTGATCTGCCTTTGAATGCGGCAGCTTTTGAACATTTATTTTTTCTCTTATTTCCGAAAGCAAAAATTCTATTTTGTTAATTGAAGTTAATAGAAAATAGTTAGTTGTATTGACTATAGTTTAGAGAATATGCTTTTTGCTTTGGGAAATAAGAGAAAAATCGAAATATTCAAAGGCTGCCGCAATCAAAGGCAGGCCACTTTTGCTATTTTGTACATTATGTAGTTTATAAAATATTATTTATTTGATTTACAATGTATCGTGCAAAGTGTTCCTTAAGATGCTTAAGTCTTTTGGATCGAACGGGACCTGTGCTCACAACAACCAAGACCTGAAAGTTCTTACCAATTATACCAATTTACATTCCAGATTAATTAATTTACTTTCCAAAGCCGCAAAGCGTCTCCAGTTTCATGGAATGCTCTAGCTTACAAGATAGAGCTCTCTGTGAATATTTTTTTTGCATGTTTCTTGGATGTAGGGGACAGTGCCCATGCTCTGTGTAATCTCAAGCTTTGTAATAGCTAATTTTTTCCAATGTTCCTGAATACATGTGACTCCACAATATATTTTCGAAACAGGACACTTTGCCCTAGTTTTTTTTTATAAATGGGTGCGAAATTCTTGTGTTTCTATGGGTCACGTTTATTTAGAAATACCGGAAACTAGATCGTACAATGCATGGGCTTGGCACTTTCTCCTATACCGATTTATTAACGATTAAATTCATTCTGAAATCATAAAACTATTCTGAAATTAAAAATTGGTTAAGAAGTCTCCATTGAAAAATATTTTTGACATTGGTAACATGCTTTTCACAAATAAAAAGCGATAACAGCGAAAAATAAGTCAATTACGCTTACTTGATCAATTCATTATCGATTGGGACTGATATAGCAATGCAAGAAATGTCAAGACTTTCCCAAAAAATCCAAATTCTGCCAAATTGGTTGAAAACTTAGCAAACCAAAATGGTAGAACTTTGACCTCCAATAATTCAAAATGGCGAGTTTTCCAATCATGGGTATGTAAAGACAAATTGTTCGTCTAAGCTAACCTTTAACCCTTTAACGACGAGACAGTTTTCGCTGACCGAAAATCAGCAATAAAAATGAAACCGATGAACAAAATCAGTAAACGGTCTTATATCTAGCCTTAGAAAATCCAACAGAGTCTGATTTGGTGTATTTTTTGTCTTTATGAACGATAGGGACAAATATAGCCCAAAAATTTAAGTAATTTTTCTGATGATACCAATGACTGATAATTTTCACTCTAATGAAAAATATTATGTTTGAGTATTGTAGTTTCTTTTACCAAAACGGTTTTGCTTAAAAAAATTGGAAGTATAAAAAAAAATAAAATCAGTTTTTAAAATGAGAATTTAAAAATTCGTCATTTTTGAGCTTAAAAAATTACTGTATAGAAAACAGCTGGAGACTTGCAAAAAATATTCTAGATTCTTTCAACCTTCTACTTTGCAATTACATACAAACATAAGAAAAAAATAAAGTTAGGTAGTCTGGGAACATTATTTTCTTTATGGGACACCGGTGTTCCAATCGTCCTTAAAGGGTTAAAATATATTCGAAAATTATTGAAAAAGCTTGGGCCAAAGCGAAAAAAACATGGTTTTGTGGGGGATAGAAGGGTAGAAGAAGAAAGTAAAAAGAAGTCCGTTCGAAACAATGTCCAATTACTAAGGGTTCATCGAAGATCAGAAGTTGACATCTCTTACCATTTGACCTCTATAGCTCGGGAACAAACTTAAGGTCATGAAGGAAAATAATTTCTGGAAAAATTATTCAATTATCAGTACTTATCGATGAAGATCGTATATATGTGTTGAGAAAATATTTGCCTCGGATACCTCTAAAAAATATCTAAAAATCATTGAAAAGCTTGGACCAAGTTTGAGAAAAACCGAAAAACATAGTTTTAGGGGGAAATGGTGATATATGTGAAGGTAGAAAGGTAATACACACAGAATACATAGAGAAAAGTAATATTCTTGATCTTAACCACCATGCGTCCACCGCCGTCGCAGAATTGATTCCAACCTCCAGGACCAAACGGTATATTTTTTGTTCAATAAATTTTTACTTATGTTGTCGAGATTTTCCACCGATAGCGAAATAGAGCCCGGCTGGTGGATTCCCTTCCCTGTTCGCGGGAAATTCATATTTCCCGCCTCTCGCTCCAAGCAAGGCCTTTTACTGGCGGTATAGTTCTGTTGCCTGCCGTGTGGGGGATTGACTGACAGGAGACACTGGCAGTCAGTCGGTGACATGGCCTGGAAGAGTTCGGATGGAGGCACAGAGCTGGGTCGCTGCCGGGCAATTGGCCGCGATAAGCCTTGGTCTCCCTAAGGAATCTTTCAGGGCAGAAGCCCGGCTACAAGTCAGAAGTGGGATGAGTATCCTCCCACAGGTGTAGTGATGAGATTTTGTGAGTTAGCAAGCAGGATGACAGCGGAGGATGCCGTCGGAGCAGTAAAGATGAGTATAATGGTTTTGGCTTTATATTTTAAATCTATGAACGGATGGCATTGGTTTTGGGGTTTTGGAGTATGCTTGGGGGGATATTGCTGGCGATTGAGAGGCTTATTTTGGGGCCCTATTGGTTTTCTTGGGGCGTAACTTGATCAAGCATATTTTCAAGTGTAGGGGAAATGTAGGAGAAGTACTCTAAGAAAAAGCTCTCAAGACTGTATAACAGTTCATTGTGTTGAGAAGATAGATGGCGTTTGAAGCAGTATCGATTAAAATCGAGTCGATTAAAATTGCAAGATTTTGACATTTATGGAAAAAATCCCCCTCGATGTTGTTTATTGTGTTTATTTTGTTTTGTTAGTGTCTAGTGATTTCGTGGTTTTGCCCATAAAAAATGCGAGTTGCTGTCAGAAAAGAATTGGAACACGTAAGCAATTGTACAGAAAAATCTTTCAGTGCGAATTGGGTGCGAAATGCGGAATTTTGTGCACACAATTGTAAGAAAGTCGAGGTCCACGAAGGAACCATGGGTTTATGTCACTGGGAGTATGACGATTGCGTTAGGAGAATGAGGAACTTCGTGGACGCCTGTGTCACAGGAGAAGTGGGCAAGGGCCACAGTGGAGATCGACTTCTTTGGAGCTGAAAGATGTTGTATTAAGTTTTGCTTGGAGAGCTTATCCACATAATCAGCACGGAGACAGATCCAAACTCTGGAGAATTGGTATACACATGGATCAATGGAGATACAACCAATTGGACAGATATAACAGAAGATAATGGCAGGGCCAAGAAGGGGCAAAGAGTTCACGGACAATTGGCGCTATGACGTGAGGCTGCTTCGAGAGAAATTGATAAAGGTGACAGCTTCATACATCAATGGGAAGATGCGGTGTCTGGTTGACAGATCCAGCGATCACTCTATGGGGGGAATTGTTGCAGAATTCTGCAGATAGAGTAGTCCTCAGAGAAGGCATAGTGGATCTATGTATGTAAAGGCAGTGGGACACAGTGTGGAAGAAAATTCTTGAAGTAAGAGACATGATATCTCAACAGGCGTGTCTGCTTGTATGACAGAAGACTTTTAATTCTAAAATTTACTTCCATACATTTTTTTCTTTGAGAACCAAATTATTTAGAGATTTTATTCACATCCTGTGAGGCGTGGATTTGTCACTTTGGGACTGGTATGTTGGGCATATTGGAAGTTGGTTGAATTGTCTGATGATGTCGGGTTGAGATGTGTTGAGTGTCGAATCTTGGAAGAATTTGCACATGCAGCTGATTGAAAAAACACATCAAAAGATGATTCATGAATGATTACGGTTATCAAGTGCATGTCAATGTCATTTTTTTATTAAAGTGATTTTGAATAGACTGGAATAAACGGGTATAAGGATACAATTGGAGGCTGTGTGGATGTTGTCAGAACTCAGAACGTCCTGCCAAAAGCCTTAAAGTGAAGAAGAAGAAGATTCAATTGGGCATAATTGCGGATTTACAGAACAAGAAAGGAAGCCCTTTGTGGAGTTTTATTCATCTGGATAAATTGGAACGTGAGAGGGATAGCGGATAGCAATTTTAGACCGGTTTTGGCTTGATCGTGTCTCCTATGAGGGAAAAAGCCTCAGCATTCCATTATACCGAAGTGCAGATGCAATCTTGGGTGAAATCATGAAATTTTGGGGTTGACTGTACTGTCACGGGAAGGCACAATAGAGTTATTCTCTTAAGAGATTTCGCAGAGAATAGCGAGGAATTGGGAGAATGTGATTCTCTACCAAAGCTTTTGATGAAGAAATGATAAACCCCATGGACAGCTTGATCATTGAGGGAAAATTGAGCAGATGAGGTCACGGAACCCTTTATTTTTTCTCAGAGATGAAGGACATGGTGCCCGAATTTTGTCAAGCGGAGTCGGTTGCACGAAAGTGGGGAGAAGGCTTCGGGTTCTAGATCGCCTAGCAATCGTACTCCATGGAGGTCTGGACCGAAGGAGTTGTTGAGAATTTAGGAGGTTTCCTGGAGGTTATTGCTTCGAACAGATGTGATTGTAAAAGGATCGAATTGATGGATTTAGAGACATTCTAATTTCAATTGGTGGCATGCTCGGGTTTATTGAAGATGTAATTGGACTCGCTCTTACACAGTTGATGGATTCGGGCTTCCGATGATTTTCTGACCAAATGTGATGTTAGGGGCTCAGCTTCCAATGGCTGTGAGTTGGAAAGAGCTGAATTGATAGATTGGGAGTTTTTTTTCTCTAACGTCGGAACTGGGAGCATTATGAAATACAATTGTTTGATCGGAAACCAACAAAAGATGAGGGCAAGAGAGAAGAGAGAGAGGAAGTCCATGTTAAATTACATATATTGCATACAGTTGCCAGAGTTACCAGTGCAGATGATGGTAAGAAGATGACAGATTCAGTGACCAGAATCAAATGTTGCAATATGAGGAAAAGGCTGCTATATCAATGCCGTAAGGGCTTACGGTGAAACTCAGGGAGACGAGATCTGTGGTGAGGCTTGAGAAGGCTCGGAAGATATTCCTTTTAAATACCCTGAAAAAAAAATAAATCGAAAAGAAGGCGGGCTAGCAGTCAATTCGACGACGGCTGATCTAGAAATTTGGCGTCTTCGAACGAATTGAAGTGCTATAAAGGAATTTGAGAAGTGCCATGGGGGCTGCCACAACTGAGCAAAAGAATTGTTCACTTAATTAAGAATCCAGAAATTCGCTGTTACTGACGTTGGATTGGAATACTTGAAAGGCTAAAGTTAAATTGATTTTAGTAACAGAAGCCATAGTTTGTGAATTAAAGGAGTTCTCTTTCCATTGCAAACAATAAGAACTGGGTTCCGAAGGTATTCGTCAGATGATAACTTTTCAATTGCTGTAGCAGCAAGTGGAGAGAGAATTTCGAGAATGTAAGGGTGATATGAAATTCAAGGATTGAGAATAAGGTTAACAATTTGAGAGTTGAAAATTTTGTTATGATATCGACTTGCATTTCCTGATTTTAACAAACGCTATTTGAGAAATTGAACGGGCAAATTGAATTTCTTAAGTTGAATTTTCAAGTTTTTATTATTGACTCAAAGGGTACCAATTCAAAGTTGGATGGGTTGGTTACGGTTGAAGTCAATTTTGAGTATTTGAAATACATTAAGGTGCTGTGTTATGTATTGTTCTGCTGATTAAATCAATACATGAACAGTGAGCAATGTGACTTAGAACGTTTTGAGTTATAGAGCCTAATCACAAGTGGATTTCGATTCTCCAATGGTGTCTTGGATGAGGGGTGGATTGAGCTCTATTTGCACAGAGGGTCGTTGATGTTCGAAGAGTTCAAATTCAGTTCCGAATTTTCATACTACATTTTCGAACAAGGTGGGGAAATTTGTCAGGTATCAGACTGGAGAGCTGGCAAAAGGGTTACTCAGTGATTATGGAGTGATTAAATGGTGGGACAAGAGCAGCAAGCGTCGTTGTTCTGTTTTTTTTTCCTCACAACAATGTGAAGACCGTCACATTTTGACACTTGAGCACTTCGAAATTCGAACAGGATGTACCTCATCCACCTTGCGGAATTATCAAGAAGTAAGAAAGTCTCTTTTTTTGGATCTTCAAATAGATTTTCGAATTTTCAAGATCCACTTCTGTACGGAAAGATATTGTGTTGTTGGGTATTTAATGGTTCAATTGGTGGAGCGTTCGCTCTATGATGTAAGTGTCCCGGGTTCGAGTCCTCTTTGGGTCGCCGGGAGTTTCCTGGAGTTAGGGGTGTTCGGATAGCATCCAGTGGGTTAATGTGTTTGATCCCGAGGGTATGGGACTGACAACCTCATCTCACGTAGGGAAAGGAGTAGTGCTGCATGTCTGTAGGATCCCTTTGCGAAAGGGCCTGGTTCATTCATGGAATGTTGTGAATGTTATATTATGCAACTGTTATTGTATATAAATATATATATATTTTTTCAGTTGATACTGATTTTCTAATACTTATGATCATCTTGCATTTTGTTTAGAGACATAAAGAAAGGTGTCCAGATAAAATGAACAAAAGTAGATTCGAACATCGATGATAAAAATGATGGAGCTGGAAAATAGATCGAAGAGGGGCTGGAATTTTGGAAGGTGTTCAAACCAGTGATAATAGAGGATTCTAATAAGTATATTGACTTATGTACAGTTTTGATGAATCCCGACAATCAGCTGCGGAGAAGCATGGATGAACACCACAGCTGATGTGTAAAAGTCCCAAAATAATACTGTCGATCTGGTAAAATACCAGATAGATGCACAGTTCGTCTAAAGTCCGTGTAAGCAGTTACGGATAGAGGGCGGCGGATGGACGCAACGGCTAACGCCGTAGAAGCCCGATTCAGTACTGTCGGTTTGGGAGACGTTCCAAACAGGTGTACAGTTTTGCTTGAAATCCGTGTAAGCAGTTACGGATAGAGGGCGGCGGATGGACGCAACGGCTAACGCCGTAGAAGCCCGATTCAGTACTGTCGGTTTGGGAGACGTTCCAAACAGGTGTACAGTTTTGCTTGAAATCCGTGTAAGCAGTTACGGATAGAGGGCGGCGGATGGACGCAACGGCTAACGCCGTAGAAGCCCGATTCAGTACTGTCGGTTTGGGAGACGTTCCAGACAGGTGTACAGTTCTGCTTGAAGTCCGGGTAAGCAGTCACGGACAATGGGGCGCGGATGGTCGCAATGGCTAATGCCGTAGAAGTCCCGAACAATTCTGTCGGTCCGGTGAGCATTCCGGATAGGTGTACAGATCTGCTAAAACCCGAGTAAGCTGTTACGGGTAAAGGGGCGTGGACGGCCGCAATGGCTAATGTCATAGAAGTCCCCGAACAGTTCTGTAGGTCTGGTGCTCATTCCGGACAGAGGTACAGATCTGCGGAAGCCTAGATAAGAAATCAGAAGTAAGCGGGGCGCGGACAATCGAAATGGCTTATGCCACAGAAGTCTTCGGGCAGTTCTGTAGCTCCGGTGGACATTATGGACAGGTGCACATTTGTGTGGATGTCGAGTAAGTAGTTGCACATAGGGAGCACAGATGTGTGCTGATGTAAAATTCTGTATGGTATGGTGGAGCTTCCGGGCAGGAGTGCAGTTCTGTTAGAATTCTGGGATGCGTTTATTGATAATGGGACGCGGAGAAGTTCCTAACAGTACTGTAATTTTGGATTGGGGTAGTTTTGTAAAATCTAAGGAGAGGCGAAATGGATAGTGAACGCGGAGGATAGTAGTGTGTAGTACAGCAGAAGTTCCTTAACTTAATGCTAGTCTGGTATTCACCTACAACAGATGCACAGTTGCTTAAGGCAAACGTTCCGAGCAATAAGGTAAAAGTTGCAGGGAGTAGCTTATGCTCATAGGGCAGAACATTATTGCATGTCGCATGTTCAGGAAGCAACTGTGTCCGATAGCTGATTTCTTAACGAATTTCTTGAGGCCAGTGACAGTCACCTTAAGGGTAAATGCCACCTAGGCAATGGTGCTATACATCCCTTTTGGTACTGACTACACCGAGGACGGTGAGTCGTCGGATGGCCGAATTGTTGTCGAGATTTTCCACCGATAGCGAAATAGAGCCCGGCTGGTGGATTCCCTTCCCTGTTCGCGGGAAATTCATATTTCCCGCCTCTCGCTCCAAGCAAGGCCTTTTACTGGCGGTATAGTTCTGTTGCCTGCCGTGTGGGGGATTGACTGACAGGAGACACTGGCAGTCAGTCGGTGACATGGCCTGGAAGAGTTCGGATGGAGGCACAGAGCTGGGTCGCTGCCGGGCAATTGGCCGCGATAAGCCTTGGTCTCCCTAAGGAATCTTTCAGGGCAGAAGCCCGGCTACACTTAACAATTTTTTTTGCTCTGAATATCGCGACCCAATATATGAACCGAGCTGAAATTTTAGTACATTATAGCTTGACCTACTAGCCTTCGATTAAAATCGAGCTTAACATCCTCCGACCACTTGGAACGTTTCTGTAAAGGGGTAAGAAATTAAGATTTTTATTTAACAGAGAAATCGTCAATCAGAGCAAATGACACTCAAATCATCCAGTTTTTTCTCAGTGGAGATAGCAAAAATTCCTGCCTCCACCCAGAATCGAACTCGAGACCTCTCGTTAACTAGACAAGTGCCAGGAATTTTTCCTATCTCCACTGAGGAAAAAACTGGATGATTTGAGTGTCATTTGCTCAGATTGACGATTTCACTGTACATAAATACAATTAACATTGAACTAAAGTTCGTAAAATTCTTACATTTTTATTTAATTTTGTTTTCTGTTTTGGACAGTTCTTACACGTTGCAAGTGTTTTAAACGTAGTAATTTTATACAACCATCGCTAAGGACTTCAAAATCGAAAAATGTATTTTCCAAAATTTGATGTCGCACATCTTGGAACTTTCATTTTCAACTTCGATGAAATTGTAGTAAGTTGTAACTCAGTCGAGGCCTTTCCAATGATGGATCTCATTTTGCCCACTCTCTATCCCAACCCGAGCTATAGGGTGAATGGAACGTCTATTGACATTTTAAGAACTCGTGTCAGCACCTATTGACACCCTACTCTGTACCATTTGGGATATAAAATTTGAACATCTCTGTTTATAGTAAAAGCTATATTACAGAAAAAACGTTATATTACTTATATTTTACTAGATACATTAAATAATTTTCAACATTTTGAAAAAAGTGTCAATAGGGGTTCCCTGTAGAATAGACGTTCCTCCGACCCTACAATTAAAAATAACTTTACGAATAACCGGAAGGATGGCCTCGAAAGTTTCTTTTAGCCAAAACGTTTTTCTTCAATTTTGTACTTAAATTTGAAAAATTAAAGGTATTATATTTTACGCTCTGTGTGAATTCGAGCAACGCATTCATAAATATCATTTTGATTATAAAATAGTTGAAGTTCCATTACTAAGAAAGGAAAAGAAAATCAATAAATGTCTCCCTTGGTTTTCAATATTCCGAGTAACACCTAATATAAAATGCTACAAAGTGGACTTGATTATTTCCATTTGGCTTCATACATTGAATTGGCTGAAGAATTTCCGTACCATGGCAACGAGAAAGGAGAATGAATCTCCAATGAAACATGGGACTGCACTACAGAGAATTCCATCTCCATGCGGAGCTTTTGGGACTTCCTTAGAACGATTGAAGTTGAAGCTCCACACGTCTTCTGGGGGCATTTGTGGAGAGTTTGCGGTTGGAATTTGTAATTTTCCATTACACTGAAGATGTAAGTATATTTAATGCCACTGTTTGTCCTCATTATTGCTGCTGACGACGAGTTAAGATGAGGCTTTTTCACTCAAAGGACAAAGTTCCTGGAAAATTTATTAACTTGTTCCTACAAAATACAAAATGTAGTTTTCTGGATGATTCTTAAGAGCTAAAAAATTGTTCAGGATGACGAGAGAGTGAGAGACAGGAAATTAAAGCACGAGGATGTTTTTAACGAAGAGATGAAAGGAGATGGAAATTTAAATTCTTCCCATCCATTTGATCACCATAGAGACTCATTTGGAGTGATGAATTCAATAATAACGCCATTGAGAATTCACTCAATCGCAAATTTCTAGCTCTCTTGGGAGAAATTCCTCCCCAAACCAATGTCTATTAGGTAGATTCTTTTTCCCACTGACGTGTTTGCCAACAAAACATCAATGGCAATACAACAGAGAATGACGGACGATGTTTCGAGGGTGATTTTGGGGGATGGGGTTGTTTGATCCTCAAAGTGGCAATAAGCAAACACTTTTGGTGAATCCTAAAGAAAAAAAATTGGTGCAAAATCTTGAGCATCTTTTACCCTCTCAAATGTCGTATAAAATTTAAATTCTTTTTTCTCATCGACAAATCCACCCCATGAGCCACTAAAAAAAATCCACCCACGATTGAGAATAACTCATGCGTCATTTATTTTGTGACTTCATTTCATGGATATAACTTTGGGGATATTATCTGTTCCGCTTGGCTGATGCCTCTAGCGGGGTGTGGGAGTTTAAAACCATTTTTGCAAGAGTGTCACAAGTTAATTCTGTCCTCCACCCCCTTTGTGGTGTCATTCTACCCACACTTAATGGCCAGCCAAGGGTGACGATGGTAAACCCATGCGCGAGGGGGTGGCAAATGGTTCTTTCGCTGTGACACACTTGCAGAGAAAATGCACTCCCTTGGTCACTGTAACTCATAAAATCCGATAAAATAGCAATAAATCATACCAAGAAAGCTTTTAAAAAGACAATTAGGGCTTCATAATTTAAAATTTAAGATACTTGTTAATCGGTATTGAATATTATGATAAATCCGATTTAAGAACTGATAGCTCTTGGACAATTATGAAATCGTTTTCAATATTTTTACAATAAAATTCAAATTCCGTTTAAGAACTATTTTTATTATTGTAAAATTAATCTTAAAAAAGCCAATAGAAAATTTTGTGACGGTTGTGACGCATTTTCATCAAAATAGAGCACATCCTGATGATTTTTGCCGCGATTTTCGTGCAAACTATTAAATTCAAAATAGGGGAAAGTACCCTCCCTTCGAACGTTTATGCCTTCGAATAATGTGATTTTATTTTATTTTTCCTAGAAGTCTTACATGTAATTATCCCGTAATTATCAATAATCGATGATAAGCTAACTAATATTTAACAGAAATCTGTAAGTTTCTTAGGAAAATAAAACAAAATTCACATTATTCGTAGGCATAAACGTTCGAAGGGAGAGTACTTTCCCCTACTCCTTTTGATAAAAATTTTTCTCACAATGTTTAGAAGTCACAAGGTGAATGCATATTTTACTGATCGAACACGAAGAGAGAGCAGTTATAATCGTCTTCTTTTTCAACTTCTTACCATTCTGGAGTTTATACGGTGAGAGGTCAAAGGTCAAAGCTTTAAAGGGCTCATTTTTCAATCGTTTTGATTAAATTTGGATTTTTGGAAAGGTATTGTAATTGCGAAACCGGCTTCATCGGTGTTCATCGGTAATGAAACGGTTAAGTACGGATTTTTTGGTTTTTAAATGCTTTTGTAATCTGTAAATCAATTTCATCTCTAGTAAACGAGTACACACTAAAAGATCATGCAAAAACCTAATTCACGGTGAGCTATATCTCGTGAGTTTGAGCATTTCGCAAAACTGGGACGACGCTTTGCCATCTTTTTTTCAATATTCCATATAAAATTCTTGTATATTTTTTGAGCGTTATCCCGTGATTTCTGAGGCAAAGAAAACCAAAAGCGACTAAAATTACAGAAGTGTACATAATTTCGAATAAGCATCGAAGTCCTAGGTTTGAAACAGGGGCCTCTCGACATTTCATTTTTCCATACGTTTTTGCTTAGAAGCACTGAAGATTATTGGCAAGTTTTTTCCCAAGGAGAATTGACTTATCAGTCTGATATATTTCGAAATTGTGCATTAAAAGCTATCTATAAATACATATTTCATAATGCCCGCCGAAATAATACAAGAACTACGAGCAAATTTGTTTAAGTCGCGGTGCAATATCTGCAAAATTTTTACAAGGAAAAGTGAAAAATATCTTCACTTTTTATTAGGTTTGATGGGCCCCTAGTTTGAAATGTAATATTTTCACATTTTAATTAAATGTTCATTGCGTTGAAAAGAAGTTTATCGTATTATTTTCTTTTACTCAATTCTTAAAATATTGAAAAATTAATAACAATACAAACAATGCTTTGAGTAATATTCCGACCACTGAGAGTGGAACTTTAACCGTGTTGTTTGTGACCATCTTGTGTGAAATTACAGATTGATAATTTGAAAACGTCATATGGAACGAGTTTAATACAGTAGACTCTCTCAAATTCGGGTATTTGGGGACCGAAATGCCACCCGAATTAGAAAGCGGACGACAAACTTTTTGAAGTGCAACGATTTTTTATTCATCTGCATTACACACATTAAATTTACATACTCATATTTAATGTGAATTGCAATAAAACTTCTTAATAATTCAAAATCACATCAAAACTAAGATAAACCATGCCAAATTTGATCTTATTTAATTCATGTGATAATCATAACCAAACTTGACAAATGACAACAAGCTTTTTTCAAATTTAACTGCTGCCCGAATTAAAAAGTAGACCGATCTTAAAGGAGCCGAATTAGCAAGAGTCTACTGTATTCAGTTTTAGCTGAGATTCTTTAGCTTTTGTGGTCACAAGTGAAATGCGACCTCGTCAGATCGGGCCCAAATTTTGGATTTACACGTTTGGACACTCATAGATCACGAATATCATATACGCCAAATATCGATTTTCGTGGACGGCCCGTCCCGTCCGTCCGTCGCATAACCCTTTCTGGAGAGAGAACGGAAAGAGATATCGGCAAGCGGTTTTCGGCAGAAGTTAAATGTCGATGGGCGGCTAGAAATAAGTGATGTCAGATCTACCGCCCACCCCCTCCTTCCGCCATTTTGGAATACCCTTAATTTTGTTTTTTTTTTTCAATAACTCAAGCCCTATGGTATCGCTCGATCTCAAATTTTAGTATGTTGTAGTTGAGCCTAAGAGCTTTCGATCAATACCAAACTTAAGATCTTCCGACACCCCTGACCTGAGCTAGAGGGGGTCAAAAATTCAATTTTCGAATAGCAATATCTCCGGTTCTAATTATCGGAATTCGAAAAATTTTGGTGTTTTGGAAAGCTCTCATAACTAAGAAAAAAAGAGGGTGCGATTAACTTTTTTTCCTCATAACTTTAACACTTTTTAGGTGTAAAAATATATCAACATTTTTTAATGTTAATTTTACACATTTAAAAGGGTGATATTAACATGAAAAAGGGTAACTTTAAACCCCAATACACCTAAAAAGGGTAATATTTACACCGATTTTGGATCAATACTGCAGGGTAAAATTCACATTTCCGGAATGTTATTTTAACTTTTTCGGATTTCTCTCAGTGGTTGAATACTACAACCCTTATGACATACTAATTTCAGCCGATTAAATCGATTAATCGATCTCGAATATTTCAAAAACTGGACGATGCTTTTTCTTTAAATTTTAATATGTTGTAGCTGGGGTCGATACCTTTCCAACGGTGGGTCGCACAGTCGCATTCCTCCCTCGACGTTCCCTGGCTCGAGCTATAACCAAAAATGTCTTGACCTGACTGCATTCTCTGTGTTTATGAAGTGATTCCGATGAAATTTTTAGCATAAATTGTATCTGAGAGCAAGATCTTTCTAATAATGGATCCCATTCGTATCTACCACAACCCAGTGTACTCCGACCCTTACTATATCCATATGGACCGGACTCTATCTCTTATGTTTATTAACCGAATCCAATGAACTTTTTTTCTTTTATTGGCCTTCCCCACTCAAACTATTTAAAATAGAAAATGACCAGTGATAAGCCCAGATAAGCTTATGGTAGCTGAGATTCTTTACAGGCGACCTCGAAATGTATGCAACTCGGAGTGCTTGCAACTCAGAATGCGTCACAATTCGATTGTGAGTTGAATTTTGGGAGTAAAATTGTGCATTTATTTACTATTTTCCATCCCCTAACAGCTTTCAGGAATAAATAGATACGTTCTTAATACGTGTTGACAGCAAGTTCTCGTATGTCACATTGCATTCTGACCTTTTTCCATAGTTTCATCAGCTAAATTGTCCCCTCTAGCTCCTCATCATCTCAAATATTTTATCACCCACAAATTGAGATCAATCCCTGTGTACATAACTTATCGTTCTGCTTCAGATTATTTACTCTGCCCACAGAGTCATGCGTGATTGATCTAAAGGCCACGAAAGGTCAATCCAAAAACTGGGGGTTTGGGGGGTTGAAAGTAGTGGCAATTTCTGCTGAGTTTCTGCATTTTGAATTTCCTAGATTTGACTTTTCCCGGCTCTATCGATTTTACCACACAGTTACGATGTTGCGAGTGGGTGGCAAAGTTCGCTTGAAATGTATCAATGTGTTGCGTGAAGGCGGTCTCCAGGCGTTTATTAACTCAGACAACGCCTCCAAATTGTAATTCAACGTTGGAAATTGATTAATTTACCTTGCTAATTGTACCATAAATGGCAATTTATTCACCTGTGCGACTCCAATATTGCTGATAAGCTCTCAACTACGAGTGGGGAAAAATTATTATATCATGCGAGAATTGTTGCTTATGTAATTCTTAGAGATATTGAAGAATGATTATTGAGCTTCATGATCCACTTATATGGAACTATACACTATATACTCTATCTGTTTCTGGTAAATTGAATTTTTGTGTGGGCTTCAAAAAAGATTTCGTAAAATTTCTGTACAAATTCTAGTAGTTTGTGTCTGAGTTTCTTGTTTATTGTTTTTCTAAAAGGTGGCAGCGATATCTTCAGTTGCGCATGTTCAACTTCAAAACTCTCGTATTCAACGGTCTTATAACTCTGTACAAAGTCAAATTGTGAATAGTGATGGGATCTTCCGTCTCCTGTGCTAGTAATCCAAAGAAAAAGAAAAAATACAGAAGACCGAGGAGACCTGAGCTAATGTACGGTCCAAACAAATTACAGAAATCCATCAAAACGGAACCCGTGGATGCTGTTGTGAAGCAGGAGCCTGTAGTCAAATCTGAATCAGTTACTGAAATAAGAATCCCTCTCAAAGAGGAGCTTCTTCCTCTGCCAACTGATTCTGATGATTTTGATATTTCACTGAGTGAGGCGGATTTAAATTTCGAAGAGCAGCTCCAGGAAGACCATTTGATTATATCAACACTTGAGTACTTCGCCCTTCCCAAGGATTTAACTGGACCAACCTTTGAGAATCTCCTCATAGCTATCTTCGGGATGTTCTGCTCAAATGATTAAAATTACGAATTGTGCTACAAAAAGAAATATTTTTGTTGCGATATATTTAATATTGTCAAATTATGTAAAATCATAAAAATAAAAAACGTTACGATGAGTACTCATTTGTTGTTTTATTTTCAAATCATTCTATTATCATATGAAAAAATACATAAAAAATTAAAATTGCAAAGATAGAAGCAATGATTCTTAATTATTGTCGTTGTGATTATTCAGTTGTAGTTTGGAGAATTTATCCAACTTTTTCACATTATCAAATTCAACTGACATTTAAATTTTAGCGACCCCAATAAGGGTTAAGTGGTTGAAACTGATAATGATGATTTTAGAGAATGAGAGAAAACTGATTTCTTCAGTGATAAAACACCAATTAATTCGATGCAGTTCATTATGCACAACACTTGAAGCTTAAGATTTGTTTATTCTAGTAAAGCTTAAAAGATAATCGAATTAAATAAAAGCTGAACAAAGTAAAATAATGTTGAGTCGGGAAATTATTATAAAGTTGCATATAAACCTTTACGATCTTGACCTACCTTAATTCTCGCTTTTTCCTTATAGTTATTGTTTTTCACTAAAACCAATATCTCACTAAAAGTAAATGTCATTTTTATTGCAGATTTTTTGGGAAATTACATTCCAGTGTCATTTTTAATAAAAGAAATTATGGAAAAAATTACAAAAAACATCAACGGAAAATGGATTGGTATTACTATAATACAAATTATTAGCAAAAACATAAATTTTGAGAAATTAGTTAAAAACGAGTGGCAAAGCGTCCGAGGCTTTGCAAGCTGCTTAATTTCCCGAGAAAGAGCTCTGTCTTATATTCCTTTTCACAAATTTGTCTGGTGTATATAAAATAATTATCGAATTAAATTTGTCTATAAAACACCTCAAAACCATCTTGAAGTTGAAAATTGTTTAAGAAGAGGGTTTTAAAAAGTCATTAACCTTTTAATTAATTAATTGACCAAACCGGGTGAAAAGGGTGAAAATTAGGCATTTGACCTTGCATAATTCAAGATGGCGATTTTTCCGGTGATAGATGTCAAAGCTGGACTACCTCCAAAACATTTCCAAAAATGAACGAAATCGCCAAGGCCAATTTTTTGCAAAGTTGGAAAAACCTCATTTTTGGCTAATTTTTGGGGGATAGGGAACGCATGAAGGGGGAGGGGGAAAAAATAAAGAGGTTGGGTTCGATATTATGTCATTTGCGGAAGGGTCATCGAAGACCGAAAGTTGATATCTCTTACCGTTTGAATTTTATATGGGTCAAAAGACTGAAAAAGTGCGAAAAACAGTATCTTTAAAATAGAGCTATTACCGTTACTTTCCCGATCCAGCACTGAGTATGACCGATGCAGTCGGATTCAGAATTAAAAGGCCTTTCAAAAAAGTCTAAATATAACCAAATCCGTTGAAAATTAAACCCTCAAGGGTGGTTGACCTTTGACCTTGAATAATTCAAGATGGCGATTTTTCCGGTGGTAGTTGTCGAAGGACGAAATGTTCGGTTAGACTATCTCCAAAACATATTGTATTGTATTTATTTTTCATTACCATTATTAACTTATAAATATATCCAATAATGAAGGAAATCATCAGGGCCAATTTTTTGCAAAGTCAAAAAACATGTATTCGGAGGGGACAGAAGGGGTGGGGGGTAATTTGGGTAAGATAGTTAGATAGAGAATGTTGAATTGTGGGGGGTCACCAAAGACCGGAAGTCAATATCTCTTACCGTTTGGCAGCCAGAATGGAGATAAGTTGAAAAAAAAACACGATTGTTAAAACTGCTCTCTCTCTTGGAGTTCGAGTAGTTAAAAGTGTTAGCAAAGCGTTGCACCTTTACGGAATGCTCGACCTCACGAGGTAGAGCTCTCCATGAATTAACACTTTTTGCATGATTTTGGATGTATAACCGTTTATTTACCGATTAAATTGATTCACAAAAAATCTGTCAATTCCGAACTAGGAAATTGGTTAAGAAGTGTGCATGTAAGAATCTTTTTAACATTAGTAATATGCTTACGCACAAAATAAAAAGCGATATTCGAGAAAAATAGATCAATTACGATTACCTGATCAATTCATTACCGATTGGGACATGGGTAAGAAATGTCAAGATCTTTCGAAAAAGAATCCAAAGTTAAGCGATTCGGTTAAAAAATAAGCCCTCCACAGTTGTTAACCCTTGACCTTTAATAATTAAAAATAGAGATTTTTCCGGCCAGGGAATAAATTCTCTAATTTTCGTGAGTTGCTCACCAGTGACACTCACGAAAAAAAATCGACCACTTTGTTCACCGAATTATTTTTGAGTCACTGGACCATCATTCTGTGAGAAGTGTCACGAAAATATCGTGAGAAATGTCACAAAAATGGGCATGGAGAATCATACTTAAGTGATAAGTTTCGGTATTTTCTAATTTTTAGCACTTCTCATGTTCTCACAAAGTTACAGAATTTACCCCCAGGTGCGTTTGGACGATATAATCGTCTAGGCTACCTCTAAAACATATCTGAAAATAAGAGAAATCTATAGTTCCGTTTTCGAAATAAACAAAAAATCATGGTTTTGAAAGGGATGAAGAGGGTCTATGAAAAAGAAAACGTTTGGAGCTAACTAAACCTAAGCTTTAGCCAGTCTTTAGGAGATCATATTGTTTAGTCAATTTGAGCAAGCTTAGGTTCTTTTCAAAGGTTTTAGGACCCTTGTAAGTTTAACCCGAATTTAACTGGTTTGTATCTGGAATGAATCCTGATAATTAACTTTTACAAATAGTATTACTTTTAGGATAATCTGTGCCATTTGTTTTAGTGATCTTTTATATCGTCGGTTCTAATTAAACCGATGAACATGGAAAATGAACAAGTGTTGAAAATTTGGCTTGAATGTTCAAATTCGGAACAATTTTATAAAATATTTTTTTCTGTGTACATTAAATAACCACTTGAATTGCACTTGCACCCCGATACCGACATTTATTACCTGTTTTGATTCTAGATTTACGACTTTGAATCACGATTTCTAATAAATGCTAAGCAAATCAATTAAGCGATTGATTGAACTATCTCACAATCAAATAACCAATTCCTAAAGTAACAGATTTCGTATTTGATATATCTAACAACAGTGTTAAGTGTGTGTATAAGAAAGGATTACGCCACTAGGTCAATTTGGTTTCCTATTTCCTATGGCGCCTATTTTTTGCCTATTTGTTCCATAAAGACAATGTCTGAGGGTGTTTGTCGTCTGTTCAGCATTTAGAGTTTACCTACAAAACATCATTTTTAGGTTTTTGAGCAAATACAAAACAAATAAAAGTATTTATTTAAACCGAGACCCTTTGCCCAATATCCTTGTCTATCAGTCATTGGTGCGACCTTCTGAGATGCTGAAGGAAGACTTTCACTGAAAGTGGGGTCATAAAAGAATTTAAGACATTTAAGAAGATTGAGAGAAATTGCCATAGCTTGCGTTCTTGAAGGAAATTCCAAAAGATTCTGCTAAAATTGATTTCAATGTCATTCCACCACGAAAATCACATTTTGATTGTTCAGCATTTTCACGAATTTCAAACTAAATGCCATCTCTTTGTCCTTTTCGATGGGACCGTTGTCAGCATTCATGCAATTTTTACAAGGAGTGAGAATATGCTGAGTACAAACAAACAAATAAAGCCACATGAAAAAAAAATCTTGTGGTTTGGGATTGTGCTTTCTGTAATTTTGAATCTTTCAATTTCGTGATATTGAATACCATATCAAATGTTTTCTTGTGCAAAAGTTTTGGATATTTTCATACTCATGGCAGAATAAAGGGACAAACAAATGGGCTTAAGTGTGAATCATCAAGCTCAATTAATTCACTATTATGAGCAAATCAACGCCTCTGAAGAATGATATTGAAAAAGTTATGAAAAGAATTGGCGTGATAGTGCAAAAAAATCATAAAAGTTATGTGGGTTAGATTTGGCATTATGCCATAAGATTTAAATAATTATTGGGGAAGTTTTTCAATAAATATAAAGAAAAAGGATTTGGGAGTTCAGTAAACTTTAACTCAACACTGAGTTTGTAACAATAAAAAGCATTCTAATATTTTTAATCATTTGTTTTTTTTTTTTATTTTTCTTTAAAAAATAGACAAACAAGAATTATTTTTTTATCAAACCTATCTGTCAATAGGTCATTAAATTTGTTTCACAATTTATTATCAATTACAACTTTTTGGAAAAATTTTACTTAGAATTAGATTATTAAAGATAACTGACCTATTAGGCTCTCAAAAAGCAATAAAATTGCTCGCTATTTAGGATTTTGAGACCTTTGAGAACTGGACTAAAACTCTAGTCTGAAGACCGCTTAACGTAGCCAGGTTGGAAAATTCACGCCCTTTTCAAAGAATCTTAATCTAACCAAATCTATTGAAAAATGAGCCCCCCAGCGTGGTTAAACTTTGTGAACTTTCTCAAAAAATTGAAAATGGCGAATTTTCCGGTTATAGGTATGTTTGGACGAAATGTTTGTTTGGGCTACCTCCAAAACATATCCTATAATCATTAAAGAAGCTTGAGCCAATTTTCAATTTTGTGAAAAATTGAAAAACATGAAGGGGAAATGACAGGAAAAAGGAAATATGTCTGGAGATAAAGTTTTTTTTATGTGTCAAGGAAAACCGAAACTTGATAACTGTTTTAGTTCCAGAACAATGCCAATTTGAAAAAATGGGTTATTATAATTGCTCTTTCTTTGTGTTCGAGCACTTAAAGAATTCTAAGGGTTATCGACCATTATCATCCATCTATACCGACTTCATTCTATAATGATTTCACCGTTTTTAATTGAATTTCGTTGGTTGTGTATATGTACAAAAGTGTATTAGGTGAAATTCTTAACAAAACCTCACCTACTATAATCCTAACAAAATTTCATGTCGTCCGATCGCGCTCAAACTTGGCCAAAACGTGTTTCAGCACTTCCTGATCACGAATATATATGTGGCTAATTTACGTTCCCGGCCGGCCGGCCGCTCTTTGGAGCTTAATAGCTCCTAAACTAAAAAAGATATCGACTTGCGGTTTTCGGCAAAGGTTATATATCGGGTGAAAATTGCAACTTGGTGCATAGACCCCCCACCCCCCACCCCTCCTTCCGCCATTTTGAAGACCCCCCTTTTTTTGTTTTCTCAATAGCTCCGCCCCTATGGCATTCAGCGGACTCAAATTTTAGTATGTTATAGCTGGGCCTTAGAGCTTTCCATCAATACCAAACTTAAGGTCCCCCGACCCCCCTGACCCGAGCTATAAGGGTCCAAAAAAAATTTCTTAAAATGGCCATAACTCCGGTTCTAATTGTCAGAATTTAAAAAGTGAGGGCTTTTTGGAAAGCTCTCGTGAAATGCCACTTCCCCTTCTAACATCGCAAGTTCATAAAACCACCGCTAGGGGCGCTTTTTTTAAAAAGAAAATTTTTAAATCTTAAAAGTTAAATAACTCAAAAATTCCATTGTGCATCGGGCTGAAAATTTAGTATGTTGTAGCCGTTGATTATACCTATCAAACAAAAAAAACCTTAAGTCGATCCATAACCCCTGACCCGAGCTATAAGGGGTCAAAGTTCGAACATTGACCGGCCTCTATCTCCGGTTCTAATTAACATAGCGACCTAAATTTTACCTTTTTGGTTTCGTCTCGATGAGCACTTTCAGATGGAAGTTCAAAAAGTCACCACAGGTGGCGCTGTGATAGCGTCAAAATTCATCGAAATTCAAAGTCACTTTTCTCAAAAACGGCATTGTGCAAGTTAATGAAATTTTAGTATGTTGTAGTCCAGTCTAGGACGTTTCCAAAATGGTGCGTATGCGCGCTGTGGTTAAAACAGAACCGGAGATATGAGGGGTCAAAGTTCACAAAATTCAAAAAATCATATCTCCGGTTCTATGTGACCGATTTTGATGAGTGAGGGCTTAAACGAAAGATCTCACCAAATGCTACAACTTTCTAGAATATTTGAACTTCGTGGGACCAACACCAGGGGCGCCACAGTCGAAAAACCAATTTCAATATCACATAACCTCAATTATCTCGACTGTCGCTGAACCGATTTTGATGATTACTTCGGCATAATTGTAGAGGACATTTGTCTCTACATTTCGTCCATACATCATTTTCCGCTCAGACTACGCTATCACTCCGATTTTGCCGTTTAAGTGTGAAAAAATTGATTTTTCCCATAATAACGCTTTGAAATAACTCAGATGCCAATTTGACTGCCTCTACTCCACCAAGACACTTAAAATAGGGTTTTAAATGAAGAGTCTCACAAAATACAACAATTCTTTGAAATAGTTGAAGCTCAACAAATGACTACTTGGGGCACTCTGGATGAAAAAACGAGTTAAGAAACAAAAAACCTCGCTTATCTTGGCTTCTGAGTAATCGATGAGATCATGTTCTATAGGAAAATTATAGAGAACATTCTGGTCTACATTTCATCCATATATCACTTTTCTATCAGTTCATCCAAATCCTTGATATTTTGGTTTAAATACAAAATTTGTATAATTTCACGAATTTGATTCAAGATAACTGAATGGCGTCTCCCAACTTCAGCTCTAAATCGAATTTGCATGCACTCCGAGTTAGCTCACGTTAAGAATCTCACCTACATAAGCCGGTTAGGATTATCTGTCCCTTTTTTTAATAATAGAAATTATTAAATTTTTGGATATTAAGAACAGTAAAACACTGCTACTGACTGAAAATTATTTAGTATAGTATTTTAATTTAATTAATGATAAAAAATAAAACCTTATTATCAAAAATTGGTTGTATTAAAGAGTAGAAGTGTGGATTCTAATGAAAAATAAAGGGTTTGTCATTATTAATTCTCATTATGAACCATATAATATGCTATTTAATTACATTCAAACTGATTATGTGGTCCCATCTTCAACTTTTCTGTCTACTAAATTAATGAAAGTTCAACAATGTAATTTATTAAACTTAAAATAATTACATTTTTAACCCTTAAAGACAAGAGGATCAAAATCGGAAATCGGAATAAATTACTTTTCTGACTTCCTAAGCAAAACATAACCAGAAAGGCCATAGGAAAAAAAATTAGGATACCGGTGTTCCAATATTGTTAAAGGATTAAACGCATATTAGCGACAGTTAAATTGAAGTCTCCTCAAACTCCAATGCAAGAGTGGAGTGAACAAAAGTAAACTAATATTAATTTTCTGCTAAATGTGATTTAGAGAAAAAAAAGACAAAATAAAGCTCCCCATAAAAAACCAGCGGTTTTAATCCAAAATCTTATTCTTTAATCGAAAATATAAAAATCCGCCAATATAGGGTCGGAGGAACGTCTGTTCGACAGGGAACCCCTATTGATACTTTTGTCAAAATGTTAAAAATTATTTAATGTATCTAGTAAAATATAGGTAAATATAATGTTTTTTTTTTCTGTAATATACCTTTTACTGTAAACAGAGATGTTCAATTTCATATTCGAAAGGGGGGTAGTAGTAGGGTGTCAATAGGTGCTGACACGAGTTCTTAAAGTGTCAATAGCCGTTCCTTGCACCCTTAAAGAATTCAAATTAGAGAAAGCCTAGGAAGACTGTCAGGTTTTGCACACACTTGCTTTTATTGAATCTGACCTAACCTAATGACAATAGCTAGTATTAAGTCGCACATTTTCTGAAAATAATAGTGTCGGATTTATTAAAAAAAATGGGAAAATATTAAGTGTTCAAAAGCAGAGTGTGTGCGAATCCTTTAAGCCTTCCCCTAATGCCAAAGAGCTTTTTTTACACTACTAGAGTCTAAAAATATAAATGAAAGTTAATTATTTGTAAGAAAGGCAAATTTAATAAATTAAGCGTTTCAATAATAATATTAAATTTTTATAATTTTTTAATTTTGTTTTAAGACGAATAATTTTATTACATTTTAATATTTGAATGTTAAATTTTTAGGCGTCCGATATCATAAGTCCTCAAATTCGTACGGAAAGCTTATAAGGGAGCTTAAAAGTAATTTTGAAAAAAATCTAAATTTGAACTGTGATATTTCCTAATTGTTTTAAGGGCAGTTGAAAAAGACAAAGCAGGGCTGATAGGGTTTGTACTTCCCTGTGATTTCTTTAAATTCTTTTTGTCCATTTCAAATAGTGAGAAAATGTCAAAGTTGAAAGTACCCTTTAAAATTACTATACTGCATTAGAACTTAGAACAAAAAAAAACATAAAAGATCGGTTTTACAGTACTCGAATCGCATTGTGAATACTTATTTGATATACAATTTTAGATGTTGTTGTCTTCAAAGAAGAAATTTTGAAATATATTTCTCGATATGAATGCATTTAATATTTTTCATAAAAACCACAAATCAATAAGAATTAATTTTGAAATTTGAATAAATTTCCCGTTTCTGGTTTTGTCAATTGCATTTGCGATTTGTTAGAATTTTGCAGTTGATTAAACAAAACAAATGTTAGAAGTTGCATCTTGTATTGAATTTCTCATATAGTGCTTCGGTGTTCCCATTCTTGAGTACTCGATATCCGTTTTCCCAAGTTGCTGAAAAAGTGTTACAAAATCCGAAGGAGGACTGTCAATGGGCAAATAAATTGCACACTTCTCACGGCCCGGTCAGCAAATCGTACTGTTTGTTTTGCCAACACTCTCACTCGTACGGCCCAATCTCGAATTGGCAGAACGGAAGAGACCGTCGTGAATGAATTGCTTCGCGTTGGTTGAGTATTGGCGCGAATGAGTAATTCAGTTGTTGTTTATATTTTACAAATGTGTGGCCGCATGCTATCGCAAAAGTAATGTGATTCAGAAAGGCAATGGGGGGGACCTTCCCTCCACCTTAGCCCGGACACTTCCATGATTATTCCAGCAGCCACCCAACACCGGCATAGCCCCAGGGAATTTCTCTTTGTCGTCAACAATTCCAATAATAATCGAGAGAGGTAGATCAGCACGCGAGTATGAGACAACCAGCTCCAGTGATGCCATCATCAATTAATTTATCACCCAAATGGCATGAGAATGTCATCATCGGACACATTTAGTTCAACTATTTTGTATTGTTTGTGCAAGTTTTGCTCTTTTTTTCTCTCTCTACCTCTTGCCATGGGTTCTTTGCATTTAAATTGCCAGATTAGCTATTGAATTCAAACACCACTCTAACACCATGTCATCATCAACAATTTGCGTTCTTCTCTCCTCATAATGTAATATCCCTTCTGGCAGAATGCTAAGTAAGTTTTATTTTAATGCGTGTAAGAAGAATATTTTCCAGATAAAATGTCTCTATTTGTAGTGTTACATTAATTTTCCAATTAGGTTTGAAGGTAGAGGTAGGCGCAGATGACAAAATATCATTGATTCAGACCATATAAAACTATCAACAGAGAGGCGTCTTTTATTGGTTTGAATATAAAAAAAATCAACAAGACAGGGTGTCGCATCACGATGTCAAAACCTAGTATATTTTTGGTTACAGAATATAGAAAATTTATTAAAAATTACCGTAAAAATACATTTCAGGCATTTTTGATTATTTTAAATTTTATTAAAAATAAACTAAATAATAGAAGACTCTGTCAAAAGTTAAATTAGTTGCATTCTAGAGTCCAGACTCCAAAACTGTCGCAAATAAACACAGACTGATCGTCGAGAATACTTAGCTCGAAAAATTTAGCGGTAAAAGATCAGCCAGTACTATCATATAACTGAGGATTTAGGATCAAGGATTAGCATTTTTTGCGTAAATTTCTATTAAATGTGCACACTTTGATTGCTGAAAAACTTCTTAAGTGCAATATCAATGCATATTTCATACAGATAGAAGCACTCTGACCTTTCCATTACTCAAATCTTAATGCCTTTTAAGAATTTTTAGCATTGTGTACCATTATACGGGCTTCAGACCTAAAGCTTAGCCATATGGCTTAACTTCTCTAATTTCTTATCAATCAAGATTTTTTGGAAAACTATCACTTAAGAATGGTAAACATGGGCTAGTGATCCATTAAATTTCGAGAAACTAATAAAATTGGTTGCTATTTCGAATTTCGAGACCATCGAAAACTTAGCTAAATCTTAGATCTGAAGCCGGCCTAACGGTATCCAAAATTACTCAAAGTGAAATTTTATATTTTTGCTACTGGCGGTGATGACGCTAATCCTCGTAAATTTTACTAGATCTTGTGAAGTTAAAACCTCAGCCTGATCTCCCAAATTTTGAGGTGATCCCTGGGTATATTGACACCAATCCTCATATTTCAAGCTGATTCCTAAGCCGATCCCTGTGTCTACTTCGGGCTTTAAAAGTGATGAATCCGTTACAAAAGTTTTTTTTATAGTTTCATTTGATTCATTTGAAATAATCATAATAATCTGAAGTAATAATAATAAATTTTAAAACTAAAAGTCCGTTAAAACTGAGCTGAGACTCCATTAGGGTGTAAATTCGAACTCAATTTTTGTATCTTCACTGTGAGAAAAAAACAGGGGCGCGATTAACTTATTTTCCACATAACTTTAACATTTTTTAGGTGTAAAAATATATCAACATTTTTTAATGTTAATTTTACACCTTTTTAAGGGTAAAATTAACATGAAAAAGGGTTAATTTAACCCCTAATACACCTAAAAAGCATAATATTTACACAGATTTCGGATCAATACTGCAAGGTAAAATTAACATTTCCGGGATGTTATTTTAACTTTTTCGGATTTCTCTCACTCAGTGTCTTGATCTTAAATTTTCGAAAAGTTTACTGAATGCAATAGTGTTTGGTTAATGTTAAATAATGACTGACAATTTTCACACAAAAACATTACTGTATATAGAGTGATAATATTACACTTCGGCGAAATTCAGTTCACTATAATTTTCAAACTTCTGGTGATAAAATTTTCTTTTGCCACATGTCACCCAATGGCAGCCCATTTTGTTGTTGAAAGATCCTGAGAAGAATTTTCAAATTTTATTTTGCGGAAAAAATTACTTAAGAGGAACTGAAAAGTGATAATAGTGATATATTTATTTTTTATGTTTCGAATTCGAACCATAGCTCGATACAGGAAAATTAGCAGCGTTGTAAAATGATGTAGTAAAGATCGAAAAAAGCTGCGTCCTTGCCAACCGTCGTTTTCCAGTGTAAGAACAAAAAAAAACACGAATGTTTCAGACCACGCACCGGAACGACCGGAATATACTGGAATTGCCTTTTCCTTTTTGCTTTCGTTATGAGATGATTTGTATATACTTTCGGGATAAATTTTGGGCCCTTATTACTCCATCCAGTAGTAGCAGAAAATACCGATCATTTGATCGGACTTCAGAAGGCATTTGTCTTCTGAAGTCAACCGTATAGCACCCCCAGAATTACTATCCCAACTGAACAATGATTGTTACAGTTGGCTTAACCCTTTAACGATGAGTTGGACAACGGTGTTCTTGCCGGCGTTCCTAAAACAAAAACAATTCTTTGACTTTAGAAAGTTATTTTGTCCTTTAAATAGCCAGAAAAAATTATTTTTCGTTTTTGAGACATCGCTGTCCCATTCGTCCTTAAAGGGCCAGGACGGACGTTCTTAGGACAGGCTCTCTCCTTCCAACTACTACAAAATGTTGAACTAAAATATTTTTTTATTCTTTGTTTTCTTTTGACGTCTCAAATGAAATTTGAAATCATTTTTAATATAAAAAATAGTTTCTATTTTTAAAAGCAACAGTTCTATTCGACGGCTCCATTATTCCATACTATTCTAAGTTGACTTAGAATTATATTACTCCGAGAGATATGCTATTCCTGGGATCGAGATCTACAACTGGTGAAAATTTGATGATCATCCGACGTTCGAGTAGGGTAAAGTGATATAAGTTGGACATAGTGTTACAAGTTGGACAATTCGCCGGTACAAGTTGGACATGGTTTTTTTCTTGATATATACAGTACAAAATTTGTTTTCAAAGAAGGAACCAAATTATAAAACTAAAGCATTAAAAATATACAAATAAAAAATGAAGTACTAAATTTATCAAGAAAAAAGCCCTGTCCAAATTGTACCATTGTCCAACTTGTACTACTTTACTCTACACAGATGTTCAAATTTTTGAAAAAAAATAGTAGGTGAGATTATTAAGAATCTCACCTAATACCCGGGCAGTATAGGAAATCGCTAATTTCAAATTGGTCTCCTGAAAAGTTGTCATTTTGAGATAGGATATGTAGTATGGAATGGAACCGTCGAATTGTCCACCACGTTATAGGTTTTTAAAATTCAAAATGCTCCGATTTCAGAATATCGATTTGGCAAGTAAAAAATAACATAAATGTTTAATAATGGAAATATTTGGGAAAATTCAAAGAAATTGATTTCCATTTTTCCACTATCTTACCTGATTTTTCCTGAACTCCCTGCAATACACAGCAGATTCTTCTTCTCACGCATTTAGCAGAAAAATAATACACCTTGGGCTATACCAGACATTATGGCATGAAAAGTGAGAATATGGTGCGAAAAGCCAACGCTTTCCGCTGTCACTGTCAATATAAACTGAAAATTTGTCAACTGACATGGTCTAATTTCCAAGCAGAATAGTCAAAAAAGGATTTTTCTCTCGTATTTTTGCACGGCATCAACATTTAATAGAGATCTCTATCGCTTGGAACTGAATTTGTATTGAGGCAAGAGGGCAGTGTCCCAGCGAGCACCAAATGCTAAGCTTTTTCAAATCAGCTAAAAACATATATTTTTTCAGCTGAGCTCTGCTGACCTCGAAGTTACACTAGCGATCGTAGTGGCAATTAGTCAAAGTTATTCTTTTTCCCCAATCGAGTGAGAGACTTTAATGCACTTGGTTTTTGTCTTTGCTGAGTTGAGTAGAAGCTAAGGTTAACCTTTTCCATTATTACAATTTTATGATTCTTACAATAACCACATTTGACATTAAGAAATAAAGCAAAAAATTTAAAATTCACAAAAATTTTAAAAAATCATATTTATAATATATTTTGAATAATATGTATTCTTAAACCTTTTCCGACCAATAAATTTAATTTTTTTGTCTAATTTTATCAAAAAATATTGTGAATTCATTTATAAAAAAATATACTACACCTAAATTAAAATTGCATTGCCAAGAATTCTTGTCCGCTGTGATTTTAGAAAATTAATAACCCAAGAAATTCTTGGGAATTCTCAAGATATTTTGATATTTAATGAATTCTAAATTCGAGAAATATTGAAAAAACTTCGGAACTTCATGGAAATACCAAGAAGATCAAGAACATATAGAATTTAGAGCCTCTATAATTTTTATTTAATGGTATACACATTCTACTCAAAATTATTTGAAATGATTTCCAACAAATTAGCATATTTTCCTGACTTTAAAGGTATTTAAAAACTCTCTTCTAAAAAATATAAATGCATATCATTTTAATTTAAAAAATGAATCATCAAATTGAATAAATTTTTCATTTAAAAAAGAATACGTACAGTATTAAAAAAACGATAATTGTTGGTTTGCTATTTTACCGCGATAATAAAAGTAGTTTTTTGCGTAAAAATGCGCTTTAGAAAATTTATAATCGAAAATTTATAAATAGAAAAGTGCAGCATATACATTATGCATATGCATCGTGCACGGATCATACATTTATTTCACTTGTAAAATATAAAACGTTTTATAACATAAAAAAATATATATTTTCCGCATTTGCCGCAACAAACAAAAACGCTTTTATGTTAATTTTTCAACTTAAATTGTGATAAAACAATTATATTTTATTTTGTAGTATCCATAGAAATTTTTTTGTAGTATTTTTAAAAGGCATTATTGAACTCATTAACTCTTTCCGGACCGCAGCATATACTGTAAGCCAATTTCACTTTTTTTTTAAATCAAAAATATCTTTGCTCAGAAATTAATTGAGGTCCTACAAAAAAATATTTTACATTTAGATATCCTTATAGTTTGTAATCATTCACAAGAATAGGATTTTTAGTTCTGAATAATTAAAAAAAAAAACATTGTTTTCCACAAAGTATTCATATGCTGCTTTGTGTACTCAGAGTCCCAAAAGAGGCGAAAGAGTTAAGTGGGGGAGTCACAACTTTTAAATGGATTTTTTTAAATGCATCTGCAACTTTATTTACCATAAAAAAGTTAAAAAAGTAGAAAAATCCTGTTTCAAGATCAATTACAATAGTTGTGACCGACTGTGAGCATAATACATCAATGGCTGTTTCAGGAAAAATGCCAATATTTAATTGCAAAAATTGAGGAAAATATGCTTCTTGCAAAAGAAAAAACATATTTTTCATAAATAATGAATAATTTTATAACCCCCGACTGAATATTTGCTCAGAAAAAAATATTTTTTTTTCTCGGGAAAATAATGAAGCAATTCACTAAAAAATGCAACATTTTTGGTCGGGAGTATGTTTAATACTCTTATTTGACCATTCTCTATAGGCAGCATACCGCAGCATAATTCTTATAATAATATAAGTAATAAAAATCGTGATTATAATATCCCCCAAGTTGATAAATAATTTCAGGGGAAATTCCAAGTCCATTTTGACATTTTGAGAGAAAAAGAAAAAAAATGAAAGAGAAAATTTGCTGCTAAATGCTTCCTGGCGCCATCTACCGGCAGTATTTAGTTCTGCCATCATCCACTGCGAGCGCTAAACAGTGCCATTTTTATGTATTTGCTTAGCACTTTTTGTTCGAGAGCTGCTGATTGGCCAGCAGACCGATTCAGCAAAAAAATGCTGAAAATCCTATTTTATTCTGCTAACTGTGCTCGCTGGGGTGTGATGGAGAAATTAAAATTCAAAGCCGTGACACGATACTCATTTATCAAACTGCAAAATCTTCTATTTTTCCTTCTTTGGGTCCTCCTTCTAAGTAGCATGAGGCGACACGATGTATGGCCACAAATGTGAGGTATGTTGTGACATGGCTGTGGCATATAAAAATGTGACTGGCACTGAAGAATGGACTCGTGCTAGAGGCTGGCGCCTGGTCAGTTCTCATGAATACATCACAAGATGACAGCCTATATTTCAAAATCACAGGGATGCAGTTAAATGGCTGTCGGAATTAATTAATACGATGACTTGAACGCATCACCTCGCACAGACGATTATCTCATGTGATAAGAGATGGATTTGCATAAAGACTTGTGGTGTCACTTTCAGTTTTCCAGACACTAAACTAGCAATAGACGTATTTTAGCTTATGATAAATATGATTCCCTTATTGAAAATTTTGATTGTGAGCAACCTTGAGTAATTTTTGAGGATCTTAAATTCTAAACTAAAGATCTAAGTTCAATATAGTAGATTTCCGAAACTTATTTAGGAAATAAAAAAGAATAAACTCGAAATTGCACCTCAGCTTTGCGAAGTGATCGAATTTAGAAGTCATCTGTACTATTCTATACTGTATTATAACTCTTACTATAACTCTAAAAATATTTAGTGTAGGGGAGACTGGGGCAAAAAGTCACAAATCGAAAAATTCAAAATTCAATATCTGCCAAGGTAAAAAAGATAGCGGCTCAAATTTTTTCCATAGATAGCCTCCATAGACCTTCTTCAATGTCGTAAGTTTCTTAGAATTCGAACAAGGAATTTAGAAAATAAAAAATATCGAAATTTTTAGCCCTATTTTTGAAATATTTTCCTTGCAGAAGATAACAATTATTACCTACTTATTTTCCAAAACTGATGCACTGGTGAATATTTTCCAAATAATTTGAATTTTTTGAATACGAATCCGCTATCTATTTTAGAATTTCACAAAAGTTTTTTTTTCTCCAGAAATCATTTTATTAAAAATGTCCACTTGGGGTAAAAAGTAACATAAAAGCGAAGCAATTTCTGATGCCTCACGGCGAAAAGAAACGCCATTATCATGTCTCGCCGCTTCTTGTTTGCATTGGTCAAACGATTTGCAGTCTTTTGTGTGTTTTTTTTTTCTAAAATAGCTTGAAAAGCGCTTTTCTCGTTTTCCCACTTTTCTCGCAGAGAAATCGATGTTTTACAAAGGTGTAGATGAATAAATTTTCTATGAAAATATGTCGTCTAGGTATTTTTTCAAATTTACGTAAGACCGTAATGAAGCGAATCAAAATATGATAATACCCAATGTCTGGTACTATTTACCCCAGCATTTTTGAGAATATTCACAAAATTACCTTTTAGAAATTGGCTCGATAAACGTATTTCCTTACAAAATAGAGGAAAATTACTTTCACAAAGTTGTAGAGCGGTAAATTTCCTATAAAACTGCGCTAATTAGAAATTTTTGAAGCGCTCGAGTAGCTTGTAAAACAATAAAATATCCGTTTTGTGACTTTTTGCCCCAGTTTCCCCTACTACATCTAACTTCTTCTACTACTTGGCCTGTTCCTTCGGCTGATCGGCATGCTACTTCGATTAATCTTTCCACTGCCTCGATTGATCGTCTCAGTAGGCTTATTAGCTTCGGCTAATAAGCCTACTGATTCAACTGATTAACCTGTTCCTTCGGCCCTAAGTAGAAGTAGAGGAAAGTACTCTCCCGTCGAACGTCCATGCCTTAGAATTATGTGAATTTTCTTTTATTTTTCCTAAGAGACTTACGGATTTCTATAAAATATTAGTTAGCTTATTATCATTTACTGCTAATTATGTGATAATTATGTGTAAGTCTCTTAGGAAAATACAAGAAAATTCACATTATTCGAAGGCATGAACGTTCGAAGGGAGAGTACTTTCCCTTAAAGTAAATTTATGCAAGACGTCTAACATATGATTCCAAGCTATGGCTCAATGTATGAGTTTAGGACGTTTGGGATAAATTTTTACTGCCTAACTGAATGAATTTGAGCCCTTCGCTTGATCAGCTTGCAGCTTCCACTGATCCTTCTGCTGCTTCGACTGAATAGTATATTCCTTTTTCTAATTGATATACTCCTTTGGCTGATAAGTCTGGTGTTTCTCTTTATCGCTGCTTCAAATAATCGGCCTACTCGCGTGATCTTTCGGGTGATGAACTTATTACTTCGATTGACCGGGTAACTGTTCTTGATGATTAAGATGATCTGAATAACTCATCGGGAATTCACTAGCGTGTGTAGATTATCAATATCGTGACTTTAAAGGTTTGTCTTAATTACTAGGTCCTCCACTAAGTTTTAAGCCTATTTTAACCGATGAAACATTAAAAATTTTATGTGAAATACGAAAACTAGTTCATTCAAAGAATTGGCTTTCGCCTTTCGCTAGCTACACATTTTTACTATCTTTTTAGCATTACATGAATATCGCGGCGATAACAGAAGTCCGTTTACAACTCAAAACAAGATATTCACTAGGGCGTTTCAACTAGGAAAAAAATTTTTTGGCACTATTCTCACGGTGCTGTATTTGATGAGACAACAAAGTTTTTCTTCTACGGCCATATGATCAGACGCTGTTTAGAGGTGGCTAAACGACCCTCTCTGTAGAACAAATTTCTGATTTTACCGGATTTTACACTACAGAGAAGGTCGTTCAGCCACCTCTAAACAGCGTTTGATCAGATGGTCGTAGAAGAAAAACTTTCTTGTCTCATCAAATACAGCACCGTGAGAATACTGCCAAAAAAAATGTTTCCTAGTTGAAACGCCCTAATATTCACCCAATTTTTCACTTCTTTGATATTGGCTAAGTGCACTTCAGGTGTGTCATTCATCATCGATCGGAACATATATGATCGGAAGTGGCCAAATCTGGAGAATACAGCGGGGTCGGTAGCACATCCCGATTCAGTGTTTTAATGGTGTCCTGGACCATAAAAGTGCAATAGCATGGAGTGCTCCCATGTTGCAATATCACTTATAGTGGAGAACCTTAGCACTCGAGAGTTACTATCGCAACTGAACAGGGGGACTCAGAATTAATAGGAGTATCGTGGACTTAGAAGAGTCTTCATAAGGATGGGTTTTCCTCCTTTAACTCTTTCAGACTGAATAGTCTTACTACAACATTTTTGATTTTGATCCTTAAAAAAGTTACCTGAGGGTGCGAAGAGACGAAGGACGAAAAAGACATATATTATTGGTTATGCGATCGATTATATCTATGGAAAACAATGGTCAAAACATCTACCATGTAAATATAAACTCGATCAGAGATGGTTTGATTGAACCATAATATTTCAATAGCTGTGACTTTTAAAGAATTGTAATCTCAGCTAACCCAGTCTTCAGAATAAGATTGAAGATCTAACACGACGGTTCTTGGTGAACAATAAAAGATGAGCTGCGGTAGCTCTTTACTTTTGAATTTCTTTCAATATACTTTTATTTTAGCAATCAATTAAATTTTTCCAAAGAAAAAAAATATACATCCTTTACATTGATTTCACGTCATCCTTCCCATAAACTAATGTACGAAATACAACACTGGCGGGCGGTGTTTTTTCCATCCACTTCTAGTGGATGAAACAAGAAGCAATACCACTTGAGATTTGCGATTACAGTCGCCAAAACAATATTTTCATTTCCATAAACTTCTTATTTATATACAAATATATTCAATACTAGTGTAAATTCTATATAAACTTAGATTTCTACATGCCCATTATTTATTGACTTGTGTAATACTTGGAATATACATGGATGATCTCTCTTTACTTCCCATTCGCTCAATGCACTATCATTTTCTGACTGAAAAATTGCTGACTTATTTCACAATTTAGTTCAAAATCTAATTGTTACAGAGAGATAATATCAAACAGCTGAAGGAGACAATCAGGTAATAGAAAATTAAGAAGTACGTAGGGCTTTGAAATTAAAGAAGCGGGGAATTCTGCCAATGGCTATTAAATATTTATATACTTTGGTATTCTAATTATATACATGGTTAATTATAAATAGCTAAAAAAAACACAGTTTCTTCTCTTTTATCGTTTAAATTCAATTAATTTCTCCTGTACCTATCTAGAATTATCAAAAATTGTCAAATCTTCATAAATTTTTTCTTCCTTTCTTTAATATGCAAAATATATAAATTCTATTCTAAGATATATTTTATATCACTCCTAAGCAATTTTAGAAAAACAAACATCATCTCAAAATATCCGTACTGTACAAAAAATCTCTCAGGCAATCGTTTCCAAAAACAAAAATACTCAACATTTTTATCAAAATTGTTTCTCAATCCTGGTAAATTCTAGAGGAAATTTTTTTAAATATTATTTATCTCTAGGGACAATAATACTTGATTTTCAAATTTCATTATATATATTCTAATTGTTTTCTTAATAAATATCTTCGGCTTTTAGTTTATACCTCGGGAAACATCAAAAAATTACTTATTCTGACAAAGCAATAGTCATTCTTTGCTTTTTTTTATTAAATATTGTGGTTGGGGAAAATGCTTTTAAGTGATTTTGGGAATTTTAGCAAATTGCTCTAAAATATTTTTTGAAATTTGCATTTCCTCAAAATCTACTGCTGTATTGGTTAAGATTAAAAAAAATGCTTGAATTCTTTGAAATGTTTCATGAAATATCAATCAAAATTCTAAGGATCTTTTTCAATAAATTTTGAAAAATAGTACTGAACCGGCTCGGTACGCTGCTCTCGCGTTTAATAGTTTGAGACTTATTTTTAAGCGGAGGCAGCAAAAATCCCGAAAGTCAAAATCCCGAGAGCCAAAATCCTGATCGTCAAAATCCTGAAAGGGCCAAAAACCCGAAAGCCAAAATCCCGAATGTTCAAAATCCTGAAAGGGATGAAATTACAATGGAGAATAATATGTAGAATAATTTCTCAAGACACAGAAAATTTTCCTTTGCCTTCAGGAAGCGCGTGTGCAATAATGAGAGTGGCTATGACCAGATGTGATACTTTTAAGAATTCTGGATTTTGGCTTTCAGGATTATGACGTTCGAGATTTTGGCTTTCGGGATTTTGACCAGGACCCGATTAAAGGACTCTAAATAAAAAAATCGATGGATTATATACAGCTCTCTCCGTGAAGTTCGAGCAGTAAAAAATATAGGTGTGACTTTCTTAAAAGATGAATAGAGTAATCCCAAATATGCGCTAAAAATTTACATAATTCAATTTTGTTTAAAAAAAAAGTATTGCCCTTGACTATTTTTATACAAATTGCTCTATAAGTCAAACGATATCTTATATAGAATTTCTTTTTTAAATATTTTTTTAAGGTAAAAGAATCATTATTCGTATATATAATAAAAATTCTTAATGCATATTTTTAAAACTTTGTTCAAAAATGCACTAAGAATAAAGTTCTTGATACCCTTAACTTCATATTCAATTAACTAACAATTTTCATTTCTAGATGTGAATAATTTTTTAAATTAACTGATATTTTCTGAAACACTTCAAAGGTTTTTCAAAATGACTTTTCGGTGAAACTTATCTCAATAACTATATTCCTGTTTAGAGAAGTATGATGGTACTGGACTCAAATTGTTTAACATTTACCTAATAATTTTGTGAAGCTTCCAAAGATCCTAATTCACTGGCTCAGCTATACACTTGCACTGTTTGATCCTTTGGATACGCTTCTTTCGCAATTGTGGGGTCATGGAAGGGCAACGAAGGGTTACGGTAATCCATGTAAATCTCTTGGGTTTGCAGAAAGCGCATGACTTAAAGGCGGCTCCTGTGAGGTCTTCGTCCTCAAAGTCATGCCCATTGCGAAGTTGATGTCGACCACGATTCCTCCGTGGTCGTCTTGGACTCTTGGGAATGTAGAAACTGTTGCACTGACCATAGCAAAAGCGATTGATGATGGTGCGACTGAGGCAACCTTCCTCGCGAATGCGTTGGACAAGGGGTTCAGTCTTGCACCAATCTTTCTTAAGGTACTCCTTCCGTGTTACTACCAGGGCATTCTTGCTGGATTTGAGTAGTTTGTCTGCCCTATAAGCCTGAAGATCCGCAAAGATGTCCTGACTGGCTGGGGTGCCAAAAGGAGAACTATCATTGTACTGCATTAAGACACCCGTTGGTCTTCGTCTGTGTCCAAAGTCAAAGTCACCAGTTGTATCTGCATCCTCATCATCCAAATCATTCTGCAGGAGAAAGCGTTTCTCGTCCCTCGAGGCATTTTGACGCCTCTCAGCCAGAACTCTGTCGATGTGGCGCGTATTGATGATGTCCAAAATGGATTCTGAAGGCCCCAATCGATGACTGTTGACCATGTAACTGCCCGAAAGGCAATACATGAGCAATAGCACGAAGCCCCCGCTCGTTATGTTCATCTGCAAGAGACAAATGAGGGAATTTTCCAGTGAGTTTCAAACACCAAACAGTTAGGCACTAATTTACATATATTTGCTCTTCTCATACTTAATCTAACCCTATAAGGATCCCATGAAAATTGACACCATCTCTTAAGATATTTCAGCAGGTTATTTAGTCGGTATTTATGTAATTACCTATGGAGGAGGTTAAAAAACTCGGTGAGACTACATGTCTATTGGAAATTTAGTCTTGTTGTCGGTATAATTGTGATGAAATTCTATACTGTACGGCTATTAAAAAGAAAGTCCCAGTTTCAGAAAATTGAATCCGTGAAATTTTCATTAATATTCAAACGTCTACTATATAGGCTTTTCTTCGCAAGAAAAGAGTGGACCCGTCCAGGTGATCAAAATTTCAATAAATAACTTAAGAGTTTAAAAATGTATGAGGAAAAATCAGAGATAAGCTTAGATCAGGCATTGTTGGTGCGATTCGTGAGATTATTAGTGAATTCGTGAAAATTGGATTGGGGATGTGATTTTGTGTTTTCAAGTCACATTTGTCAATAAGCACAATTTTAGTAGGGGGAAGTGGGGCACCTTTGAAAGTTGGGCACCTTATACATTGGGATTTTTCACGTATATTTAAATAAAATTAAGCCTTATCGTGATTAATTTATTTTCACAAATAGATTGAAATGCTAAATTACATTATGATATGGCTCAGTTCCACTGAAACATAGGAGAAATTAGTGCATCCCAATTTCAAAAGTGCCCCACATCCCTCTATTTAATCTTAAATAACTTTTATTTAAATTCTGCGTCGGACAAATGGATACATTAAGGGTGAAATGAAGTAAATGTATTTGTGTAATTTAGACAGAATTGTCCTCGATAATTGTGTCTCAATCATCAGAATCGGTTGGGGAGGGACCATTTTTGAATTGAGGTAGCCTTATAATAGGACCTTTCTCTTATTTACAAATCGATGTTAACCTTAGTTGCGCAAACAGCCCTATTTCACAGGTACTCCAATTCAAAAGTACCCCACTTCCCCCTACGGATAACATTTTTTGCCACTTTAGCAACCATAGCCTTGATGTTTCAGATAGTTATAGTATTTTGTGGTTAGACCTTTTATTCGCGATCATCAAATTCGACATACGAAGAACTGAATATCTAAATGTGAATTTAGTACGGAAGATACAGGCGGATAAATTTTTGAATTTACACCCATTATAACTCAAGTCCGGTTATCCAAAAGAAGTTAAGCTATTTTTGTTTGATAGGTATCGATCGCTTATTTCGAATTATATTTAATTTCAAAGAATTAGTCTGTTCGTAATGCACTTCTTAGAATTAATGAAATTGATACCTCTTAACCTTTTCTTCTGTGCTCCTTTATCAAGTGTCATTGTGACCAATGGCACTGCTTTTTACCAAAGATTGCATGAGGTTTCATTGGCGCGTGGTTTGAATTGGAGGACCTCTTCTTCATAGATCCAACACTCTGTTCAGCGATCCACTGAGATGCCTTTCGATAGGTACAAAGTTACTAAAATTTTATACCGATTCATTTTCGAGGGATTTCGTCTTGGGGCATTTAACTTCGAAAAAAACTGGGAAAATTTGTTTTTCATAAGTTAAGGATAGGAAAACACTGCAACGGCACAACATTCCATAAAGGAACTAGGCCATCCCTAAAGGGGATTTCTATACATACATTATTATTTTTTTTACACGGGATGGGGTTTTCAGTCCCATGCCCCGTGGAATCAAATGCAGTGAGACTCACTGGATACAATTTGAACACCTTTAATTCCAGAGAAATTCCTAGTGACATAAAGGGGACTCGAAACCGGAACACTAGCATCATAGAGCGAGTACTCTACCACTAGACCCATTGAGTGCCTCCCAAGTAATATCTTTACCGCAAGTAATAATCGAGACCAAAAAACGAAAAATCATAAATCGATAGTACCTTGGGAGTTATTAATTTCGAAAGATGAAACAGGCAGTTGATTAGAAAATTTTAAACTACCCATTTATAGTCGTGGTTAGAAACTTGTGAGAAACAATTTATCAAAGTGTAAGGTTGTTCAGGGAGCACAGAATTTTGTGAGGAATATGATATGTAAGAATACCCATTAATAAACTTACTTAATGCCCTATAATTTTTCCGAAAATTGTGGTCATATTTGGCTTTAATCCGGATTCATTTCAAAAGTCTTGCAATGGTAAACAAGTATTATACGGGATTCAGACTAGAGACTTAGCGCTAAAGTCATAGTATGAAAAGATCGAGTTGTGTCTAATGGTGTCTACACACTAGAAGCAATTTTCGTCAAAAATTGCCTTTTTTAAAAAATTCTGACGTTTCTGCTAAAAAGGATAGGGGAAATTTTCTTTAAAAAGGCATTCTATTAGTGTGTAGAGGTCGTAAGCCGAAAAATTTGGAGACTTATGGCCTCTACACATTGGGAGCAATTTTTGTCAAAAATTGCTTTTTTGAAGGAAATTCCCTGCAGCGTTGTAGGGGGAAACGTCAAATTTCTGTCAAAAACGTAATTTTTGTCGAAAATTGTTCCCAATGTGTAGACGCCTTTAGCGAACTTTTCGTTAAAACGAGGGTTTAGTGTTTTGATAGTGGCTTATCGATTATGACGCACTCTTTCAGTGACATACAAATTAAAAAGACTTAAACACGTATTCAGATACTTTTTTATGATGTTTTAAACCAAAAACTGAGATAACATAAAACACACACACATTTTGTGAGAAACATATAGTGTGTAACATTTTTTACACATTTTGTGAGAAAAATTCAAGTTTTCTGCGAAGAAGCCGCAAATATGGACGAGCCAGAAATAGTAATGCAACAATCCTACATATAACTCGCTTTTTGTTTTATATTTAAAACCAATCTCGATATATCGACTTTTGGTCTTCAGCGACCGCCATTACTTCTTGTATGGTGTATTTCGAAAATAATGAAAATACGGTTTTATTCGATTTTGAAAAAAAAATTTACAGATCGGACTTAAATTAATTTAAAAAGGGTGGAGACAGGATTTTTTCCAGTCTCTATTTGGGTTAAAATTGTGGTTGGGAATCACTTGTTCTGATTGTCGCTCTCTGTGCATAAACACAAAAACTTCTTGGGATTACGTACCAAGCGAACAGATTCTGTTCAATCACTTTCAAATAAATTAATTTAGTATTAATTTAAATTATTTAGTATTAATTTAAATTAATTTAGTAAAGAAAAAAGGGCATTTTTTCTTTTGCATAGATCTGCATGGGGGCTTCTTCAATTTCGAAGTGCATCGAATGTCAATAGTGGCGGTTTTAATTTTGTCTAAGTAATTATGTAGTAAAAAATGGAGTAACTTCAAGTAGACTCTATTGCATAATCAGCCCGTTTTCCACCTTCTAATTTAGTATCATAAAATTTATTATTTTCGAAAGTCATGAATACAAGCACGTACAACTGAAACTGTCCCACTCTCCTCTACATAAGTTTTTTTATATAATTTTATTTAATCCTTCCTTGGCATTTCATAAATTGTCACGACTTTTCCCAAAGTTTAAAGATATTTTGTTCAAATTTAGTAACATTACGTTTTATATTAGACACTTTGCAAGTGCAAACAGGTGGATTGACTGAATTTTGTACATTTAATTTTCCTGGGCAATCATTAACAAATATTTTATACTTCATCATTTTAAATTAAGCCAAAATTTCACGAAATATTGAGACCTTTTGTACGGTTTTATGCACTTTGATAGTTTGTTTTTCTCTTTCATGTTGAGCTGAATGACTCTTTTGGAGGCACGTGAAGTGTTTTATGAATGGGATTTCGAGATGCAAAAATATGAAAGAGCGCGATTGTAAAATCCCAAAGTGTACACCTTCAGTGCGACCGGATGTGTGAGAAAAGAGTGAAGGAGGCCTAATAGGTGAGAGACCGACGAATGAAGGATTCGTAGGCGCATTACCCACGTGTTACCTGAGCTCTCCAAGACACTACTGTTTTCTTCAGCAAACGCCATGGCTTTAATCTCCGCATAAGCTGATAATTTTCTGTATTATGGGAAGCTCATTTCTCTTTCTCTCACTCTCAGAAATAAATTGTTTCTTCAGTCCAGCATCTTTTCGTGCTCCTAATCTGCCGTACACTTTGGGTGATATCTTTGTTGCCACCTCTGCATTGTCTCAAATTAAGAGTCATATTAAAATATCATCACCATACGCGTTGATGCTAATTATTGCGTTTTAGCCAAAAAATCTTTTGATATATCTGTTAATAAAAATACCTTTTAATTCAAATTGAAATTTATGGAAAGAAGTCGAGACACGATGTTGGGTGGTTCTTTGTTTTCCCTCTGTCTCTTCTCAATATTCTTCGATAGACTATATCATAGGGTAATGGTCTATTTGACTAAGTTAGTAGTTTTTTGGACCACAAAAGCACTATCAGCAGTTCTCTATACACGGTTTAAAAAAAAATTCTCGGGCAAAATCAACAAAAGACTTGAATATGTGTTATTCCTCTCGACCTCTTCGTGTTTTTTTGGTATGAGAATGTATTTGTAGATCATTTGTTGTGTTAGATGACTTGGGTATATAAGACGGAGGAGACGTATTAAATAGAGAGATGACGCAGGCCAAAGGTGGGCCCGGTGGGCGCCTGTCTGCTTGGCTTCTTCAAAAAGCATGTAATACAATATTGAGTGAATCTCATTGAAAACATTAGCCGGCAGCAACGACAGACTCTCGATCGTCCAGACTCCGCCGTCTCCAGGCATATCATCGTCAAGAGAAGTGCCTCGCTGGTCTCTCCCCTGATTCCCATGGTGATTGCATCCACAATAAAAATGGGATTTCAGATTTGTCCAACTTGACACACATCAAATTTATGCTGCAGATGATTTGGTAAGTGATGCAGGCTTATCTACCTAAATAAAGTATGGTACTGCCCAGATGATTAAATTGACCCCTGAGATACCCATTACAAAGTTCGCAATTCTATATTATTTTAAGCTTTTCAATTTTACAGAATACTCAAACTCACAAAAACGGCGGCAGTAGGGTAAGTGTGCCTAATTTCGGCATAGTTGCATGCAAGCACAAAAGTCTCAAGTTTGAAATGTAATATCTTTAATAGAAATAGATTTTTCTTTTATTCCTTTTACTTAAGGAGTATTACTTAGAACCTTGTAGACAGTTTATCGTCTTTATTTACTCTAAAATCATTCTTAATACATTTTAAAATGAATAAAAATGTAGACATAGCTTTGGTGCCCTATTTCGGCCACCTTCATTCTCATAGTTCCTTGCCCTTCAGGAATTCTTCCAATGCCTTTTTCACGTCATCTCGTTTGTCGAAGCTACATTTTTTGTTATTCTTTTGCATTGTATAATCTCTAGAGGATGTAAAAACTGAAAATTCGTGGAAATTCGAGGAACAAAAAAGGTGGCCGAAATTACAAGCTGGACGGAATTAGGCACACTTACGCTACATATGGGAAATACATCAGTTTATTATAAACCACCTTAAAATCCAACAGAGAGGATATAAGTTGAATTTGCAGTACACATTCCATAACCGGTACTTTACATTTTCATTACTTAGTGGATATACTAGCTACAGCTGGGATTAAAATTTTATTATTTTTCAACTATACGTAAAGTGATCTTGATTGGGTTGAGAAACAATCCTACTAATTTGGTTCAACTATTATCATAAAACCATATGGAAGGAACATTTCTTTTTGAATAACTCTCAATACCTAAAACTCAACCGATTGAGCTGAAATTTTAGTATGTTGTAGCTGATGCCAAGACCTTTTCTGAACATATTTATAATCTGACCTAGGTCATGCGATTGTTTGTATACAGGGGCTCAAGATTAAAAATTTTGACACCTTTATGAATACAGAACTGGGGCGCATCCTTTATTGAAACCATAATTAAAAATATAGCAGCCCTATCATTAAGAGATATGATCTATAAACAAACATAGAAAAAGCTGATGGTTTTGCTTATAACAGCATATTATTTGAAGATATAAAAAAATTGGTTACAAATATGAAAAACAAATAATTATTAAATTTATTTTGTACAAGCAAATTAATATTTAAAATAAAAGCCTCAACTATTATTAGTTCTTAGAAAGACATTTCATTTAGGCTGCAGATATTTAAGATTAAATCTTAAAGACCGAGGAAATATTATTTGTTCAAAATTTGAAAGTTTGTACTCTGTATCTAGCGAATTTCTTGACCTAGACCGTAACATAGATACACTCTTAGAAAAAATTAGTTCGTACAAGCTCATATGCAGTTATTAGAACTATAAAATATAGTAAATATAGACCCAACTATATATTTAGTTTGGGCAACTAAATGAAATAGTGGACCACAGTTAGTTAAAGTATCCTTTTCATTTAGTTATCACAACTAAATCAAAATAGTAATGGGTACTATAACATATTAGTTCCAATTACTAAATAAATGGGATTGATACCCATCTTATTGGCTGTAATAACTATATCATATTAGTTGTGGTTACTATATAGCATTCATTGTGATGCATATTTCTTATTAGTTGCTTAAAATTCGAAAGAGCTTCAACGCATTACTAAAATAAAACCACTCTTTACTATTGGAAAAGTAGTCATAACTTTATGAAAATATAGGCCCATCTATTTACATTGGTTGTGAGAACTAAAAGGAATTAGTGACCAATATTAGTTGGGATAATGATTTCATTTAATTAACACAAGCAAATATAATTGTATGAAAGCATTATGAAATAATTGCCGCAACTTATCCACGTAAATATTGTCTTATATTCTCACTACTAATAAATTTATTATGAGTATAATGTTTTAAGAATATAAGAACTATTTTAAATAGATTTGATAATAATCGCCCGAACAACTAATTTTCATTAGTAATCACATCACGTCTAAACTTTTCTAAGAGTGTACATTCTCAAAAGGTATCGACATCAGATACAACATACTAAAATTTCAGTTCAATCGTACGAGCTTTAGGTTTTGACAGTTATTTAAAATGGCAGACAGAAACGTCAAATCAAGTTGGCGATCACGCCATCTTGTAGATTTTGAGCATTTTGCTCTTAGATGTCAAGAACATCATTGTTGTTTTTTAAAAGACATTGTTGATCTGTGGTATTTCTATAACGGGGTCAAAGTCAATCGCATATTATGCCAAATGCAAGCGTTTTTTTCTTTTTTTTTTTAACATTGTAAAATTTTATAAAATAAATCCGTAAAATTGTAAGTAAAGTTGAAAAATAGCGAAAAAAGGTACAAAGTTACCCGCGTTTACGGTAAATTAATCCCGGACGAAAGGAAAAATATTTAGTTTTTCAAAAATATCTGTACAAAACTTGATTTAATCTTTCCAAAATTTGTATCGATTGACACACATTTTTTAGTATTACATTATTTACCGACGAGTGATTTCAATGATAGGGAACCCGTGCACGTCCAGGGATGGAGTTCTATAGAAAAAGTAGATTTTCCCAAAGCTTTCGGTTTGATCTCCAAGAATTCTTCAGATTTAAAATCTAGAATCTCCCTGCTTTGTTAATTGATCTAGGGTTCTAGGGGTTCACAGGGCATGAGATTCGGGGGCTCTTCAGTTTAAATTTATTGATATTATTGTTAATTTTGCTTTTTTTAAAGTTATATTGCTTTTTTCTGTTATGGATTTCTTTGTGAGAGTAAAATAGAACTCAAATTGAATGGAAAAACATAATATGAGGAAGTGAAACTACTAATGCATCCACCGATGTCTTAACGTTTTCAGTATACGATACCAAAAGAATAAAATATTACTGAAAACATATGAAAAATGCCTTTCTTTTCCTATAAAATCCGAAACAATATTATTCAAAAATTGATTTTAAACTTCTTTGTAAGTAAAATTTCAAAATCCATAATATATTTTTAAAAAAAAAAATACCTCTTCAAAGAAGCTTCATAATGTTAGTATGTAGTCGATTAGCAGAAACCACTTCATTAATCTCTTGAAACAACTGAAACATTCTTGTATTTCAGACACTTTCACCCGCGCACAATTGCATAATGGCCCCTCCTGCACAAAAGATACATCAGAGTGGAAAAGTCGTGCAAAGAGGCCAGAATATCGATGGCGACGCTAATTAATTCCTCGTCTGGGGCTGTTTAATAGACTGGAATTATGGTATACCTCCGAGTATGAAGTCAAACCCCTTCCATTAGAGACCCAACGTCAATTGCAACATTGTTGAGTTCATCTCTGGATTCTTGCTGACACCAAGTCAACCATTTCGCAAACAGCGATATAATTTACTCAAAACCAATTTATTGTTGGTGATTTAATAAAATCCGACAGGTGGGACAGGCACACTGGTGCTGGAGCTAAAATGACTTATGGCTGATAAAAGGAAACCTCTCAAGAATTCTGCATATTTTTCGCGTGAGGTGCTCAAATAGCAGGAACAACGACCAATTTGTAAGAATTGAAATTGTAACAAAATACAAAGAAGATTTTGTGAATTTCATTAAAAAAGAATTTCTTTAATTCCACCTACAGGAGAATTTACTGCGGAAACTGCTAGGTAGTTAGGCCAGAATTAAATTATTTATTGCGATAATCTCCTCGCCAAGGTGACTAACACGTCTCTCCAAAAATCATGGAGCCTGAACAATTATAATCTTCGGAAATGTATGCCATTTGGGAATTCTTCGTCTTTTGCCCTCACTTTTCGAGACACGAGCAAAAAAAGTGTTCTGAGGAAAAAAGAACAGTTTAAGTTGAATGATTGCACAATGAATCCGTTTTCTGTTATTGTTGCCCACAAATACTGGAACAGAGGAAAAAATTCCCATAAATGTGAAAGATTTTGTGGAATTGTGATTTTAAGGTAAGTCAAGCTATGGTAGCGAAATTGATAGTTCAATCTTATTTCGAGAATCAAATCAATTCGATGAAATCGAAGACCAAATGCTAAATTTAATATTTTCATCAAAACCTAAACTCTAAATACGAAGCATCTAAAAAATCGAAAATATAAAAATTTTTAAAAGGAAGTTCGAAAGTTTCAAACCAAAGTTCAAATATCAAATACAGAAAATCAAGGTACTTAAGACAAAATCTACAAATTAGTAGCTATATTCAAAATCGTAAGCTATCATCGCTGAACTTTCAGATTATCAATTGGGAAGGTTCTTTCAGGAAATTGTTTTCACCGATTTTCAACTTTTGAACAATTTTTCTTAGGTACGGATATGATGTGATTTGGCGTTTTCTGTTAATTAACATCATATCCGTACCTAAGAAAAAATTGCTCAAAAGTTGAAAATCAGTGAAAACAATTTCCTGAAAGAACCTTCCTAATTGATAATCTGAAAGTGATGATATTGTTCAATCCCACACAAAATAACGATCCTCATAAAGTACAAAAAACATAGTTTAGTCGACCACTGAAGAAAGTCCACATCCAGGATCGAAAGCTTTGGGAAAGATTGAAGAAGTGTTTTTCTTTGTGAAGTGACTTCAAATCCACTGGCCACCACCGGAGAGTCCCCTATCAATACACATCACACCAGTTTTTCATCCAATTGGACCTAGGACAAGGTGGCTGAATCAAATTTGAAAATCTTGCGTTGAAACGCCTTGGGATCGAACCCGAACATCTTCCTAAAGTGGTGGAGCATCGACAAGCGTGGGCTACAAAAATTGAATGTCATGGGTCCGCGACCCCAATAGGGATAAGCGGTTAAAAATTATGATGATGATGAGTTAAAAAAGCACTCCAATCTAGCAAAATGCTCGATATTGTAATTCCTAAACCTCAAAAATTGTTTGGCATCAGTCGTCTAGGTTCATAAAGGTGATTAGCGGTATAACTAATAAACTCATTTCTTTCCAACAGTCCCTTTGTCAATATTTCGTCGGTTACGTCTACCTCTGTAGTATCTGTATTTCTTTTGTATCAGCATTTTACGCAAGAGGGGACGTCTGTATTTGTAGCTGCGAATGCAGTTACGACAGAGGAAGACACAACCGACGATTTGTTGTTTCATAATCGCTTTGTAATGATTTATAATTCCCTTACATAAAGATGGCCCAAGATAGCTCTTTCGCCCTTAAAGATTCCCTAAGGAAACTAGGTCTTATTACGGCCAATTGCTCGGTAGCGATCTAGTTTTGCACCCCGATCCGAACTGTTCCAGACCATACTACCGACTAACGGAACAGTGTCCCTGCCAGCCAATCTCTCACACGGCAGACAACAGTACTAAACCGGCTGTAAAAGGCTGCTTGAAGCAAGAGACGGGAAATATGAATTTTCTCGGAACAGGGATGGAATAAAAGGGACCACGGCCTAAGCACTTGTAAGCGTATTCTTACTTGCTATTCCTACCCCTGCCGGGTCATTCCGTAAAATAATCTTAAAAAAAAGAATTCAACCGTAAATTGTAAACTTAAATTTTCGTTTTTAAATATAAAGTTTTATCATTTTTTATAAACATAATTTTTTTTCTTATTTCAATAAAGTATGTTACAACTTTTAGACTCCTCTCTTTTTAAGTTATCTAACGATTGATATATAAATATTAAAATCTGAAAATTTTAAGACGAAAACATAAAAACGAATACTGAACTGAACCCTGTGATTCAAAATCGAAAAGAAAAATTTTGCAAAACAGGAACTAAAAACTTTAAGTAGAAATCAAAAAGTTACGAACAGTTAATGTTTAAGCATTGCTTAACCATTTCTAAATTCTACTGAATTTATAAAATAAATAATAATAAAATAAATAGAATAAAAAGGGCTGTAATACTTGTATTGAGAGACTCAACTAATGAATAGTTTCATAAAGACAAGTTTGACTTCATGAACTCAAATTTTCAATAATGTTTTCTTTATTTCTCATTTAGGGTGAAAGGAAGACCTATTGAGACTTTAAGAACTCGTGTCAGGATCTATTGACACCCTACTCTGTACCATTTGGAATACAAAATTTGAAATCTTATCCTCATCGGAAAACGTAGATTAATGAAAAACGCCATATTAGGGGAAAGTCTCTCCTTCGAGCGTTCATGCCTTCGAATAATGTGAATTTTCTTTTAGTTTTCCTAAGAGACTTATACATTTCTATTAAATTTTAGTCGGCTTATCATCAATTATTGATAATTCTGTGATAATTTAATGTAAATCTCTTACAAAGAAACAAGAGAAATGCAAATTATTCGAAGGCATGAACGTTCGAAGCGAGAGCACTTTCCCCTACATTAAATAAATTTCAACATTTTGACAAAAGTGTCAATAGGGGTTCTCTGTTCTCTGTCGAAGAGATGTTCATTCGACCCTACACTGAGACAAATCCGAAAAAGTTAAAATAATATTCCGGAAATGTTAATTTTACCCTGCAGTATTAATCCAAAATCGGTGTAAATATTACCCTTTTTAGTTGTATTAGGGGTTAAAGTGACCCTTTTTCATGTTAATTTTACCCTTAAAAAGGTGTAAAATGAACATTAAAAAATATTAATATATTTTAACACCTAAAAGGTGTTAAATTTATGAGGAAAAAAAGTTAATCGCACCCTCTTTTTTTCTCAGTGTAAGACAAAATAAATTCTCAATATATTCTCAATTAGAATTAATTGCAATAGCTGCTTCTTTTTCGAAAGCACCACCTCTGGAGTGGAAGGTGAGAAAGGCGACTTCACAACAAAGGTGAGAGTAAATTTGTGGCATTCGGGAGTGGAGAGGAACCAATTTCAGGAAATGAATGAAAAACTTGTAAAAGATTTATTGTTGATGAAGTCTCCTGCTACTGGAGCCACTGAGACCTTGTCACACGATCTGTCTCGTAAAAGGAATGTGGTGCTCGAGGAAGTGTGTAAAAAGTACAAGAATTTTACCATACTGATGGGACAGCTTCTCGGAAAGGATTAGGGCTTACTAAATGCCTTTTTGGCATATTTATCGCACATTTTCTCACGCGTTCTCCTCAGACATCAGAAATCGTCCAAAGAAGAAGAATGAGCAAAAAGCTCAGTGATATTTATAAGAAGGATTTTATGTATGACATTTCCATTTTATATTTTTATTGTAATTGGAGTTATTCAGCAAAAATCATTTTATATGAGAGCGATAATCAATTAAAATACAATAAATTGTGGGTTTATCTGGGTATTTAGCAGAAGAATTGGCATTAATTTTGCAAGAACATCACGCAAGAAGAAATCTCGGAGAATATTAATGAATTATATCTCGCAAAAGAGGATTGATAAACTTATTGAGTTCCTTATTGAAGAGTCAAACTTACTTCTTAAGTAACAGATATTGCAATCAATCTGAGAATTTTTGAAAGTAATGAGATTTTCAAAGCATTTCTCTTCAAGAAATTTCCCATACCAGAAAGAAATTATTGAACACTTTTTATTTAATTTCCGGCTAAATCATAAAATACATAATCAAAACTCAGTCTACGGAAGTGAGAGATTTCACTTAATAAGGAAGCCAACAACTCCACCTCATTCTTTCAACTACGTCGCCCGTCGTGATTTATTTCATCTAATTCTAAAATGATTATATTTCTCATTGTTCTATTTAATCAATTTCAACCCCATTTGGCCCCCAACATCCGCAAGAAATAATTCGAAGAAATTGCTCCCTCACAACTTTAACTCCCAAAACAAAGGCAATCTCGTCTGCAATTCAACTTAATCACAGCAAATTGCAGTGGTTATAATGTGATTGGACAACCATTGACTGGGAGGTTCTGACAGGCAGTTGAGTGGGCGACTTTTTGCAGAATCCCCTGCAGATAGAGCATTCATCAAAGTCTCACAAGAAACCACTAAGCCTCGAAGCACGAGAGGCATTTAACAGAAATATTTCAATCGTCATAAAATGCAATATTGACTGTCACCAGTGATTAGAGTCATTGCAATTGAGCCAAGTTATGCCTTCTTCCATTGTCGAGCGTGCGACAAATTGCAAGAGTGTGAATAGGATTGTTGGATTGGAATGAGACATTAATATGAGCAAATCAACGTACTCGGAAAGCAAACAAACAGAATCTCGCAAGGTGCGCACCCAGCAATTTTCCTCAAACAATTTTTACTTTTGATTTTTTTCCACAAATCACAGATATTGATATTGAATGGGAAAATGTAGATTTTGAATCTTTAATGATCACTCAAAAAATCCTGAGATAAGAAAAAATACTAGGATTTTTTTAATTAAATATTTCTTTGCAGTTTCATAAAAAACAATTAGGGGAAAGTACTCTCCCTTCGAACGTTCATGCTTTCGATTAATGTGAATTTTCTTTTAGTTTTCCTAGGAGACTTAACACATTTCTATTAAATATTAGTTGACTTATCATCAATTGTTGATAATTCCGTGATAATTTAGTGTAAATCCTTTACGAAAAACAAAAGAGATTCACATTATTCGAAGGCATGAACATTCGAAGGGAGAGCACTTTCCCCTAGTACTTTCTTTGGGACTGAAAAATATGGAAAAATAGATTTCTTGTATCTTTTAGTTTAGACTTTGGCAAAAAAGTGTAACATAAAGATTTAAAAAAAATAATGTTTGATGTACTTTTTAAGTAAAAGCTATATTAACTTAATATCGCAAAATTTGTTGATTGTTGACAAGGAGATACTCCAGTTTTAAGTCTGCATTAAAGCATATCCGAAATAATTAAACTTTATACTAAAAGAACTACTTAAATTTGAGGGTTCTAGCATATTGGTTCTTTCTGCTAAGTAACGTAAAATTACGTTTTTAAGTCGGATCAGTTCATAAAATAGCTTCCATAGAAACGATTGACATTGGCCTCTGGGGGTGACTTTGCCCTCCTGCTGTTCATAAGTTTTTTTTTTAATTCTAACACTGAAAGATGTTTGAATGCGATTGGAAATAGTAGATCGGGTCGTTTAAGATCGTTCTTAAGTCCTAATAAGGTACGGTCTATTGGGGTCTAACAAATGGTGAATGGATAACACTAGGGATAAGATCCGTCTTGTCTCTTTCAATTTTTATTCCATACGATGTTTCGGGAATCCATTATCCCCTTCATCAGATCTACAAAACATTAATTAACAAATTTCTCCAGTTGCATGACAAAAGATTCCTACACTGAGAGAAATCCCGAAAAGTTAAAATAACATTCCGGAAATGTTTATTTTACCCTACAGTATTGATCCAAAATCGGTGTAAATATTATGCTTTTTAGTTGTATTAGGGGTTAAAGTTACCCTTTTCATGTTAATTTTACCCTTAAAAAGGTGTAAAATGAACATTAAAAAATGTTAATATATTTTTACACCTAAAAATGTTAAATTTATTAGGAAAAAAGTTAATCGCACCCCCGGTTTTTTCTCAGTGTATGTAACCTAAAATTGTTAATTAATGTTTTGTAGATCTGATAAAAGGGACACAGTCGATCCCAGAATTATACATATTTTCGGAACCAAGAAAAGCGCGCGAATGCGTATGCGTATAGAAATTTTACATATTTTTAGGAGTCTTCTTTTGCATAAGTTATGGAAACGCCGTAAAATATGCAAAATATTGTTGGCGTCAATTTCTTGGGCTATTTTCATCGCCAGCGATTCATAAGTTACCACATCGAATAAATTGCACACATTTTGAGATTTTTCAAAAATGATTTCACAAATGATCTGCTAATGGCAGGAGAAGATGTATAAGTGTATTTGCATAATCCCGTCATATGCATAATTTCTATATGCATAATCCTGGGAGCCCCTGTATAGATCTCCGAAACGTCGTACAGAATAAAAGTTGAAAGAGTCAAACAGCTTACAAGTTTATAAATAATTGGAGTCAAAATCATTCTCTTCCAAGTTTTAGAATTCACATAAGGTCTTGACGCTGTTTATCCGTCTGCCCGTCTGTCCGTCTGATCCATCCGGTTGTCGTCAGCTCTAGAAGTCAAATTGTTAGAGATAGAGACTTGGGCCCTTTGGTAGACCCCTCCTCTTCCCCTCCAAAATTATGTTGTTTTTTTTTTTGAGAATCTTCGATATGAGTCGAAAAATTGTGTGATTTTTTTATCTTTAGATACGTTTTAGCAATTACCCAGGCGTAAATTTCGTCCATATATGAAAATACCGTTGAATCATTCGTAATAACGATTTTTTAAGTTTAAAGCTTCAAAAAGGCTCTAGAGAGGCTATTTCTTAACCGATTGGTGTCATATATAGGCTTGTTAGAAAGGTCTTGGAATTTCTTGCAAGACTGAACCGGTTGCAATTGGGTTATGAGTCAGTAATAAACCGCTTCATAACCGATAACTAATTTTTATTCGAAATTCAATTATATTACTTCTAAGCTATTTTGAGCGATCTTTTGAGTGATTCAATCTGTTTAATTTTTGTTCCATCTGTTAGGTGTTGTGACTTTCCTAGCGAGATCTGCATGTCGGACAAACCGACGTCACCCTCGATAAACCGAAGTAGATCACCAGATACCAAAAATGACTGATTAATTATCTTCGGAGTGAAACTTCAAGCTCTATCTCGATATTTTGAGATATATCATCCAAACCACGAGTTCTAACATTCCACAAAATCTGAACGCTTTACCACCCCTTTTTGAAGGATATTACGTTTTAGCTTTCGGTTGAAAATTTGGAACTTTAAAACTATAGACCTATATCATCAGACATACGCAGTTTTGAACTACGCCTTACTTTTGAGCAAAAGATATTAATTTTTTAGAATAAATTTACATTATACAACATTTTTAAATTTTCTAATATGCAAGTGATCTATAACTTTTTAATTCATTTCGAAAAGTGGATGTGAAAAAAGTTTAAGTGACTCAAGAATTTCCGCTGTAAACAAAGTATCACTTTTAGTTTTTATATCCTATAGAATTTAGTAATAATGAACATTACTGGTAAGAAGGGTAAGAATAAGAATACTTTTAGAACCAAACATTACTAGGTCGAAAACATTCCACTGGATATTAATTAGGCCCCTGTACTAAAAACTGTTCTGCTCTATATTTTCTTTATGTTAATTTAAGTTAATTAAAATTAGTATTATCAAACTACCCTTAATTCTAAATAGTTGAAATATTTTTAATTATTATAGTATTTTGGACTCATTTGAAAGGTCTTTGAATCCCAGACAAATTCGAAGACAAATTTAGTGTTTATTGTTAGATTTAAAAAACCGACTAAAATCGGTTTTGAACTGCGATAGGCATAAAAGAGCACGTTTTTGAACATGATGTTCTTATACCTTATAAAGTCAAATACCGTAAGACCGTCTTCAGACTAGAGGTTTAGCCCAGTTTCCGAAGGTCCCAAAATTCTAAATAGCAAACCATTTAATATGCTCTTCTGATTCAAATAGATTAATTCCCCTTAATAGTCCATTTCTAAGTCAAAATTATCCAAAATTTTGCAACTGATACGAAATTAGAAAAGTTAAGCCTTATGGCCAAGCCTTAGGTATGAAACCCGTATAAGTTCAAGTGACTTTGACACCCTACTACTCGTAAGCTTTTCTTTAGTACTATAACTTAAGGATGGTCTTTGCTAATCCGATCTAACATATCTGATTAGCGATAACCGTTCTTAAACATTAGATGTGGAAACCGGTGAGCGTCGGGTAAGAATAAGCAAAGAAAATTTTAAATTCTTCCCAAAGCTTTCGGCTCTTTCGGAAGAATTTAAAATTTTCTTTGCTTCTTCTTACCCGACGCTCACCGGTTTCCACACCTATTAAATTAATCGTCGGAAATTACCAAAAATCAAAGATTAGAATTAAAGAGAAGCTTACGAACAAAAGAGGGAGTCAAAGTCACCCACTTCTACGGTAGTTTTCTTTAACTGAATAATTAATGAGCAATCTGTTTTTAGGGTGAATAGCATCACCGTCAAGAGTTTAAACATTCCTCAAAGCCTGAACACTTTTTCACCCTCTTTAGTTCAATAAACGGTAGTTTATTGAACCATAGTTCCATAATTCAAGTAAACGTTTTCGTAGATACGATGCTGATTTTCAACATTTACTTTGGCTTTCGACCAATGTTGCAATCACAGCCCTTGTAAGTATTTCAGCCCTCATCTCTACCTTTCGTCTCGCTGTTTCGCAGCTCTGATAGAATCTCAGAGGCCTTATGAGATGGTTGGAAATGAGCACAGCCCCAATATGCGTGCCTCACAAATGACTATATGATATTCCAAGGATTCGTGCGGATGCAAAAATCAGTGAATGCAATTTAGATAACAATATATGGACAATGTGAATGCATTTGTTGTCTTTAGTTAATTATATGCTATTTGTAGAAATTAACAGTCAATCCCAGAACTATTTGTCCTCCCAGACAATTTCCTCAATATGTTCAATTGACGGATTAATTTATGCAAGGTATCTAAATAATCATGCTCAAATAACGAATGGTGCAAGAGATGAGGAACTGGATTTCTCACAGAGATTATCTCTCTGCCCAGGCTCTATGGGTGAGCAAAAGAACCTAGCTAAAAATAGTTAGTGACGATCAATATGGAATATTCAATACACTGATGATATTTCAACTGATTATGGTGTAATTTATAGGACTAATCTATGAAGGAGAAATAAAACGAAGGCGAGATGCCTGATGAAGTTGTCTACTTCCAACTGATCTGTCCATAAAATACATTGAGATTCTAAATTATGGGAAATTGTACACATTGTTGTGTACAATTGAACCCGAAGAGAATGAAAATATATATAACAGAAAGCTCTATGGGATTAAAGAGGTTCTTGCACAACATTTTGCACCAGTTTTGTATTTCTGATAAGAATTATGTCTTCCTTCATTTTCTAATCTGCATACAAAATATTAAGGGGATATTTCGCTTAGAGAAAAGCAAAAGTGCTGAGTCAGAAAACTTAGCAATTTTGCTGGATTGAATTGTATTATATATTTTTTTATTCTCGAATTCAATTAGTTTAATGTTATTAAAAGATGTTATTCAACTTTCTCGATACTTTCAATTTTTTTTATCGAGATTGAGTCTTAAATATGGGAACCCTTCTTCTCTGAAAATCCTTCTGTCCCTCACAAATTCCAAACTTTTCCACCAAATTTTTATGTCTCCCGATGGGAGTTTGTTTTTCTTCAAGTACAAAATTACACGTTATTGATATGGGACATTTGCATAGAAATAATTTTTTAGAGTGTGTGTAGAAAATGGCCATTTGGCGAAAGAGTAAGAAAAAGATCAGTTTATGGAATGGCAAAGAGACACTCTCCAAAGGATATCCATCGACATAACTATAAAATTTTTTGTAGTTATTGTCCTTCATTCCATTAACCAATCTTTTTTTCTCCGCTATCTGGCCATTTCACTGTGAAATTTATTGGTTTGGAGCCTTCAGGAGCCAAATCCAACGACTTTTCTGGTCGATTTTCCAGATTGATATACTGACTTCATTGCGATGGATTTCACCAAATAAACCAGTCTCACTTTTATGTGATTTTCAAGTGATGATAATAGTCTGAAGGTCAAATTCTTTTTTCTCTTCGATTTTTTTGCGAATTTATATATATTCTCCATACTGTAATTTGATTCTTTTTATTGAAATTTCTGGGGGAAATTTTAGTGGTCAATCTACGAATCGAATTTCACTAGAAATTGATTATATTGTTTCCAATAATTTGATGTTTTCGCTTCTTGTACTGTTTATTTACATTTAGGGAATTGCCATTCGTTTTGCTTGGTGAAACATATTAGTTTAGAAATCCGCCAGCACATTTTCTGATTAATGCGAAAAGAAAATTTATGTGTTTTGTCGACCCAGAGACGACACTATTCACCGAAATTTTTTTAACAGTTCACCCACACCATTGATGGTCATAAATAGAAATTTTTGCTTATTTAAAACATTGTTACATTTTAATGGGGTATTCATTAGCAAATAAAAGAAGGACTGCGCCTTTGATTAATTTGACCTGTAAAAATATTATAAATCAGATCAGTAAAGTGCATTTCAACATTTTTATTAAAGTAGAAATAGTCATGAAATTAACATAAATGTCTTTTGCAGAGGAAAATTACATTGGTTGGCAAATATTGAGTATTATGTTATATAGGTAAGAATAATTAGGCATAAAATATTTTTTATCATTTATAAATTAGCATTTTCAATGAGTAATTCAAATAGATTTATTATTAAAAAATCAAATAAAAACGAAAATGCTCTCAGGGTTAAACATTTTAGTATAGTTAACTCTATTAATACCAATGGGTTACCGGTAACCTAAAAAACAAAAATTATTTTCTTCAGTTTTAGTTTTTGGGTCAACTGTAATCCACTGGTCATTAAACTGGTCACTCTGTGCGAACCATGCCAACGTTCTCCTAATAATTAATAATAATAAAGAATTTCTACGGAAGAGACGAGGTAAATAAGGAGTGCATGGAATCAAACGGTCATACACTGAGGGTTTAGGATCAATGATTAAGAGTCCTTTACATAAATTTATTTTACCTAATCCTTCACTGGTAAAAATAAAAGGATCAAATTTATCCAAATGTTATCCTTTGCAAAGGATGGATCAAATTAACATGCTCTATTATGACAAATGTGCATTCAAAGTATGAAACTTGATCCATCCTTTGAAAAAGGATCAAATTTGGATCAATTTGATCCTTTTATTTTTACCAGTGTCTACTGGACAAATTTTATAGGCTAAATATTCTCAAGGATCAGCCTCAGTCTGTCTGTGCCCTATAGAACTATAGAACTTGTAAATAACTACTGCAATACAAATTGTTATAGAGTTTCATTAAGCTGTTACGTGGGTCACGAAGAAAGCAGCAAAAAAGCATATTTCTTCCTTGAAATTTTTCAACAAAATAACATAACTTAAAGTCTTAAACATATAAAAGTACAACATTTAAAATATATTTTCTGAAATTTTCATTGAAAAATATTATAAATTCAGCCAAAATTAATACAAGTTATTCAGGGTAGATTCATCTGAAGTCAAAAAATTAAGTGTTTTCTGATAACAGATAAGTTGAATTCGTACTTGAACGAAATATTCTTTATTTCTTTGATTACATCTTATTTCGCAAGACGAACGTGGTATAAAATACGATGAAAATGGTAATTTTTTATATAAAATTATCCTAAAAATCCTAATTACATTTTTTTCGAAAATTCTTTATTCAAGTAAGAGTATACTGAGTGTATTTAATTCAGCTTAAAAAAAATATTTTGTTTTTGATTATGTAGTAGTCGTAAATACTCCAAAGTAAAGTATTTACCGAAAAGGGTTTCCGAAAATTATATCCTATAGGGTGATTTTTAAGTAAGAATTAAAAAAAATACTAAGAATATTGTACTTTTATGTACTTACCAGATTTAATTAGGTTTTTTTTTTAATATTGTGAAAAAAATTATAGAAAATATGACGATTTTTGTTTTCGTTACCCCAAGACACCCCTTAATTCATATTTTTCTCATTATTCCTCAAAGCTCAAAGAAGAAGTCAAAAACCAGATCTTCCGGTCAAGAACTTTGGCCAAGAACTGTAGTGGAAAGTCTTTTATGATTCAGAGATTGTGGAGATTGTGACAGTTAATGACAAATCCGAGTAATCTTTTATCCTGAACAAAGAGCTTCTAACTTCTCAGCAAAAGTATTTCTTGAATTTTCGAATATTTGATGTCTGCCCATCAGGGCTGAACATAGAGAAGTAGTCCTTAAAAAAATAATATTGCCAAATATATTTTATATATATATATATATATTTGGCTTTTATAAACTCGTTCTTGTTATCCTACTTATGTAAAAGGTAATAAACTTCAAAGGAATTAGGCCGAAATAGAAAGATGAAACAAAGTATTTAAAAAACATTGATATTATTGTAAATTCAAGGAGAAGCTTTTTATAAATAATTAAACATTATAAAACTCCAAATTCAGATAATTACATTTTCATTTTGACATTAAATATTTAATTATAAATATCTAAAACCCTTCTTTTTCTCAGAGTTGTGGGGGGACGCTGATGTCAATTTTTAAACTTTTATATTTTTATAATTTGTTTTTTACCTGACTGAATCTATCATTGATGATTAATGTGGTCAATGATGAGTGATCAATCAATCAAAGAAGTTTCATTATCTACTAAAATAACCCAAGATATAAAAATAAATCAGCTTTGTAGAATACTGTTTAATATAAAAGGCAGACAATCCATTCGGAATTGATATACCTATTTCTCTATCTCAGTGCGACTTGGTGTAATCATAATTGTTCTTAGTACCTTCAAGTTGATTTTTGCGATATATCATTGAGTTACTAATCCAAATCAATCTTGCCATAATGTGCCAAAATAAATTTTAAATTAAAGGTCCTTTTGCTAAAAGCCTTCGGTGAGTAGAGTCCCAAACAGATTAAAGATTAGACTAAACTATTTATACACTTTGATTTTGGAATTACAAATTAGGAGTTCTTTAGCTCTTTGCATAAATGTTCTTAACCTGATCCTTTACTGTCAATTTTTAGGGGCTAAGTATTCTCAAGGATCAGCTTAACTCTCTTTGTGCTTTACATAGTAATTTTATTAACTTAGTTATTAGTCGTGGAAAATATTGCTATGTAACCGGCTTTCATGCAATTTTAAAACATGTTCTTAGTTTCGTTACCGAATTTTGACCGCTTATCAATATAATAAAAATAATTAAGACGTACTATGTAATGATGAGGATCAAATTGATGAGTATCAAAATGATAGAAAAATAAAAAAAAGTGTGGATTGAAAGTTCTGGGCCATAAATTCAAATTTTACAATATTCCTGAATCTTTTTCACTGCCTTTAAAATCTAATTTAAAAATCTAAAATTTTAAATTAATCTTCATTTTCGAAACCGATTGGGTCCTTTAGATAAAATTAAACGCCTGGTTGTTTAAGAGTTTATATATAAAAGTACAAGGAGTTCTTTATCATTGTAGAACTGATAAGCCATTTTTTTTAAACTATAGTCAAAATTAAAAAAAAAAGAAAAATTAGGGTTTTCAATTAGTCACATCTATGTTTTATGGATTATCTATTATGCAAAACTTCCAAAATCTAATATAAAAAGGTAATCCACATCAACTTAATTTTTTTTCGGCAAATTGTAGAAAATGGATCGAATGTCGTAATCTGGAGACAGGTCGACGAAAAAAAGGCAAATGTGTGTGGAAAATTGACAAACAAGTCGAATGTGTGGAGAAAGAGCAAAAGAAGTCCACACACCACGCTTCTGTATGGAGATTTTACAAAAGATGCTACCCACCTTATTCGTCTTGCAATTTTATTGTCCGCTCAGTTTAAACTCCTATGGCACGGGTACTGCCTGGTGTTCTTATTTGAATCGAAAAGTAGTTTTTTCAGCCACTACTAACTCTCTTGGCTCTATTCACTCTCCCAGCAATTATTGTACCACACACTTTGCGAAATATTAGCGCGGTGTAACACCTTAATTTGTCACCGTTTTTTTTTTTACGCCGATGCCTCTTTGCTCTCTCTCACTTCTTTGCTCTTTTTTTGGATTTAACTTTTATGGTGCTTTACTTTGCACAAATGACGTCACTTTGGAAAAAGGCACTTTTCACTTCTAGCACGAGATGAACATTTGCAATTTTGGGGCATTTTTGGGCGCCAAAAAGCCACTAATGATCTCTCCCTGGGCAGCACAAGAGCAATGCTCACCTCTGTGCAAACCACGTGAAAAAAAAGAAACAACACACAATTCACTTTGGTTTCAAGATGCACAAACAGGATGGTGATGTACCTTCCTGCCCCAAGAAGTTTATATCGCAAATAACTTTTGAGCACGGAAATGTTTGGACGAAAAGCTCCGATGCGAAAGCTGAACTGTTTGGCCACAGAGATTCGCGATGTTGATGTTCACCGTTCAAATGGTGGCAGACAAATGTTCTGATTGCTGTGTGAAAAGTTTCTTGGTCTGAATCTCTAGTCTGTGACTTGAACATTTATTGGTTTCGTCGGCGGCGGCTCAAACAACTGGCGGTCGTTTCGCTCTTGGTGCCTCTCGTGCGAGTCTATCCAAAACAACAAGACATTCTGTGTAGGTCTCCGAGTCCTTCTCATCCAAGGGGCTACTCACAGGCAAATTATATCATGTAACTGCCAAAGGAAAATGAATTACAATCAATAATTTAAAATTATCATCAGTAATTCTTATAGCTTTATATCAGAGGTGTGCAAGAACCGTTGAAACCGAATAAATGTCAAAATAAGTTTGCTCAGGTAGCGTTTTGACCATTGACGAACAAGCTTTATTTGACGTTTTTTTTCGGTTTCAAACGGTTCTTGCACACCTCTGCTTTATATGATGACTATATCATCATGACGAGTGAGTTACGAGAATTGCTGCTCCAAGGGATGTTTAATTGAGTATAACAAATTGCAAACAATATTTTTTAGGGACATGGAGTCTTCCACATTATAATGAGTTATAAAGGTTATAGGGGCACTCAATGGGTCAAGTGGTAGAGCTTTCGCTCTATGATGCACATGTCCCGGGTTCGAATCCCCTTTAGGTCACCAGGGGGGGAATTCCGTAACTCTGTGAACGCTACACTGAAGTGATAGCAAAATGGATTCTGTAACTTGTGATAGCTTCACGTGAAAAGATAACTTTGAGGTTATGTGTTTCAGTTGTCAATTTTTTTGTGAAGATGATGTTATCACTCGGTGAAGCCAATGAAAATTTTTTCCATACTCAGCTTGAAAAACAACACTACATCATTTCTAATACTCAATTCTAGTGTTTTCCTTAGTTATTCAGTTCAAATATTGATGAAAATCTTAAATGTAATGAAAATTTTAACACACTTCCCCTCTCTGCTTCACGCAAAGTTACAGAATAAATTTTCTAGCAGTCATGAAGGGAAGCTTGTGAACCTTTCACTGGTGAATCGTTCACTAGAGAAACGTTCACAGAGTTAGAGAATTCCTACGATCATTACAACCAGCGCACAATAACCTTTGTTCGTAAACATGTTTTCAAAATTTCCCATGGGAATAAGCGAGATGACTAGATCTTGATCTCATTCACTCTCATTGAAATGTCAAAAACATGTTTACTAAACAAAAGTTATTTTGTGTTGGGCATTTTATCCAACGCACAATAACTTTTGTTTCTTAAATATGTTTTCAAAATTGCCTATGGGAGTGAGTGAAATGACTAGATCTAGGTTTCACTCATTTTGAAATGTCAAAATTGAAATGTCAAAAACATGTTTACAAAACAGAAGTTATTGTGCGCTGGGAATTTACATCCTGCTCTGTGTTGTGTTCACACGTAAACATAAATACAAACAATTAATTTATGTAATTTACAACTATATAAATGAGAACACAAAAAAATGTAGAGTCTTGAGGAAGAACTTATTAAGTAATAACATAAAATCGAAAAATTCTCAAAATATCTACTGAAATATCCACATGAGTAGAAAGGATAGAAAGTATTGATCCAATAAAATAAACTGAAATGCTCTATTTAAAAAAAATTGCTTGGTCCCATACCACGTTGTACACTGATAGAAATCCGAAAAAGTTAAAATAACATTCCGGAAATGTCAATTTTACCCTGCAGTATTGATCCAAAATCGGTGTAAATATTACCCTTTTTAGGTGTATTGGGGTTTAAAGTTACCTTTTTCATGTTAATTTTACCCTTTCAAATGTGCAAAATTAACATTAAAAATATTGATATATTTTTACATCTAAAAAGTGTTAAAGTTATGAGGAAAAAAAGTTAATCGCACCCTCTTTTTTTCTCAATGTAATAACATTAACGCGTGCAATATCGGCCAAGCTGTCGCTTTCTCCCTCACTGTTCTTGCTCCTGCTACTCCGACGCCACGCAATATTGGAATTTATCATCCATTATTTCAATTGAAATGTTTGTAAACTAATAATATTGTACACATACAACATTTTCTGGCATATGCGATCTATGATTCAGGGTTTCTACACTGAGAAAAAAAAGAGGGTGCGATTAACTTTTTTTCTTCGTAACTTTAACATTTTTAGGTGTAAAAATATATCAACATTTTTTAATGTTAATTTTAAACCTTTTTAAGGGTACAATTAACATGAAAAGTGTAACTTTTACCCCCAATACACCTAAAAAGGGTAATATTTACACCGATTTCGGATCAATAATGCAGGGTTAAATTAACATTTCCGGAATGTTATTTTAACTTTTTCGGATTTCTCTCAGTGTACCGTTTACCTGATGAGATAGATAGTGGTAAATCGGCGGTAGGCGCATCAAAGCATAATTGAGGAGAAATATATAATTGATCTGAAGTGAAATTGAATTTTGTGATCTAACCATGCTATCACACTAGGCTTTTTTCAAATTTGTAAATTCAATTTAATTATCAGATGAATTGTTCCTATGCGTTATTTTTCATTAAAAATCGTTTGAATTAAAAGATTTTCGCTTAGTTATTGATATAAATTAATACTTGGCCCACCAAAACATGTTTAAACATGCTAAAATGACATAAATGTGGTTGCTCAATTAAATTTAAATTCAGCAAATTAAAATGGTAAAATCGATCATTAATTTCAATTTTATTGCAATTAAACAAGTAGTCTTTTGAGCCAAATTGTTCTTATTAAATTTATTCACTAGTAATTAATTATTATTTGTGGCCAGTAATTTGCTGAGTTCCCCCAAAGCAATTCGAAGGAAATTGTTGTGTCAAGAAATTGCAGTTGAGAGCCTCTTCATGAGCCCCCTTGCCTACAACCCGTTCTTCTGGCTTTGGGGATTCTTTTGCACAACAGATAAGTGACTTATAAGACATTTTAAGTACTATTACAATTACACATTTTCCGGAGTCATTCACAATCAAAAATCTCGCGGCATTATTTAAAATTGAGCAATTTTTTTTTTGCAAAATGTGTCCTGGCTGTGCGAATTTTCAAGTAAATTCTAGAAATCTTATAATGCTCAATTGGCTCAATTGAATTTAAAATTAAACTGTGAAAATCCTAGTGTGATAGCACTATACGAACGGACTCAAAGTTTACCAAAGTGTTTTTTTTTAGAAATAATTAATACTCAGTTATAGCAGAGTTTCACAACAAATACTTCGCAAAAAGTTTTTTATTTATCGCAGGCTAAAAAGTTTTAGCCTGCGATTATCCCCCTGAAGATTCTCACTTTTTACCATTTGAACTTTTCTCTTTCTCCCTCTCCATCGCATATTTATCTCTTTCTCCTCTTCACCATTATCTTCCTCAATACAAATAGTTTGATCCTAACATAAAATCATATATCAATCTACCACGAAAATACATAAGAAAATGTAGATGAAATATAATTCAGGCTGAAGTTTCTTCCTTCCGGGCTCCTCTTGGAGACTGATAATGAGACGCTTGGTCTAACTGGCAAAAAAAAGCTCTTCAACATAAATAATTTGGATGATACTTGGGAGAAATGGTTCAGCTCAGATGCTAAATGAACGATAATAGTAATAGATTTGGGCCCAATGCCAATTTTACATCAAACTTTTCTCCTCATTGATACCACTATTGTCTCAAATATCGCGTCATGGATTGCCAGAAATCATATTTCTTTGCCTCAAAATAATCTCAATTGGAAGTTTTAGATGGGATTGGGGATGAAAATTTAATTGATGAACGAGCATGAAAAATCATGGAATTTTGGGGGTGAATCAGTAAAAGTTGCTGAATGTGTTGGATGATTTCCAAGCAAATTCTCTTGCAAAATTCATAGATTCTTGAAAGTTGTTCTTTTGGAAGACAGATAAATTTCTCAAGAATGCATCTTGAAGAATTTTTAATATCTTTTGAAAGTTCAATATTGTGTGAGTTTTAATGGTTTATAATAATTTTTAATTTTATAGCCAAAATAGAACAGCAGCTGATCATTTTACGCATCAACTTTCCAGCAATAGCTCAATAAATTTTCTCTTAGATAAACCAAGATCGTAAGTATTTTGGCAAAGTCTCTCTCAAACAGAAAAAATACAAAACAAAATTAAATAAAAATTCGTAACTGCAAATGAGTCAGTGGAGAAATCAGCCATTGACAATAACGTGTTATTGTATGATGTTTTTGGTTTGGGAAACGCCGGCGCCTCGTGTGAATTCAAAATAACAATATTATTAAGAAAATGTCCAATTGCTTCTGTCTATATTTACATGGCCACTCGCGAGCGTTTACCAATAACAAATAGGGCTAGTCGTTTCGTCTTATGCTTAGCCTGCATTTCGCTTAATTTCCCATAATGATTCACTTAATCTATTTAAAAAGTGGCTTTTATAGAATCTTAAATTGCACCGAAAGAAACTGGCTTGTTTATATACATCATTTAATGTTTTTTTTTTTTTTTTACACATTTTGTAGGTCTAAAACATTTAATTAATAAAAAAAGCAAAAATGACAAATAAAAAAAAAGGACAGATAATCCTAACCGGCTTATGTAGGTGAGATTCTTAACGTGAGCTAACTCGGAGTGCATGCAAATTCGATTTGGAGCTGAAGTAGGGAGACGCCATTCAGTTATCTTGAATCAAATTCGTGAAATTATACAAATTTTGTATTTAAACCAAAATATCAAAGATTTGGATGAACTGGCACAAAAGTGATATATGGGTGAAATGTAGACCAGAATGTTCTCTATAATTTTCCCATAGAACATGATCTCATCGATTACTCAGAAGCCAAGATAAGCGAGGTTTTTTGTTTCTTAACTCGTTTTTTCATCCAGAGTGCCCCAAGTGTTCATTTGTTGAACTTCAACTATATCAAAGAATTGTTGTATTTTGTGGGACTTTCCATTTAAAACCATATTTTAAGTGTCTTTGTGGAGTAGAGGCAGTCAAATTGGCATCTGAGTGATTTCAAAGCGTTATTATGGGAAAAATCAATTTTTTCACACTTAAACGGCAAAATCGGAGTGATAGCGTAGTCTGAGTGGAAAATGATGTATGGACGAAATGTAGAGACAAATGTCCTCTACAATTATGTTGAAGTAATCATCAAAATCGGTTCAGCGACAGTCGAGATAATTGAGGTTATGTGATATTGAAATTGGTTTTTCGACTGTGGCGCCCCTGGTGTTGGTCCCACGAAGTTCAAATATTCTAGAAAGTTGTAGCATTTGGTGAGATCTTTCGTTTAAGCCCTCATTCATCAAAATCGGTCACATAGAACCGGAGATATGATTTTTTGAATTTCGTGAACTTTGACCCCTCATATCTCCGGTTCTGTTTTAACCACAGCGCACATACGCACCATTTTGGAAACGTCCTAGACTGGACTACAACATACTAAAATTTCATTAACTTGCACAATGCCGTTTTTGAGAAAAGTGACTTTGAATTTCGATGAATTTTGACGCTATCACAGCGCCACCTGTGGTGACTTTTTGAACTTCCATCTGAAAGTGCTCATCGAGACGAAACCAAAAAGGTAAAATTTAGGTCGCTATGTTAATTAGAACCGGAGATAGAGGCCGGTCAATGTTCGAACTTTGACCCCTTATAGCTCGGGTCAGGGGTTATGGATCGACTTAAGGTTTTTTTTGTTTGATAGGTATAATCAACGGCTACAACATACTAAAATTTCAGCCCGATGCACAATGGAATTTTTGAGTTATTTAACTTATAAGATTTAAAAATTTTCTTTTTAATAATAGCGACCCTAGCGGTGGTTTTATGAACTTGCGATGTTAGAAGGGGAAGTGGCATTTCACGAGAGCTTTCCAAAAAGCCCTCACTTTTTAAATTCTGACAGTTAGAACTGGAGTTATGGCCATTTTAAGAAATTTCTTTTGGACCCTTATAGCTCGGGTCAGGGGGGTCGGGGGACCTTAAGTTTGGTATTGATGGAAAGCTCTAAGATCCAGCTATAACATACTAAAATTTGAGTCCGCTGAATGCCATAGGGGCGGAGCTATTGAGAAAACAAAAAAAGGGGGGTCTTCAAAATGGTGGAAGGAGGGGTGGGGGGTGGGGGGTCAATGCGCCAAGTTGCAATTTTCACCCGATATATAACCTTTGCCGAAAACCGCAAGTCGATATCTTTTTTAGTTTAGGAGCTATTAAGCTCCAAAGAGCGGCCGGCCGGCCGGCCGGCCGGGAACGTAAAATAGCCACATATATATTCGTGATCAGGAAGTGGCGAAACACATTTTGGCCAAGTTTGAGGTCGATCGGACGACATGAAATTTTGTTAGGATTATAGTAGGTGAGATTGTTAAGAATCTCACCTAATAACTTTCACATAGTACGATACGCAATAACAAAACTGTCTCTCTATAAAATTGAATTACACACAAAACTGTCTCTTATAGTTTTTGTAAGTAAATATTTTTTTAATGTCTTTATTACTATTTTTTATTTCTAAGGTCACTGATTGAAACTGATTTATAGGTCTCCTTAGAATTTGCCAAAAATATATTCATAACTGGTTAAGAGCACTTCGAACTTGTTAGAAATTCCAAGACCTTTCCAACTACACTAAATTTGACTAAATCCTTTGAGATATGCCTTCTCTATACGCAGTATAATCATTGTTCTTGAAAAACTGTTATCAGGAATGAATAAACGAGATTTTTTTTTAAATATGGAAGGGAAAAATCAGAAAATTAAGCTCAAGTTTTCAGTTTTTGAGTCGACTTATAAAAAGGGTGGGTTCCCCGAATGTCCCAAGAAGTTCTTATTTCTAAAGCCCAAAATAGACACAGGGATTAGCTTAGGGATCAGCTCGAAAAATGAGGATTGATGTCAATACACTCAGGGATCAGCCAAAAATTTGAAGGAGCACTTGAACGCTGATCTTCTAAATTCGTGAGGTCCAGTGAAATTACGGGGATTAGACGACATCACCGCCAGTGCTGAAAATAAAAAGCTTCACTTTGGGTATTTTTGGGTGCTTTTCGAAGTGTCAATTGGGAGAAAAAACATGGAAAGTAATGGTACGCAATAACACAAAATCTTAAAATGCATTAAGAATTGAGTAATGGGAAGGCCAAAGTGCTCCTTCCTGTACGAAAAATCCATTGATAATGCACTTAAGAAGTCCTTCAGCAATCAAAGTGTGGAGATTTAATAGAAATTTACGCTGAAAACGCTAATCCAGGATCCTAAATCCTCAGTGTATGATAGTTTGAGCTGATCCTTTACCGTCAAATTTCTCGAGCTGAGCATTCTCTAGGATCAGCCTGTGACTATATTGGGCATAACAATGTGGATTCTCTATATATTTGAAGGCGGATAAGTAGATTGTCTTATGCCCTAGACATCCTTTTATACGGTCTTCAGACTAGAGGTTTAGTCCAGTTCCCGAAGGTTTCCAAATCCTATATAGCGAGCAATTTTATTGCTTTTTATAGCTTAATACAGGGGTATGACGTTTCCTGTTTCCCATATGTTTCTAGCGTGCCGAAAAAACTTTTGGGTTTATTAGCTGTTTTCTGTCAATGTAGAATGTATTAGCAAAAAATATAAATGCAGAATAAAAGCGAACTTAATATTGAATAGGCAACCGAAAACCACAAATTGGCAACTTACATAGTTTTGGAGATATCTCGCGGAATGTGTATGAAAACAGGGAAAAATTTACACTAAAACTGGTCGCATTTTTCAGAGCTAATGTCACCCCCCTGGCTTAATAGGTTAATTATCTTTAACACTCCAATCATATGTTGAATCTTTCCAAAAAAAATTTTGATTGATAAGAAATTAAAGCGGTTAAGCCCTATGGCTAAGCTTTAGGTCTGAAACCCGTATTACGACTTAAGACGGGGGAAGGATTAACGTAATTATAATCAAAATACTGATCGTATTACATTTCCATCATTTTCAGACTAATCCGTCGCTCGGCTTAAGCCGAGAAACGGGTTAGGTAGTGGGAAACTGATAGGAACTTACTCAAATCGTTGTCTTGATTACAATTACGTTAAGCCGTTTCTCGACTTAAGTTGTAAGTGTGCCAAGGGCATCATAATCCAAAACCGAGGAATTGGAATTATATTGCACCTTGAATACCACAATAACATATATCGATAAGAATAGCATATGTGAAAATACCGCTGTAATATTCAAGATGCTATACGTTGCTTTCTCAATAGTATTCCAGCAACAAAAAGGAGCGAACAATGTTGAATAATCCATTGCCTTCAATTGCCTCATAGGTTTTAGAATTTTTGGTTTTCACTGAGGCTTTTTAGAGTCTCAGGATTCAGGATTCGAAGTAAAATTTGACATTGTCCGTTCATGCCTTGCATTGTTTTCGACAGTTGTAGGTCACGATTATAAGACAGGCCAAAAAAGGGATTTTTCTAGACATCTGGTCAGCCATTCTAATGTATGAGACAGGGTTCTTATCCACTTTTTTCTTTTTTTAAAGGACCTGTAGCATCACAATTGGTTTGTGTAGTTAAAAAATATCATGGTAAGCTCCAATTCGACTTAAAATTTGAAGAAAAAGCCCAATTTCAAAAATACCTCAATTTTAAGGTGAAAAATGAAAGGTAATGTAGAATACATTTAAATTCAAAATTCCAATTATTCAAATGAATTTATATTGTACGATCAGTAGAATTTTCTACGGAAATATGCCACTCTTACCATCCCATTTTTATCAGTGTTGAGTCTATTAAATTGTTTATAAATTGCTTTCCTAACTCCTACATCTTTTGCAATGTTCAAAACCACTGTGGGGTATTTGTTGTGGCTGATTTCGTATTTTGAGTGTTATCGAGAAAGTATTGATTTAATTTTAAACAGCATCATAGGATCCTCTTCAATGGATTTTAAAAATGGGCAAAATGATCGATGGCACAGCTAAGAAGTAGTGGATGATTTTAGAAAAAAAATGATCTCCTTGTGGTCTAAAAATAGGCCAATGATTAAAAATAAGTGCGTATTTTTTTTTGAAGAAATGCAACTCTTCCATTGGTGTCCAGAAAGTCAATTTTATTTTTACATGTCTGTGCCGAAAGTGTAGTTAGATCAGGGCCAATGCTTACAAAACATGATATGATGGATCCGGCGAGAAGCAGGAAAATCGCGTCTCCGTCATCACGTCGCGGCGACGCCGATTTAATATCTGTCGACACTGAGATGTGCTTATGTTCATGGTGGTTCTATAAAATCAAGTCACGAAGAGATCACACATCACTTATTGATGGGAAATTAATTAATTCTGCCGCAGAAGTGGGAGGAAAATTCTTAGCCATACTATTTGCGCATAGTGATTAATTTCATTGAGTGAACATTAGAAAATCACATATACACATGTCAGGTCATTTTCAATGGACAAGTGGAGAATTTTCTTATTGAAATAAATTGTCTGAAAGTTGGCAAGAAGCTGGGGAAAAAAAACCAACAAAGTAGAGAATTATATTGTTCCAAATGATATATGAAATTTCACTTTCAATACAAGTCAGATGCATTATCTCTCCTTTCAACATCAATTTAGTGGTGTGGTTTTTTCTGGAGCACTGACTGAAGACCTTTCAACTATGACTGTGACCTCTGAATGGGAAGATCTCTGCTTGTAGCTTTGGTAATATAAAAGATATGAGTTATAATATAACACAATGTTGCGATTTCATATCTCTTTTGCGATAAAAAGATGTTTTTTCCTTAAGGCTATTCTTGTTAACAACACATAGGTCTTTGTATGCAAAGTCGTAAACCAATTGCAGTAGGTTTCAATAAATTCGATAGTTTTAAAATGCCTCCAAAGTCAATAAAACATATTTGTGATATCTTAAACATTTCATCAAATTCATTAAGGAATTGGGTGGATGACAACGTTTTAGATATACCTCTTAAAATGCCACTTATTCTTCCTGCATTAAAACTTTGTAAAACCATCGCTAAGGCAACCTTAATTAAAAGGTTCCAATTCCTTAGGTTGTTGTAGGTCAAGTCCCATAACATGGATCAGGTTAAGATTTTACAAGAAAAAAACAAAGGATTTCGGACACTCCTGATATGAGCTGTAAGAGATCAAATTTCAAGCATTCACTGGTCTGATACCTTGACTTGAATTAAAATTTTGAAAAAATCTACTATACTCAAAGTCCACAGATACGGCAGTATATTAATCCTCTAACGGGTAAAACCACCTCCAGGCGGTCTTCACAAAAATCACATTTCCTGTCCTCGGTAATAGTCTTATAAACATCTCTTGAAAGTTTGAACTCATTTTGACTTTTCGTTTTGTTGCTATTCCCAGTTTTGTGTCACAGGTCAGAGAAAGAGCAACAAAAAATATTAGTGCAAAAAAACTCATTTTCAATTTCAATAAAACTACCGATTTAAAGTTATCTGAGTAAAATAAATTTATTTTTTACTGAAAGATATGTCATTCTACTTTGTATATTTTATTTAAAAAATTTGAAAAAACTAAAAATGTGAATTTTAGAAGCAAAAAGAGTTTCAAATTTTTTTTTATATTTTCACACCTAGCGCCTAAACTAAAAAAGATAGTGAAGAATGGATGGTTTTTTCGACTTTATTGGATCATAATTATCCTAGAAAACATTGTTTTAGAACTTATTTTCGCATATTAAAGAAAACACCGTTAGAGGGTTAATTTCTTGATTTTTTCACTTCCCCAATTTTAACCTTCCGTTCCTGGTTACCATTTTTCTCATCAAATCTTCGCGTTTGAGATGCCCCCCCCCATCCATAAGTCGACCCAAGGATCGTTAACATGCTCCTCATTTTTCCCCAACTCGTCTCTTTCTCCTCCAAAACCATGCATTTTTTGAGAATTGCTCGAAAACACGTCATTCGATTTTTTTTCTTTTTCGTCGCTTTATACGAAAATACCATTCCTAACAACGGTTTTTCAAGGTCAAACGTTAAAAAGGCTCCTCATCAAAATGGGTCATGTTTGAGCTAGTTGGAAATGTTTTGTAATTTCCGATAAAATTGAACTGGTTTCAATAGGTTCTGAAACGGTTCATAACCGATAAGTAATTTTCGTTCGAAATTCAATTATATTACTTCTATATGGTATATTTTGGGCAACGCTTTGAGTGATTTCTAAATCAGTTCATACCGGTTGTGAACCGATAATGAACCGGTTATGAACCTACATACATATAGGTAGTTGTTGTTAGAAAATCAATTCTATTGCCCTTTAAACTATTTTGAGTAATCTTTTGAGTGATTTATCAGTTTAAATCTATTGAGAACCGGTAAACGATGCAGAAGTACTTTTAATGTATAGCATCAAAATCACGAGTTCGAGCACTTCGCAAAGCCTGGGACGCTTTGCCCATCAGGTAAGTAAGTAAGTCATTTCCAATTCTACTGAAATGGTTTTCTGATTTCTCGATTTTACGATGCAATAATTTGGCTTCTCGTGTTTCGTGATCCATTTGTTGGGTTTCTCAATTAAATTACCCCTTAGCAAAGCTGGAAGGCTTTACTATCTCTTATTGCGTATTATTTCTTGAAAATATTGCTTATATCTGATATGATCTGATTTACAAATGATAGAAAAATAAGTGATATATTTATTAAGGTGCGTTATTTATAAATTTATTTAGTTTTTATTTATTATTTCTGTGATAGGTCTATAAATAATGACATTTCTTCCAATTTTTAAAGGCATACACGCATATAAAAATCTCTCGTAATAAATTATATTTAAAAGACATAAATCATGGTATCTTTAGGAATCCAAGACGGAAAATCTATAGCGTCAAGACCTTGAGAAAACTTTATTGACACTTGGCTTTAAAAAAGAAATCTCTGAATATCAGTCAATAGTTTCTAATCTTTTCCTGGTGGTGTTTTTCTTCTTCTCTCTGGAAAGTATATAAAGTAAGATGAGTCAAAGTGTTTGCCAATAAAACTGTCAGTCGGAGGGAAAAGAAGACGTGAAATGCTGTTTTTCATCTTCCATCCTCGTACTCTTGTTCAGACGAAAGACGTAGCATTTTGGGCGAAATGGGTGGAAGGAGTGATCTTATGGAAAATGAATTGAGTGTGGATTTGTGGGAACGATATAGAGTCACACTATTGGAAGTGTCTGTGTCAGCCAAAAAGTTTTTACTAGATGCTGGGTCATAGTATTGTCTCCTGAAAATGTGCCTCTTTATCCTTAAGTGGAGTAGGAGTGTCTGGCTTAAAGAATTTTCATGTGGAATATTGCCACGTTTCTGACATAAAATCGTGATTTGAATTAAATTCCGGAAAAGAATTCCTTGAATACTTCGAAGGCAAACTCAGCGTTATGCTCAATTGACTTTTCTTTGAATTCTTGGTCCTCTATAACCATTTTCGGAATATTATTGCGAAATGGTCTCTTAGTTTTCCACTCATTGCTGTGATTCTATAAAATTCCCCAGCACAAGGGTACAGCAATTATATTTGGCAAAGTTATGCTAATGTTCTTTTGAACTTCCAATGTCATTTCTAAAGCTACGATGAAACTTCTTCAGAATTTTCAGAGAAATCGAGTGCCAATCCACGATTAATAAATTTTTAAATAAACATCATACACTTAACTCAAATACATCCCCTGGAGAGAATTTTATTGCTCTTCTTGGAATAAAAGAGATGCGTATAAGTGGAAAAGTTATTGCAACTTATCGATGAAAATTTTCTTAGAATTACCATAGGAAATTCTTCAATATCGTTGGCAATATACTTATTTCAGGACTGAGAAATGATACATTTGGCATTGCTTTTTACTGTGGGCAGAAAAGTTACTTGAGTATCTAACTTAAATTTTAACAACAGCTTAAGAGATTATTTTAAGTTTAGAAAATAAAAAAAAAACACTTTTTCTCTATTATTTAATCAAACAGAACCGTTTTTTATTGCAAGAAAAACCAAAGGAATAAGGGTAGATCATAACCAGTGATACGGAATACTCAAATTCGTAACTTAGATACTCTGCTCCAACACTTTATTGCGCATAAATTGTTTTAAAAAGGGACTAAGTACATCGAAAAAATAACATCATTTTAATAATACTTGTGTCGACTTATAGAGAAGACCCCAAGTCGCTACTACTAACCGTTTGACCTCCAACACTGGTAGATGACTGTAGGCATGATTCATACACAGTGAATCTTCAAACGATGCAAATTTTCACTTTGGTTGCAAGGAACTAATTTGTCATTTCTTAGCCATAAGATCAATAATTGTAAACCTCATGAGACGAGATGAGAAATGGTAAATCATTTCTTTGCGAACAAAGAGAAAATTTGCATCGTTTGACAGTTCACTGTGTGCGGACTATGCCTACATTCCCCTAATCATTAGTCCATAGCATAACACATACATTAGCGCCATTAGAAAAAGATCTTGAATGTGTCTTGCATAAGTAATCTTTTTCGAGAACGACAGATCGGCACAATTTTGCCAGAGATCGGCAGATCGCCATGGAATGAGCAAATTGACACGCTAATGGAAGATCGGCATCATTTTTGGAAGAAATTGACAGATCGGCACTCAAGTAAACCGTAAGAGGCACAATTATATACCCCGTGCATAGACCGAAATACACGGAAGCATATACCGAAAAGTCTTGGAACTCGTTCATTTGACAACACTGATATTTCCCTTTGCAATTGTTTTCAAGAAATAAAAAATATATATTAGGTAAAATTATAATTTTACAGTGTTACAATGAAAAATAACGAATAAATGTATTTCATACAAACTTACCTTCACTTCAATATTCATTCATTTTATTTTGTAAACTCCTTGATAAGGATTAGTCCATGTAACATCCAATTGTATTTGGTATATACATTTACAGTTGGTAATGTATAATGATTTTAAAAATATAAGTGCAACATTTTGTGAGTAATATAAGGGAATTATGTGATAATTATGCAGTACTAAATTAAGTAAATAAGAAATAAAATAAAAATCCAAAATCCTTTGTTATTAGCTTACCTACTATAAAAATAATTCTAATTTTACTTATTTAAAAAAAAATCGTGTGGAAATGTGATTTTCAAGCTTTAAAAAATCAATCAGTTTAAAATTGGGAAACTCAAAAGTAAAACTTTTTAGGATCTACTGTCAGCCAGAACCTTGTGTAACTATTGTTTCGAACTCGAAGTTTACCTCAGCTCTTGAAGGTCTCCAAATTCTAATTATAAAGCAATTTTATTGATTTTTTCAATATTTAAATTTTAAAGAATCATTTACCCTTAATAAGGTAAAGTGCCGTCAAGTCGACCGATTCCTCAATTCGACCGGTAGAGTTATTTATTCAATTTATTTATATTTGTGCTAATATTATTTGGTGTATGATCTAACATTAATAGGTCAATTATCCCATAAATAAATACGAATCAGTAACAATTTTATAGAAATTCACCATCAAAAATTCAAAAATTGACCACCTGTCGAGTCGAAGAACCGGTCGACTCGAAGGCACTTTATCTTATATAATCCTAAACCCAAACCATAAACTCCTAAATGGAGGGAGGGGGTACTGCAGGAGGAGCATAATCTCCTAAAAATGTGGTTCGATAAGAAACTAGACGAGTTAAGCTATATGGTTGAACCTATATGGTGTGATATCTTCGTAATCTAAAAATTATCAAATAAGTATATATTATATGGATAACTGAAGGGATAAGCATTTTTGATCAGTAATTTTTCTGTCAATTCAGTAAAAAAAATAAAGTGATCATCAAAATACTTTTACAAGCGAGTAATGTAACGTAGTTTGTAGTTTCTTAATTTTCCCTTTATCAAAAGTATTTCACTATTTTTGTATATTAATTTATGATTTTCGTTATAGGAAAAGCGTTCGGGCTTCGCACATACTCTGGCTTCAAACACTTCATATTTTGCTCATATTCTTTTAATGAATCTAACTTATATTTACAAAAAATATTGACTTAAGACTAGCTTTTGAAATAAATTGCCATTAGGTCAGATTCATTGAAGGAATACGGAAAAATACGAATTGTTCGAAGCTAGACTATAGATAGGGTAGCGGCATTACTTGTGGCCTGTCTTTACTTATGGCCATGTCGCAATTTTTGTCAGAAAATGATTCCGAAAACCGAAAAAATGTGATTTGCTATTAAAACACATCAAATATTTTTAATTTTGAGGTTTTCTGAAATCATTTTTTGACATTGTAAATTTTTTTGCGGGGAGGCCATAAGTAAAGACAGTGGCCACAAGTAATGCGACCACCCTACGCAACCTGAAACCCTTCCCCTAATGCTAATCAATTTTTTTTCTACAAATTTACTAAATTAATGCTCAGTATGATCCAGCCTTGATGCAATTTAAGGGGTTACGTGGATCGCACATTCTAAGAAAACACATCATATTTCCTCGACATTTTTTTTTTCAACATAACAAACAAAAACTTAGTTCCAGGCAGTTTTCGGAGGCAGTTTTTGAAAATTACATAGTTTTCAGTGGACAAGATTTCTCAGATTGTATGCATCTTGTAAACTGATTAGTTAGATTCCTACTTGAACGGTAGATTTTTTTTAACGATCACAACTTATTTTACAAGACAAAACGTGGTGTAAAATACGTCGTAAATTGTTTTTTTTCTTTGCATAAAATTCTGTCAAAAATCGAAATTTCATTTTAAAAAAATGTACCGTTCAAGTACGAGTTTAACTCATCAGCTTACAAGAAATATTTAGTTTTTTGATGTCAGACGAATTCACTCTGAGAAATCTTGTTCACGGAAAAGCATGCTTTTTTTTCAAAATAAGTTTCCGAAAAGCGGGTCCCAATGGCATTTTAAAGATTTTTAAATGAAAATTTCAGAAATTTAGCTTAAATGTTGTACTTTTATGGTCGTTTAGACCCACGTAATCCCTTATTAAAATAAAGAGTTGACTTTCCATGGGGTTATAGTGGAGCGTCCCTTTTAATATGAGCCAAGTGTTTCGGGTTAGATTCGCCTTTGGGACACCAGATATTTTTTGTCATGAAAGGACTTTGAATATCATCCAGTAAGTTTAATTAGCCATTTGTTGTACGGAAGGAATATCAATCCCATCCCAGTATTAGAAAAAAGTGTTCTGATTTTTTGCAGCTCCGACTCCTCAGAAAAAAACAGTAACCTCCAGAAATCAGTAATAGCTTGACAAAGAGATTTGGAACCTTCGAAAGACCTCTCCCTCTAATTAGTACGCCATTTGTTTTGCTTGTCTGATTCCTGCCTTCTGAGTGTAGAATGTCACGAGTTCGAGCATTTCGCAAAGCATGAGACGCTTTGCCATCTCTTTCTCATGTTACATTTGTAACTTATAAGGGTATTTCTTTCATAAAGGTAACTGTAACACGTACCTAAACACGTGGTATTTACACTGATTTCGTATCACAACTGTAAAAGTAAATTTAACTTTAAGTAAGGCACTTTCCTCGAGCTTCAGTATTTGTTTTTTTTATTAAAGTAATCCTTAGTTTTGTTCTTAATAATTAGTCTACAAAAGCAGCAAAATAAAATCAAAAATAATAAATAAAGCAGTGATTGTAATGTGATGTAACTTGCAAACTATAGTTCAAAAGCTTATCTTGTACCCATTGGATACTTACTTCAGTTGCAATTTGAGATAGAAAAGAAAAGATTGTTTTTTTTGCTAAGGAGAGAACAAAACAAAAACTTAACCTTTATTGAAGAACAGAATAAATGATTATAATTTTTTTATCAGAGGTATCATCTATAGTCAACAGATATTATGAGTGGCTATTAGCTCTTGAATGCTTTAATTTTTCTGACTGATTTTTTTGCTAATTTTGAAAATTGAAAATCAAATTTAGTTTGGTTTATTTCTTTTTTTTTGGTTTTTATATTAATATTTTTAGGTGTAAGAAAGAAAAATAAGAAAGATAAATGTGTAATGTGTGGTGTGAATGGCTAAAATTTTGCATTAAATGCTATGTTGTCTTGTGTGGAGTTTTGTGAAGAAATAAATCCGTTTTTCATTTTAATTTGTGCCTGCAAAAGAAGTTTGTTGAAATGTGGATTAGTGTTGATTATATATTTTTTTCTTCTTCACACTGAAAGAAGTGAACTGAAGGGAAAAAGATATACTGCAGATTAGGAATATATATTCTATCAATAATAATTAGATTATACAATTATTCTTAAAGGGAATATAAGTTTAACATGAAAATATATTGAAGATTATACAATATAGACTGTTTCTTCACTTTTTTGCATATCCTTACCCACTTTTCTTGATCTTATCTTGGAATAGTGTTTTAAGTTCCTAATCAAAGGGTTTTTTTGTCATACTTGTGTGTCTTTCTTCTCTTTTACGAAAATGGGAAATTAAATGGTTTTTTGGTGAGTTTTTTCTTTAATACCATTTTTTTAAACCTATGTATAAGCCTATGACTTAAAGTTGATTAAAGTAAGTTCTTGTTTTTTTTTTGTGTATTTGACTTAATAATTTCTATACCAACACACTTCTTATTTGCTGGAATTTCATGGTGTCTCGCCTTTAAATTCCAGCAAAAATTGTTTCTACGCTATTGTCACAATTATATGAATTGCCTTAAGATCTATTCTTGCTCTATACTTCGACTACCCATCATAAGATTTACATAAATACCACAAATGACAGTACTTCTTCTATAGTATCTCCTCAATTGGATTGTTTAACTTTCCAATTGAGTGCCCAGCCACAAGCTGATCAATTTATGAAAATTCTTAATCATTTGTAGTTTATTCTCAGCACTTTCAAGTACAATTCTGTCGCATTGTGGCTTTCACTTTTTTCTTTAACCATTCGACATTTATAGTTTTTTAATAAATGTTCTTTTTCCTATTTCAAAAACTTCCTTACCACTTACATTTATAGATAATTCTTCTGTCTTATGGTTTTTTTTTTCTTCTCAAAATTCTGCAGTTTTATGCTATAAATACCTGAAAATTTATTACACAGTATTTCATCATCTTTTTTTTTTGGGAATATTTCATATAAAATAAATGCCTCATCGTAAGTAATATATTAAGCATTATATGATATTATAATAATTTTTATCATATGTTAGAGATTATTTATTTTTTATTTATTCTCAATATTGAATAATCCTTTCTTCTCAATACATTCATAGTTTTGCTTTATCTAGGAAATGTTAATTTTACGGATTTAACAATGACTGACTGATGTTCTGATGTTGTCATTGACTTCAAAAAGTTGTATATCGATGATTGTAAGTTCATTTTTTTTTCTTTTATTAGGTATTTTTCTCTTTGTTTTTTTTTGGATTCTTTCAAAGTCGTGTGTATGTGGAAAATATTTAATCTAAAAAGATACAATCAAAATGTTTATCTGCATTTACTTTGATATGTTGATTAAAACTACACTGTCAGTATGATCTTGCAGATTTGGGGATCTTGAAGAAAGTCCCCAAAATCTGCATAGGAAATACTTCTATGGAGACTCATACTACAAGATGCCTCCACTACACATATATATTATACTGATTGATTAGAGACTTTTGTTTCTTTATGTTTGTTTTCTTAAAGAATGTCTTTCAATAGTTGTTCATTTTAACACTCATATAAATTACGTCTTGTTGTTCTGCTTTGCTGTTAGACACATAGATTAGTGCTTAAAATACATTGAATTCATTAACATTGTTTTTTTTTAATTCAACTTCACAAGTCATTAAAGCGAATTACATATACGATTAACCCTTATGCCATGTATGGTTTCTCAAGTTTTAAAAGGTTTTGTGTGTGTTTTTTTTGGGGTCTAAACAACAATAAAGCAATTTTCTTGTCTTTTTAATATAATCTTAAATTTAATCATTCCTCATCCATTCGGTCCGCTCAGACTTACCACTGTTCCTTAAACCTTAAATTTTACCTATGACAATAATCCTTGTGTTTTCTTTTTTATTTTGTTTCTCACCTCTTTTTTTTGTGTTAAAAAGTTCCACTCTCCATTTTTTGGGTGACAATACATTTATTAATAACTATGTGTCATTCTTGCATTTTTAGTGCGTAACATATGTATGTTTTTTCTTTATTTTATATGACTTGCAATCAAGTTTCATTTTTGGTATTCTTTTTTAGTGGAAATTGGGGCCTCTCTATTTAGCATCTTATTCAGAGACAATAATTTTTCGACGTACATAATACAGGAGGTCTTCAAATATTGGCCGTGTTACAATTAAACAATGCTCTAAGATTATAACATTATGTCCTATCATAAATATACTCAGTGATTTCTACATTAATATTTTTGGTTTAGCCACAATCATTATGTCCATTGTGAAATTGCGCTAGTCGTTACCATGTTTTCCGTGTTACGGGTTTTTTTTGTATTGTGTATTTTATCCTTGGATTTTAAGGGTTTCTACCGCTGATTGTACCATTAGACTAGCCAAAGTTCGTCGTCTGATGATCTGGTGACTTTAATAAACCATTCGGTTTCCTTTCTTAGCTGCAACGGGAAGTTTCTCACCCTCCAAATATGGATTTGATGACTGAAATATGAAGATAGAAT